>NW_016690185.1:10446241-10808053 GCF_001604755.1 Lepidothrix coronata | reverse complement strand
ATAACTGTTTGGATTTTCAGGTTAGATTCCTATTTGTTAGATTCTTATTTAAGGAATATGCCTTATACAATTAATCTATTATGCCATAAAATCAGAAACCAGAAAACATTCATACCCATTAAGGCCAAAATACATGGAACTCAGACTAACCTCCAGTGTGCATCCTTTGGTTAGACCAACAAAATCAGGACTACTCAGTATATTATATGGTGTCCTTGAAATTTCAATGTCTTTGAGGCAGCCTGTGTATTTCTCTAAGTTCACTTCAGGCCTAAAAAACATTTAGAAGTACAATGTGCTTTCAAAAATACGGATTAGGGAGAAGACAGTCAGCCAGACACACACACATACACTTTCAGATGCACAGATGCTTGATTTTTATCTTAACTAACCACATACACTCAAATGCTGCCTTCTACCATCTATCAGCATATACTGCACTCTGCTTTGCATCACTCAAAGCTGTAATGGGAGATTCATCTAATCTCAAATTGACATCAGTCCCCTTTTCCATTTTTTCTTTCTTTTCTTTAGGTTTTTTGATCGGTTCGTTGGTTGGTTTGGTTCTGGGTTGTTTGTTTGTTTTTTCCTTTGGTAAAGGAGCGCTGTCACCTTTGGTGTTAAAATGCAGTGAGCTATAAAAGAAGGAAATTGTTGTTCCTTAGGCAAAGCAGAAAGATGCAAGCTAGGAAATCATAACAGTAAGGAGAGACCTGAACTGGAAGACAAGTTTCATTCCTCTTTTTGCATGCTAGATCCTAATGAAAGAGGAAATTTAACAGCATATAAACATTTTTTTCTATGTATTTTATATTCCCAGAATCTTTCTTATGAAAACTGCTGTGTATTTTCTTACGACACAGCAATACACTTGACTTTCTCAGGTAGTTAAAGAAAACAAAACACTTGGGTTTGTTACAGAACATAACTATCTATCCAGAAAAGGAAAATATTATAACAGAATTCAAGTTCCATGTCTGACTCATCAGCTGGCTGACAGAAGAAATTAATAATAAAATAATGGCCAGTCTTCGCGAGCGAAGATTTGGGAAAGGTCATTTACCCTTTGAGCCTGCGCAGTGGATTTTTTAGGTGAGACACAGCGTGCGCTGAACTGAGCCCACCCTTTAATCCTGAGGTTCATCTGCCGGGGCCGAGCAAGCTTGGACAGTGGCAGTGAGGTCCTCAGAACGTAGGTTTGTTTAGAGTGACCTTCTCTTAGATGGATGGCCTTACAAGGCTGACGAGCTCCATCTGCCCGGGGGGGCTGGGAATTGAACCCGGGTCGCAGTGGTGAAAGTGCTGCACCCTAACCACTAGACCAGGGGCCCCTAACAGAAGAAATTAGAAACCCCTTGAATGTAACACTAAAGCTTTTATGCTTTAATGCAAAAGTATAATTTCCCAGGCCTGGGAACACCAGAGTGAGATCACAACTGCTGGCAACATTTGAACCAGGCTTGCCGGAAGAAAAGCCTTAGAAAGTCACTTCAGAAAAAAATGTTGCCATTCATACTATGGAGAGTAAATCCAAAAAGCAAAAAAGCACTAGTTAATTCACTCACAGTATTACCCATGACTGTTTTCTAGAATATCTGAAAAAGATGAACAGCTCAAAGGAAGAAAAATGAATTTGGAAATTAAATAAGGAGTTAAAAATGGTGTGGGGTGGGGAGAGGTGTGTGTGGGAAATCGGGAAGCAACAAACATTTCAGCTCCCTGGAAGGAAAGAAAAAAATTTAAAGAATATTAATTACAAAATAAACCCGTTTTGCATAGATACTAATCAGCTGCACGTTTTGGCACTGAAAGTTATTCTTTGCATTATAGCCATCCTAGCAAGCGTGATGTATTCTCTGGCAAATTAGTATCCTCTACATAAGTTAAAGCGAGCATCTGGTTTACTAAAATGATCCATATGCTGCTTTATTTACAGTCATGTAGTTATGGTCACCTTTCATTTTTCATTTTTTTTCCCCTAGCTCTTCTATAGTTCCTTTATGGACTTATCTTTTCAGCAGCAGAACAGTTTTGCTGTATCATTGTCAGTGGTGCCCATAGTCTCCTGTATTTGCCATCCAGAAACCATTCTTGTTACTACCCTCTTGTTGCCCTGTCCAGTGACAGATTGTCCTTATCCTGCTCTGTACAAGCAGTTGTTGTTATAATTCCCAACCCATATCACAGAATCACAGAAGGGGTAAGGTTGGAAGGGACCACAGTGGGTCACATCTGGTTCAATCTCTTTGCAAATGCTGAACACTTGCTCAGTGTTTTAAGTCTTCCCCTTTTCCTTGTTCCTTTCCAAAACATGCCAAACTAGGTCCAAGTTCACTCAGATCTGGGTCTTTTTTTTTTTTTTTCCCCTTGGCCAAGCTAGGATTAGTTTAAAGGGAGAACAAGAAACAATTTCTAGAGCTTGGAAGGAAATAATCTTTCTCACAGTCAGGGCAGGGGTATGGGGGTGAAATTGCACTTTTTCAGTTCAAGCCAGGAATTAAGCTGCAAAACACAGTGAATTTCAGTTCTTATCTGAGCATATCAAAGTAAAAGTAATGGATACAAACAGCTGCAAACTGAAAACGCAATCAGAAATAGGTGACCTCCCCTCTCTTCCACTCATCCTCCTGTTCTTAAACTGAGAAGTGGCAAATTTCACAAAAATCTGCCCTTTGCTTTCATACCCTCCTCAGTAATTACTTAACAGTCTCCAAGCACAGTGCTCCTTGCCTCACAGTGGTTTACACTGCTCTTACAGCCTGGAAGTTGAAGCAAAAGCAATACAGCTGGCTGTAGCTTTTCTTCCGAGGCAACAAACGCAGCTGAAGTAAGCAGCTGCATGAAGAAAATAAAAGTTGCTTGTGTAGGTGTGCGCAGAGCGTGTAACATGACAGTGCTAAGCACTTGGGAGCAGCTTTGCTAGTTGTGGCAGGAGCAGCTCACTGAATTAAGAGCCTTAGTGTAACAGCTGGCATAAATACCGCCTACACGCTGCTGCTGTGCTGCCGCCCGTGCTTTCAAGCTGCACTTACTAGACACATGCAAGTCATGCAAGTAATCTGATTATTTTTACCTTGCTTTCATACTGGGGTGAGAAAGAAAAACAAAAGAAGAAAACAACAAAAATGAATTAATTGTAGCAAATGATAATTCTTGTATTGTTACTTAGTGATGCTTATTAGCAAAGTTCAAACATTTCACAGTGAAGCAGATATTCATAATTTACAAGCAACATATAACAACAGGTTTACTCTGCAAAAATGCTATCTTAAAATGTAATATATCAGAGGGCTTTTATAATTTGTTACTATACTTGGCTGTGAGGAAAAGCAAGCCATGTAAAAGAATTTGGCAGAACTGACATGACCTGGTAATTACAAAGTCATGGATACCTCAGCGTCTATTGTTTGCTGTAGTTCAGCTTTGCCCTAATCCCCCTTTCACTACTTTTGATTCTAATTTACCATAACATTCATCTTGCCTCAGTCACTGATGAATCATAGCTGCAGGCAAAATGGTTACCACAGGTCCAAGTAGCTGTGGTACACTGATTTTTTAAGCAACCGCAAAGGAAGTGGAAGATAATGGCTCTAGACATTTTGTTATGCACTGATGTGATTTCACAATTACATAATATAGTGTTATATTTCATGACTAAAATAGATCTTAGATCTTTTTATTGCTGGGTGATTTGACATCAGAGGTCAGTTATTATCCTAATAAATTAACAAATACGTCCATTCTTTTAGTTACAGAACAGTCTGTGGACTAATCACAACAGTTCCTTTTGCACAAGACCAGTTCAAGGCTGTCATTATGCCATGTAGTTAAAGCTGACATAGATTAATGGGCTTGTTTCTGTGTTGCTCATCTGTTCATGGTAGCACAGAATTCTCTTGTTCTTGTCATTGCAAAACTGCTGAATATTCATTTAAGCTTTAAGTAAGGTTTTGGTCTATTTAAAGAGATGTAATAAAGTTACTAAATTCAAGTATCTGTTATCCCATTTCTTTAGTTTATTGAAGTTGAGGTTAAAGTTTATGAATAACACCATGCAATATTTAAAAAAAAATAGTGGGAATTTTATTTGTGTAAGAAATTCAGGATCAGACTTCTGAAGGGAAAAGGTTGTCATAGTTTATTCTATTTACATTAAATATATCAAGAATATTTTATCATATACTTTAAGTCCTGAATATAAGAAGAATTTTACCTAAGGAGTCCAGGAACCTAAGTCTACAAATAATGTTAAATGATATCTAAACAAAATATTTTAATACATATTTAAAGTATACTGACATTGATTATGCAAAAGCAGGGATACTCATTTAACAGTAATTCCATGAGGAGTAGTTCAATTTTTCTACCCATCCACAAGGTAAACAGTTGTCCTTAATTTTGTTGAGGTATAGAGCCATTTCTATAAGTCTGCAGTGACAAATTCTATTCATCAAATAAAAAATACTTTAAAAGTCAGCTACATCATGATTCTTGCACAGTATCAAAAGGCATATTGCACTGCTACTGTTACTTCCATTGTATTGTGTAAGGTGAGCTGTGTGAAATACACTGAAATACATAACATATGCAAATAAAGCATCATCTGCTGTGGCAATATATATAGGGAATTCACCACTCATTGCAAGTGAACTTGAGAAATAAACACAGAGAATAAGATTACAGTGTATTTACATTCCCTTATCAAAGGTGAAGAAATTGGTTTGAGCCATGTTACCTTAGATTTCTCAGGGTTGGCAACCCCCCAAAATATATTTTCTCATGCGCTTTTAAGTTGAGTCCAAAGTGGCTGCCTGTAGAAGCTGTTGCTATGGTCTCTTCTTCATTGGTGTCTATGTCTACAATTGATACATTGGCTGAAAGAAATTTCAGATTAGTTTCAAAATATTAGACATGAACAATGATGTCTTAATGTAAGAAACCAACAGAGAAATATTTGGCGGGTTAGCAAGTGAGGGGAGAGGCAAGGAGGGCTGTATTTTGCAATTAAGATATTGGATTTCCACATTGTGTAATTATGGGCAGGGGAAGAGACCTGCACTTTTCTCTGTTTCCATAACAACCTGAATAACTATAGCAGTTCTGTATGCTTTATTTTTATATATTCTCTAAACCTGTTTCAGTTTGGTGTCTTCTTTGTGTCACTGGGCTTTGGAGCTAACACTTCAGGAGAGTCGAGACAGAAGAGATCATTTTATGTCTAATTTGTGATCTCAGTCCAAAAATTGCCACTTGAACAGGATTTTTTAGTGTAAAATTTGGTTAAGCATTGTCATTATGTGCCTTAGAGATTGGTGATCAGTCACTCTAAACCATTTTCACACCCAAAGCAGTTAGTTGCTGTCATGTCTAATTCCGTCTGGAGTCAGTGATGCGCTACACACAACCATCTTATTTAAGTGCTTGTTCCATGTATATTTTTATGTATGGATTAATAAATAATATAAAGTTCAGTAAAAGAGATGAGACTCAGTGAAAAATGCTGAGCAGTCCCCAAGAAAGATAGGGATGTTCTACCACAGGGATGAAAAGGAAGGATTCCTTCCTTCCTTCCTTGAGAATTGAATGTGGGAGAGACTTTCCTGCTGTACCTTACCAAAAACAGATTAATTTTCCTTTCATTTCTAGACCTGTATCCTCTTTATAAACACATGATATTTGAACACTATTAATAAATTACAATTATGTAACATTGTATTTTATCTTAATATCTCCTGAGTTAAATATGAACTAATATAACTGGCTAGCAATAAAGCATTCCTCATCTAAAGGTGCAGGAAATCTGCGAGTGAGAGCTCTAAATTATTTTGGCCACTGTCTTAGCTCCCAAATCTACTTCAGCCAAATGACAAGGGAGAGGGACTGTGTTTGACTTGTAAAGGCCAGGTAGAGAGCTGGAACTGCAGGGGGAAGAGGAAGAGGAGTGTGTTCAGTGGCTCATGGTGACTCTGCAGATGCAGAATGCAGAAAAACTTCAGAATACAAAGGCACAGAATATGCCACAGTTGTCATAATTAAAATTAATTTGTCTCAGGTAAGAGCCCTATAATTAGATTATAAACAAAAAAAGGCGTTTGCCAGCAATGGTAGCCAGCATTCTTTGTGATCTTATCAAATGCCACCACTTCACATTTTGCACCAGCAAACTGATTAAAGAATCAGTAGAATTTCTGGAGTTTTTCCCAGTTGTTTCCCTGCAGACTGAGATAGCGGCACACTACATATCATTAGGGAATATAAAATAGTTGTTGTGTTCATCTACTGAGGTACTGTACTATCAGTAATAAAGTCATTGCTTTTTTTAAGTGCTTTAGTATATGCTGAGCATGAGAGGACTGTATAGCACGAAAGCTATTGCTGTCCTAACAAAAATCACACTGGTGTGTTTCATGATTTGGAACAACATCAGGGAACTGATGAAAAGGTTTGGGTTTTTTCCCACCCAAAAGAATTTTAGAATACAATTTATGTAATTATATAAGAGAATTATGCCTGAAAAATAGGCTACCTGTCCAGAAAGACCCATTTGATCTGTAATCTAAACAAAAGAATTTGCTAAATCGTTAGAACTTTATCATTCCCACAACATCTTCCCTGTGATTAGATGGTTAGCTGTACTGTACAGGTAACTGGGAAAGTCATAGTGTTGACATCACAGAAACTTACCTTGCTTTTGAATTCTTGACAGGGTGAAAGATTTCCACTTGCCATCATTATGATTTTGGTTGCTGATAACAGAAGCTGTACCTGAACCCAGATCATAGCTGACTTTTATACGTCCACCACTCAGTTCTACGCTCATGAAATCCTTCTGTTAATGAAAAGGATTAGATACACAATAATGACTTTTGTTCATTTTGGTTAGAGGCATATGACATTAAATAAACACTTTTTAGTTGACATCAGACAACTTTTTTCAAGCTTTAAAAATAAAAAAAGTAGGCATTTACTGCCCAGGATTCTAATATACAAAAGTTTGATGCCAACAAGTTTTTTTCTCCCCTTTTATTCTCTTCTGAATTGCTAACTTAGCTGAAATTTTGCTAACAACTTATCTGGATTTTTGATGGGATGTCTGTACTTCTATTTTGTTGGATTGAAGACAAAAATAGACATTATAACTACCTGTAACTAATACTCTGCTTTGAAGATACATCTTTACTATAGTTAGAGTATTTTCTACATACCTCAGCTAGACTTATACTCACAAGGCAGAAAACAAGAACAGCAAAGATGGTACCAGGATTCCCAGGGAGTAATCTGTACTAATGAAGCAACAGAAAGCTACAAACTCTCTTATTTTCACCAACCACTGACACTAGTATCTAAGCAGGAACTGGTGATGGCTGACTGGACCAATGATACACGTTCCAGTACCTACAGAAAAGGAGCTGGCAGGATACAAAGAGCAAAACAAATAGCCAGGGAACTGGACAGCACGGTAGGCATTAAGTAATGTCTGGAACTATGACCCAGAATGTGAATGTATCAGAGAAATTTTAATTATGATTTTGTTTATGGCCAGTTCCAACTTTTTTCAGAGTAAAATTTAACAAACTCAGTATTCTAGATACTTAGAATCTATCCATGCATCACTAGAAAGAGCATCCGCAAAGTTTTTATACAGTGGGACAGTATCTTCAGAGACAAACTGTGTCAGGGTCCAGTTGCCTTCCAGCTCCCAGTGTTATTCAGACATTCAAGTAAATAATTTTTTGTAGAAAACTAAATAAATTAATAATAATGATACAAGATAATTTAAAATAATTACATTCATTATACTTTCAATATTCATTTACAAAAGTTAATTAGAAAAACTACACAAATACTTCATTATCATAATAAAATGCCAGCTTTTCTTTTAGTCAGTCAGGAGGAGCACCCTCCTCCTTGATCTCATGGCTAGGCTTTGCGAACGAAGATTTGGGAAGGCTCTATCCACATTTGTTATAAGCACGCTGGTGGCTAATAAGGCCAATGCAAGATAGACATGTCCGATTGCAAAAGGCACAACAGAAAGACTCCTTAGGTGGTATATTCTGTGAGGCACGGTTCTTTCTGCGTTGTCTTTTCTCCTCAAGAGTGATCCTGCGTGCGTTCTCAAAGAAGCAGCAGCGTTATAGATGGTGTGTCTCCAGGCCTCCCGATTGGAGGCCAGAGTAGACCAGTTATGTTGATCAATATGGCCAAGGCTGAGATGTTGTTTCAGGGAGTCCTTGTATCTTTTCTTCGGGGCTCCTCTCTTGTGGCAGCCGGTGGCAAGTTCACCATAAAATGAGATCTTAGGGAGGCGGTGGTCCTTCATCCTTGAGACGTGCCCTGCCCAACGCAGCTGTGTTCTCAGCAACATGGCCTCAATACTTCTGACTGCTGCTTGTTCTAGAACAGATGTATTAGTCACATAATCAAAGTCATTGGCTTTGATTGGCCAATGGTGATATGGGGATGAAGGAAGACTTCCTGAGGTGCAGGTTGATAGAGAACGTCTGTCTTCTTTAAGCTGACTTCCAGCCCAAAAAGCTCAGCAGCGTCTGCAAAGCAGGATGTTAAACGCTGCAGAGCTGCTTCTGTGTGGGTGACAAGGGCAGCATCATCAGCATAAAGCAGCTCCCGGACAAGATGGTTTAAGGTCTTGGTGTGGGCCTTCAGTCGCCTTAGGTTGGATAGGCTACCGTCAGTACAATATCGAATGTAGATACTGTCCTGATCATTGAGGTCTGCAGTGGTCCTTTGGAGCATCATAGTGAAAAAGATTGTGAATAGAGCTGGTGCAAGAACGCAGCCTTGTTTCACACCATTGGTAATTAGAAAGGGCTCAGAAAGTGCATCACCATATCTGACTTGGCCACGCTGATCCTCATGGAGTGAGATGATCATTTTAAGGAACTTGGAGGGGCATCCTAAACGTTCCAAAATCTGCCATAGATCTTTTCCGCTCACAGTATCAAAAGCCTTGGTGAGGTCAACAAAGGTTACATAGAGACCTTTATTCTGTTCCCTACACTTGTCTTGCAGTTGTCTGAGAACAAATACCATGTCTGTGGTACTCCTGTTGGCTCTGAAACCACATTGGCTTTCAGGTAGAATTCCTTCTGCTATAGCAGGTATTAATCTGTTCAAAAGTATTCTTGCCAGGATTTTCCCAGAAGTAGAGAGCAGAGTAATATCATGGTAATTTGAACAGTCTGATTAAACTCGTTTCTTCTTATATAATGTGATGATGACTGCATCACGAAGGTCTGATGGTAGTTCACCTAGTTCCCAACAGTGCACCACAAACTCGTGGAATTTAGCATGGAGTGCTTGGAAAAGACTGATTTAGACAAATATGTTTTTTATAAAATAGTGACTTCTCAGTAATTCTTCAAGACATTGGCGAGAACTGCTGCACCTAATTTCTGGCCCATGTGAAAGGGTTGAGGAAAGGATTCTGTTCCCAGTCAGTCATGCAAGTCAATCTGGATCAGAGATGTTGAAGACGGGTTATTCAGAACTGGACAGATGCGTTTATAAATAATTTCTTCCTATTGTCCACACATGGTTGATACTGTGTATGAATAAAAATCTTGAGCAACTTTATAACTAATGTTTCTATTCTCTATTTCAGCTCTAAAAGGCCCCATTTGTAGACCTTGTAAAAATATGATCACCATTGCATCCTGTTTGTTGCACTATTCAATCCTCTATAATGCCACTCACATTAAACACAAACTTTTTCTTCATATCAGCAGGAATTCTATATTCTCCCTGCCCTCATACTGCAATATTTTAAACTATGAATATACAACCACAACTGAAAATGTTTGCACAGATTCACATTTGCAATAAATGAAAATTAATTAATAATTTCAGAAAAGCTGGAATTCCCCTCAGTGTAACATAATGCTCCATGGCCAGTAAACATTAGGTAGTCAACCTCCACACTATAACATTGTCTTCACTTGGACAGCAGTGAAGCATCACACCAGGCAACATCATACCAAGACAGTGATACATTAAATTACTAATTGTTTTCATAATCTGATTAATTCAGCCACTGCAAAGATGGCATGAAACCTGTAAGGAGTATACAGGTTAGCTGGTTGTTCTTACCAAGTCATCAGTAGCAAGATACATCAGCAGGGCATTTGATGAGAAGGTCCTGAATTTGAACATGACTGTGGAAATATTGGGGTTCCAGCGGATTGGGCGGCTCACCATGGCATAGCTGTCACCATCGAACTGGACCGTCCCTTCACCATCTGCCACCTGTGGGCTGAAAAGGGGCAAAACCAACCATTTTCCTTTGCCTTGTGAGGTTAAAAGAAAAAATGGGGGGCTAGGGGAGTGTGGGGACACCTCTTGGGAGCCTTCCTGAACTTGGTTTGATTTCATATCAAACCTCTGTTCTGACAAGTAAAGCTGTAAGGTCAGCTCATCAGCTGTCCAACACAAAAACGCATCTGTGAGGAAGATGGAAGAGGAATATGCCACATACATCTATCTCAGGGTCTGTAATGACTCATTTTGCATTCCTCAATGTAAAATAGCATTAAGTACTCTTTCATCTTCTAATAAATCTTGGTTTCATTATTCTTACTGATTTTACAACTTCTGGAGGGTCCAAGAATTAAAACCCTGGAAACTGTGATTCTCTATTTACCCACAATTTACAAACCTCGCAATCAATTCCTTCATAATTTTCGACATTCCTGAAATTACAAAACAGGAAAGATCAGGCCTTGAATTTGGTTGGTATGATTTTATGATAGACTTTTTGTCCATTTCTGTCACACAGATCAGACAGCTGCAAGACAGCAAGCTTTTGATTTAATCACAAACATAACTGAATTTGAACACAGGACCTACATGTGAAATATTGGCCAGGAGCATGTTTCCCATTTATCTTGGAACACATGCAAGTCTTGAATGTAGTCCTCTCACCTTCCATAGCTGCACTTAACAGTTTTGCAACTACACTTTGCAGGAGAATAGGACTCTTTCTGGTACTGGAACAATGAGTTAAGGTAAAAGGAAGCTTGTAATTCAGTTTTCTACAAATCTTCAATCTACTATTCTTTTTTTAATCTCTCTCGACCACTCCCACTCCAAGCAAGAAGACCTACACTATTACTACAGTTATAGTCAAGGAAATTCTCTGGTACTTCCAAAATTGTTTCAGTTCATGACTGGAATTTCCAACACTTTCAAAGGGCTAAGCCTTAGCAGGACATAAAATTAGGCTGCTAGTTTGAAAAATTGCCTACTCTTCCCTGGCTGGGGCTACAACTATTTTACCTAACGTTAAGACTGCCAAATTCACTACAAACAGGAACATTTAAGAGAATAGAACTGATTTCATGCAGAGGGTCACTGTGAATATGTGAGAGACGTGGAGTCTGTCCTTTTTACATGATCATTCCCAGGCCTGGATTGTGCTGTAGTATCAGGTGGTGCCTCTGTATAAGGGTCCTCAGCTTTTGAAGCTGAGACATGACACAGCAAAGTGTTTGAAATAAGTTTGGTCAGAAAGGGGAATGAAGATCACAGCTCTCTGAGGACAAGGCTGCATCTGGAAAGGAATTAGCTTGTTTTAAAATTCCTAAACAGAGTTCTGAGCCTATATATGTGAAACTTGGTCCTGTCTGGATGGGCCATTTACCCTACTTGCAACTACAAGGTCACAGACAGGAACAGGATTTCCCATCCTATTCTGAGAATGGAAACACCTTTCTGTTGTGGGGGTCTCTGCTTTCTACACTGTGAAAGTCATCTTGAGGCACCTGACTCTGCTTCATGCAGTGTAAGAGGTGCAGGAACCCACAACACAACTGTCTATGAGCCAGACTCAATCCCACTATGGCTCTCATGCTCTCTCATGCTTTGACTGATCCTGGTTATTGGTTGTGAGAAATCTTTCCATTGCAGCACTGCTACACCAGTCTTACACCATCAGTCTTACTTCTGATAACACATTGACCACATTTGATGTAATTGCAGCCTAACTTCTGTTGCATACAGACTGGACCTTGATGGCTGCTGCGGAAATTCCTGATGCTTACCACCAAATGTAATGACAGGTTTCTAAAGGAGATGAAAAACAGTGCTTTACCTACCTGACAGCACACCCTTTGCAGTCGCCTTCAATATCCCTGAAATTCCAGAGTCCTATGGGTTTGCTGTCTAGAAAGGTTTCACCCATGCAGCCAGTGAAGGTGGTGACTCTTACAGCATCTGACTTCTGCAACAGAAAACAAAAACCTCCTTAGAATGCAATTCAATGTGATCTGCTGTGTCTGAAAGCATAACTGGTATGAAAATCACAAATACCATAAGATGCTTCTTAATATTTTGAATATCAAGAGTAGCATCTAATCTTAGAAGCCCTCCTATAGAACAACTGATCAGTGAAAATGTGAAAAAAAAAAAAAAAGATGATATAGATTTGAGACTCTGGGGAAGGCCTAGGCAGAACAATTCCCGGAGAACAAGGAGCTGCTCTGGTTTCCACCATCAGTTTTCCTGGCTATTCAAAGAGCTGCCTGCTCTCACCTGTTAAAGGTCTATCTGGGTTTTCATAGAAGACTTCATAGAAAGGACTATGAGGAATCTTGCTCACAATACAATAAGAAAAGTAATAACCATTATCCCCGGCTGCAGAATAGAGTACATTCTTCACATCTGGTCCTGTCCTGACTGGCCCAAGGGCTACAGCGTGGGCAATCTCCTGCTTAATCTGTTCAAATGCTTGCTGCTGTTCGAGGTCCCAGTGGAAATCATTCTTCTTGCGGGTTGTCAGATAGAGAGAGCTTACGATTTGGCTGTACTCAGGCTTGTGCATTCTCCAGAAACCTATGGCACCCAGAAAAGCTTGTGTTTCCTTCTTGCTGGTCGGTGGGGCCATTGCTGTGACCTTATCGATGACTTCTGTCAGGATCTGATGACGTCCATCTTGCCACTTGACCCCCGGGAACTGGACCTCTCGGGCAGGTCCCTTGACCTTACTCTTTTTGATGGCAAAACCAGCTCCCAGGAGAATCTAGAGGATTTTCTCTCTCAAAAACCTCCTCTGCTGTGTCTCCCCATAGGATGATATCATCAATATATTGCAGGTGTTCTGGAGCCTCACTCTTCTCTAGTGTAGTGTGGGTCAGTCCGTGGCAGATGGTGGGACTGTGTTTCCACCCCTGGGGCAGTCAGTTCCAAGTGTACTGCACACCCCTCCACGTGAAAGCAAACTGTGGCCTGCACTCTGCTGCTAAGGGGATGGAGAAGAACGCATTGGCAATGTCAATAGTGGCATACCACCTCGCTGCCTTGGACTCCAGCTCGCACTGGGGCTCCAACATGTCTGAAACGGTGGCACTCAGCGGTGGGGTGGCTTCATTCAGGCCACGATAGTCCACAGTCAGTCTCCATTCTCCATCAGACTTACGCACAGGCCAGATGGAGGGTGAATGGGTCTTGCTACCACCCCTTGGCTCTCCAGCTCACAAATCATCTTATGGACAGGGATCACACAGTCTCGGTTTGTTCCGTACTGCCGACGATGCACAGTTGAAGTGGCAATTGGCACTTGCTGTTCCTCAGCCTTCAACAATCCCACAGCAGAAGGGTTCTCTGAGTGGCCAGTAACAAATTCAATTGCTTAGCTGCCTCTGTCTCCACAACAGCTATTCCAAAAGCCCACCTATGTCCCTTTGGGTCTTTGAAATACCTGTTCCTGAGGTAGTCAATGCCCAGGATACATGGGGCATCTGGACCAGTCACAATGGGGTGTTTCTGCCAGTCCTTCCTGGTCAAGCTCACCTCAGCTTCCAACACAGTCAACTCTTGAGACCCTCCGGTCGCCCCAGAAATGGAAATAGTCTCTGGTCCCACATGTCCTGATGGCATTAACGTGCATTGAGTGTCAGTGTCAACCAAAGCCTGGTATTCTTGTGGGTCTGATGTGCCAGGCCATCGGATCCACACAGTCCAATAGACACAGTTCTCCTGATTCCAAAAGAGAACTACGGGGCCAGAATTTTTCAGCCACTAGCACCAATTTACAAACTTAACAGCAGCCACAATAGAAATCCTACTTAATGCTCAAAACCCTGGAAATGGAGCAGACTGTCCAAGCTAAAAGACTAAGCGTGAACTCAACTGTTACACCTATAAAGTTCATGCTGAACTTTGGATACAGAAAAAAGTGCAGGTGGCAAAGCAATTAAACCCCATGTCACATCAGAACTCATTAAGCTAGGGTCACACACATACGTGCTTATGAGATCATAACATGGTACCATAATGAAGGTAGTAATATTTGACAGTACACAGAGTACTCAGATCAAAATTCTCTTTCTAAAAATACCTTGTTTCATTTAAATTTCACTTCATCAATATGAGCTGATTAAAAATCTATACACTTAGCTATTTGAGGTAGACAAGCACCTGCTGTTTTACATACAGCAATTACAAATATTAAGATCTTGCAAGAGAACATGAAGTGTAATTTGAAAATATTCGAAGAAAAGTATGACTTAAAAAATTATTGTGCTATTGATATTTCCCAGGGTAATTGGAAAGGTTTTAATTAACAACAAGTATGAACTTAACATCAGTTTTGAGAAATCCATGATATCTAAGTATCATAGTCATGTACTCAAGTCAGATGAAAGATGTTTGTAAAAACTGAAAATGAACCTTCTTATTGAATACACTGCAAAGATGTACGTAAAAAGGGATGTGGACAAAACCATAGGACAAATCTAAAGCCCTCCAAATCCCAATAATATGAAAAAGCAGATTCAAAGATTTAAGATATATCGGTGATCTTGATTAAATGTCCACAAAGCTTTATAGTTTTAGAAAAGTCTCAGTTAAGGTCTTAATTTTTTAAGCCTGACAACTGTACCACATGATGACAGAAATTCCCCAAACCATGACGTTATAATTTATCTTTTAATTCACACACTGCATTTGAACAAAATAAATCTGATAGTGTTTAAAACCCTAAATTGCAAATATACTAGTCATATCAAACTTACAATAGACTGCTTTCCTACCTCTCCCCTTGTCCTTATTTACCTGGAAGAAAAAAGAATTCAGGAGGGTTTTCCTGACTAGGATAAAAAATACTTGGAGAACTTACTAAGGTTGAAAACAGTTGTTCTGACATCAGGGGTTTGCATTTCAATTTTTTGTATATGGTGTTATTTTAACTCTTGAGGACATATACAAATTTTAGAGTAAAAAAAATTCTTTGAGTTCACTCTTAGATAAAGTCTAAATTTTAGCTTTTTTTTTAATGGTAAAATATTGACCAGGAAAAAAATAGTCAATTTAAATTGTTTTGTAATGAATGCCACTGGAAAATAAGTGCTAGTTAGCTTTTATTGGAGAACATTTTTTTTTAAAGATTTCCATACATTCTATTTGGTATAAATCTTCTATTCACTTCTATTCACTCCCTTTAAATTTAACAATGTAGAAGAAGTCACCAGAAGAATGAACAGGCAAACCCAAGAGAAAATAGATCAAGGGTCTGATGCAGGTAGCAGTTAAAAAGAAGGGTAGTACAAGGGAGGAAACTGGAATAAAAATTAAGAAAATAAAGCAGAAATACCAGAAGTAGACCGCAAAGGAGAAAGTGATATGATGGATATATGACGAAGAAAAAACCCTGAATGCAAAGGAAAATATGCTGTTATATTGTTAGGAGACCAGAAATGTATGGAAACAGAAATGAGTTCCTGTCACAATGATACTGAAAGCCTGTCAGAGCAGCAGTATGTCCAAGGTAAAGCATCAAGCTAACCAGCAGGAATTAGTTGCTTGAGCTAAACTCTGCATTAATACAGCCAGCCATAGGACCTCTGATTAGAAGTTAGCAGCATGGGCAGTGAAATCTCAGGTCTGTGCACCTAGGTGTATGCAAATCCCAAAAATCTTTCTAGAGTGCAGGTGTACTACTTGCTATTAAAGCACCTACTACAGTGATGTCAGCATATTAAAATTTACTGTTTCTATTTTAAGCAATAACAAAACTTGTCCATATAAGCAGCCAGTTAATACACTATTACCAGACAAGACATTACCTTAATTTTTTCAGTTAAACCACCAACAAACAGCACGGCATTGACATCTACATCCAGAATGGTATATCCAGGTGGAGAGACAGCACTGAATGTGGCTGGCACAATGCTGGCTTTAGGACCATCCAGAGCTCGCACTGATATTGTGCCATTTTTCCCAGTCCTAGAGATTTAAAAACAATAATATAAGCATAAAAAGTCAGTAGTTACAGCAAACATAGGAAAAGTCCATTTTATATGGTGTCTTTTAACAGAGGCATGAATTAGTGATCTGATTATACTCCATTTTGATACAAATGAGCAGACTAATATGCCTGCATAAGTTAAAGACATGATTACAGAACCAGACTTTTTTCTCACCTGAATGTCCTTTTTGAACAAAATTCACTATACACATGGAGCTTGACTAAAAAAAAGAAATTGCATTTTTTTAATTACTGTGATGAAATTAGTGTTAAGTAGTTGTTTCTTGACATAACAAATGTCGCAGGTAAGGTTCCAAATGAAATTTCTGAATTTCATGAGGTTTATTAGATTATATTTGAATTGAAATGAATGATCATGTGATAAAGTGCTTCAGTTTCCTTCACTGTGATGCACAGAGTTTGCATTTTTTGCAGTGGAGCTCTCTGGTTGCTTATCAAACAGGCACAAACCCCATTACAATTAAGAATGTTCCTGCACAGTCCTCTATGAATCACATCAAATACTGATGGTAACAACAGTAAGAACAGACTTTGCCATTTGTTAACAGTTTCTGAATCAGTTTGCTTTCTACTTCTTGGGTTATATTAATGTAGTAACTGGCACAGAAAGAGTTTGCTGACATGTATTTACAACAGAAGGAATAGACTGTGGAAAGATGATTCCTCCTAGTCTTTCAGATATATAGAAAGGTATTTCAAAGGAAACTTGAATAATTTTGAATCCTTTGCAATAAATTGCTTAATATTGCTTCAGCTTACAGCAGTATGGATAGTAGCTTTTCACAGAAAGGTGACTACTTAACAGAAGTAAGCTATTAGGTACTTTTAGTCACACTTTAAATGAGTGTTTCGTCCCAAACAGATGGATCATAATCAACACACATAATTTATGGGGCCATAATATGATTGTAGAAATAAACGTGGAATACGACCTAAATTTTGCCATTAAGTATTTAGTATGTTTAGTATTGTGGTAAAGGTATGGTGGGGAGGTGAGGCAGAGGGTCATCAAATATTGTGGATTTATAGATAACTTTGGAAATCGCTACTTTATCTCATTTTTAATAGGATGCTGGATTTCCCATGATGACTGTCATGTTGATTTGGAAATTCCTAACATGTATGCCAGATCTTGAAATCTAACTAGCACTGAAACACACAGCATGGATACCATTGGAACTTTGCTAACTTACACATTTCATACTTAATGTAGAAAAGCACCATTTAAAACAAAACTCTCTTTTTCTCTTCTTTACAAAGAGTGTATACCTATCAAGAATGACTATCAATTTTTTTAGATTACATGTGATATTTTACTGGTTACCTAATTAGACTCTAAAAATTAATCAGTGCCTGTTCTCAAGCTAGACAAAATGGTGATTTTTCTCAGAAAAATTTTTTATATCTGTATTTGTGAAAAAAGTTTCTAGGGAAAGAAAGAAATACAATTAAATATAGTTTATAAAATTCATAAAAAAATTTCCATATAGTGTTTTTCTAGATAAAAAGTTACATGCCCATCCCATCAAGATACTGCCAAGTCCCAACCAGAAAAGTAAAAACAAAATTCCTTTGATTTTCTAAAATCCTGAACTTTGTTGCATGCAAAGATGCAAAATTCCTTTTTGCCTAATTAGAAAACAAAAAAACAAACCCAAAACTAACATGACTGGCTTGGAATGTTGAAATAAGAAGCAAACTAAAAGTTAAATAAATCTTTACTTTAAGAACTTACATGTAGAGCACAGCAAGGAAAACTACAGAACTTAGGCTATTGAATAAGCTAAATGAAGACACTGACATCCTGTATTTAGGGAATTCCTTGATTTAGAATAGAGAGTAATAAGATCTCCTCCAAGCCTCCTTTTCTCTAGGCTAAACAATCCCAGCTCCCTCAGCGCTCCTCACAGAACTTATGTTCCAGACCCTTTCTCAGCTCCATTGCCCTTCTCTGGACACACTCCAGCATCTCAATGTCTTTCCTGTAGTGAGGGGCCCAGAATGGAAAACAGGATTCGAGATGTGGCCTCAGCAGTGCTGAGTACAGGGGGATGATCACTTTGATTATCCTCCTGGTCACACTATTGCTGATAAAGGTCAGGATGTCATTGGCCTTCTTGACCATGTGGGCACACTGCTGGCTCATGTTCAACCATCGTTGACTGGCACCCCCAGGTCCTCCTCCTGGGCTACTCTGCCCCCAGCCTGTAGTGCTGACTGGGGTTGTTGTGACCCAAGTGCAGGACCGGGCACTTGGCCTCAATACAGTTGGACTCAGCCCATCGATCCAGCCTGTCCAGATCCCTCTGCAGCGCCTTCTGCCCTCCAGCAGATCAACACTCCCACCCAAATTGGTGTTATCTAAAAACTGACTGAGGGTGCCTGTGATCCCCTTGTCCAGGTCGTTGATGAAGATGTTAAATAGAACGGACTCCAACAGTGACCGCGGGGAACACCACTTGTGACTGGCCATCAGCTGGATGTAACTCCATTCACCATCAGTCTCTGGACTCAATCATCCACACAGTTTTTGAACCAGCAAACAGTGCACCTGCCCAAGCCCTGAGCAGCCAGTTTCTCCAGGAGAACATTGTGGGAAATGGTGTCGAAGGCTTTGCTAAAGTCTAGGTGGACGACATCCATAGCTTTTCCCTTATCCACTAAGTGGGTCACCTTTTCATAGAAGGAGATCAGGTTGGTGAAGCAGGACCTGCCTTTTGTAAACCCACGCTGGCTGGGCCTGATCCCCTGGTTGTCCTGTGCATGTCGTGTGATTGCTCTCAAGATGATCTGCTCTAAGACCTTCCCTGGCACCAAGGTCAGACTGACAGCCCTGTCATCCCCTGAATCCTCTTTCTGACCCTTCTTATAGATGGGTGTCACATTTACCAACTTTCAGTCACCTGGGATGTCCCCAGTTGAACAGGACTTCTGGTAAATGATTGAAAGTGGCCTGGTGAGATCTTCTGCCAGCTCCCTCAGTTGTCCTGGGTGAATCCCATTCCCATGGACTTGTGTGCGTCTAAGTTGCAACTGGTTTATTACAGAAGGTTTATTGATGTGAAGCCCTTTAAAGGATAAAAGTTTTCAATGTAATAACTGTCAAAAGACAAAGTTACTAAAAACCTTTCTAAAACTGTGAAAATCTGATGCTTTCTGAAAGTTATTGGCAAGTAACTTTCTGAAAGTTCCAGTCTATATTGTGCTGAAATCAGGATTCCAGTTTAAAAACATTCAAGTGCAATAATGCAAAAGTCACTGAGCAGACTGACACATTTTAGGGTGTCTAATAATTCACAAATAGTATGTATGTCTTTCATCTTCAAACAGACTGAAATGCTAACAATGGAGTCTCTGCCATAAATAATTCTCTCTTATTTATGGAGGACAATGGAGCTTAAAGGAAGATCCTGGCTAACTTGACAGCAAAAAGACATTTCTATCCTGTGCATGACAAGTCATCAGGTTAGAAGATATTGTTCTAGTGATAGTCAGTTCTGTAAAACTGGAGGATTACAGAAGATGTACCAACACTGTCTGGCTGACATGCAAAAAGGCACTGATTAGGGCACTAAATTGGGAGGAGCTGTTGACTCCCTCAAGAGCAAGGAGGCCCTGCACAGAGACCTTAAAAAATCAGAAATGGGTGATCACCAACTGTATGAAGTCTAACAAGGGCAAGTTTCTGCACCTGGGATGGGGCACTCCTGGTTGTGTATACCAACTGGGAAACAAGAGGCTGGAGAGCAGCACTGTGGAAAGAGACCTGAGAGTCCTGGTCAACAGCAAGTTGAATATGTCAGCAGTGCCCTGGCAGCCAGGAGGGCCAACTGTGTCCTGGGGACAGGGAAAGCATAGCCAGCTGGTGGAAGGAGGTGATTGTCCTACTCTACTCTGCTCTGGTGTGGCCTCACCTTGAACATTGTGTACAGTTTTGGGCACCACATTATAAAAAAGACATTAAGCTATTGGAGACCAGCCAAAGAAGGGCCACAAAGATGGTGAAGGGTCTGTAGGGGAAGCCATGGTCACTTGTTCTGTTCAGCCTGGAGAAGAGGAGACTGAGGGAAGACCTCATTGCAGTCTTCAACATCCTCATGAGGGGAAGAAGAGGGGCAAGTACATATCTCTTCACTCTTGTGACCAGTGACAGAACTCGAGGAAATGGCATGAAGCTGAATCAGGGGACGTTTAGGTTAGATATCAGGGAAAAGTTTTTTTACCCAGAGGGTGGTTGAGCACTGGAACAGGTTCTCCACGGAAGTGGTAACAGAAACAAGCCTGTCTAAGTTCAAGAAGAATTTGGACAATGCTCTCAGGCACATAGAGTGATTCTTGGGGTGACTTCATGATCCTTGCGGGTCCCTTCCAGCTCAGCATATTCTATGATTCCATGAAAAATTTATGCAATATCATACATGCAGTGTTTGCTCTTTAGGAGATGCATGAGGTAAATGAGATGACTTTTGAGAGTAATCAACATTAGACTACAAAACACCATGTAGAAACCTCTGCTCCTTGACCCCTTTAAAGCACAGAAAAACTTCACTGAAAAACATGGCTTAGAAATGCTACAGTAGTTTAAGACTGAATTCTTGCTGAGTTACACTGGATGTGTCTAAAGTGAACTTGTGATTCAAGCATCCTTTGTCCTCAAAGGAAGGGCACTGCTTAAACTCTGTCATTAACAATCAAAACAATGGTAATACTTAAATTACAGTTGATTAAAATCAAAACTAATCAGGTTCTGCTCCTAATTGAGGCCTGCTGAATTGAAGTGACATTGCTTTACTGATCTAGTGAGTCTCAAAAATATTCTCTCATCCATTTGACTGTCTCACAAAATTGACATTATCTGCATGTTGTAAATCTCCTTTAAATTATTTTGTCACATACTGTTATGCCAGATTTTCCTTTGTTAATTGAAACTTTGATTGATTGCAGTTCTTGATGCCAATTAGATTTGCCTCTGTAAGCAGGTAACTCTGTAAGTGACATTTGTTAAACTCCTGTACCATCAAAGTATAGGGAATTCCTTTATTTATTCCTATAGGAATAAATAAATTTTACTTCAATTCCATTAAAAAGAATTCAAAATATTTCCTTTCTAACCTCTGCATATACAATAAAATGCAAAGGATCAGTGGGCTTTAAATAAAAAGGTGATGAAAATTAAAAGTGTCCCTGGAAAACAGATGCAGTTATTATCAATTTAGCCTTAAATAACTGGAAATTTTGGTGCAGGCATCAACTGAACACCTCTGAACATTACTCAACAGTCAGATTTTTCATATTTATATTTCATTTAGAATGCTGAGTAACCTTAAGAATTTCCCAACTTCTGTGCCACCACATGTCTTTTTTGTTTAAGTCCCTTTGGGATCCTTGATTAAGAACTCCTATCAACCTATGGTGGGTTTAACACCATATCATTAATATTGTTAATGCTTGCCACCAGTGAAAACTATGGCAAAATTCAGCAAGGCCAAAATTTCATCTTATGTCCACATTCTAAACACATGCCCTGCTCCAGCTGTTCAGGTGGTTATGTCAGGCTGAAAAAGTCTGTGGCTGGAACTGAGCAGAAATTAAAAGAAAACGTGTGAGGCAAAGAAATGAGTAAAACTCTTCAACAGCTTATGAAGGGAGTTAGAGAAAAGCTATCAAATGGACTAAAATATTCAAAGTTGAAGACTCTTCTATAGGGTACATTTTTTGAAGTCTGCCTTAAGAATGCAAAATCAGTTCCAAGCTCATCATCTTAATCCCACAAATCCAACTAATGCCTCTGCAGTGTAATTCTCCCAAACACTGCTATGTACTTTTGATTTGTGCAGCTGTAATCGTTCTAAATAGCTGATCCAGCACTTTATTCAAAACTAATGGCAAGCACACCCTATATATCCGGAACAACCAGCTAATAGGTAATGGGCTTTTGTAGCATGCGTGAATTTTATACCATGTCCTGGCTCCATATTCTGCTGAAGCAGCTTTCTTGTAAATGAAAGCCTGGCATTACTGTGTCATGAAGCTGCTTTAGTATGCATAATATGAACTGGTGAAGATTTCAACAATTTGTATTATACCCCAGTTTGTATTTTCCTAGCAATAAGGTTTCATTAAGCCAGCTTCTGGAGATGGTCCCATAATTTTATTTAATTCTCTGCTCGGAATGCCTGATTTCTGTGATTTCACTAAATTATTTAAACTGGATGCCATTTCCTCCTCTGAGAGCTATGCATGTAACCAAAATTAGAGTGCTTTGTTTTCTTTCTCCTTCATTCTCTCATTTTCTGACTATATTGTCTGTGCTATGCTTAGTACTCTGTGAAATTAACTGTAATGATGCAGGAGAAATTACTCAGTTTTCTATCAAATTACAATACAGATGATGTTATCTAAATTGGTGAGATCTGTTTAAGATAAAGGCTATAAAGTTATGCAATCCTTATGCTGTAATTACTACACCATATGTCATATGTTTGGTATTTGAGTGGAAAATATAAGCTTCAGCTAACAAATTTGGAATTTGAATATTTATGTATCTATATTTCTAAAGTTCAAAAGCATTAAACAATGGATCTCAAACTACAAAATGTATTTTAGCTTTCCAGAATATTTCCTCCTTTAATTTTCATAAACTCTATNCAGTTCGATAAGACATTTTGTCTATGGAAACAGCATTTTGAGTTGAGAATCAAGATACTGCTGTATGACAGACCACTCATTTGCAGTACTGTCTCAAGACCAGAAATTCAGAAAAGATGCTCCTCTTTAAAACTCAAGGAGAAAGGCATAGTAGTTATCCATTTGAGTGCCAAAACCTGTAACTGATTTTAAAAGGAAGCTAGGCGAAGAAGAGAATTGATAGAGTGACAGGTAAATAGAAGGGAATATAATCAGTCATAGATTCTTGATGCTAGAGGGGAACTATATGATTAAAATGAATTCCTGACACAGAACAATTCACATTTCAAAAGTAATTGTAGTGTATACACTTTTGGTACTAACGGATGTAGGTTCAAAAGCTTTCATTAAACCAAACTAGAATTTCTCATATTAGCCATTTTTTCTAAAATCTTGGAAATGAAATATATACTTACCTGGAGGCTTCAATACGGTACCAAAACCCATCATCAATCGTCAAATCTGGATACTCAACTCGTCCAACTCCAGATCCTACATCCCACAGGAAGCTCACCTTGCCTTTGCGCATCTCTATGGCCAAGAAGTCAGTCTACATGTAAAATACAAAAAGCAATCTCATACTTTAATTAAGGAAGTTTTCCAGAAACCTTCACATTTCAGGTCTAATGAGGCATGAAGCCCAGATATAGACACTAGAGTATGAACATTAATTCTCACAGTGATCTAAAATGACTCTCTTTTTCCTCCTTTCATTGGTTCAAACAAGGAATCTTAAGCCAAACATGGCAAATGATTTCTCTCAGTGATGAGAGAAGTGAGTAAATGACTGCCAGACTTATATAAATGTTAATATTTTAGCCCTTGAGAGAGGGATTAAACTCGGAAAAATATTGTTGAAATATCCCCTGGATGGCAGAAAGATGTTGGGATACACGATGACATCTAGCCTTTTCATTTTGTATTAGGTAAATAAAATACATAGTTTAAAATGTTGGTAATAGAATACTTTTTCCACTTACTGAATTATTTTTGGTTATTCTAGAAGTTTACCTCCTACAGGCCTCATGGGAAACTGAATCAGTCACCATTGCTATGCTTGAAATTGTAGTCTTGACTTAAAATGACAATAAATAGAAGCTTTGACAGATGCAATGTGATTAGATACATCGTTCCCAAGGGAAAATGTACAACCAACTCCAAAATTACTCTAGTTACACCAAGAATTTTAAAGCTCTAATGTAGTTCATGTATGAGCCTGCTATTTCATATTTAGTTAAAATAAAGATATATGTTAAAAATTTGCTGGTCATATATTAGAAGTTTCTATATTAATACCAAAGACAGTATATGTCTAGATTAACTTAGACCCTCTACTACTGCCTTGAAGCCTCTGTGAGAAAAAAAAAGCCTTTCTCATCCTCTATATTTGTCAGTAGTCTGATCTGATCGAGCAACTCTGACATGAAAAGCAGGAGACAGACTCACAAACTTGGCACTTCCAAGGTAAAAAAGCAGATTGTCAGCAACTATAGTCTTCACATTGACAATGACGGTGTTGTATGTTCCCTTCTTTATTTCTGGTCTGTATGTGCGAATACAATTGCCTCCAGAGGACACGGACACTTTGATCTTCAAAAAAAGAGCATAGCAGAAAGAATTCAGTTCAGTGCTTATTATTCCAGAATTAACTATGGATGCTTCCAACTAATTATAAAAATATAGTTTTTTTCTTCACATTTTTTTGTTACATGTACCAAGGAGTTGCTTGGGTATGCAGGGGAGGTAGAAATGGAATTTTCTTTCTGGAATTGTTTATTAACAGGAAATAAAAGCCTTTTCTGGCATTCAGATTTGAAAGAACAAACTGTATAGACTAAAAATAGCTAGAAGGTATAATGGTCTAACGCAAGCAGCAGTGGAATTCTAGCAGTACAGACAGTCTGTAAGTGGAATATACAGACAGGAAAATAAACAGCATTCCTAAAGGAATCACAGTATATTGCTATAGGGTAGTCAGAATGATCTATTTTTCTGTTGTAATATCTTTGATTATGCCAATTTAAGACACTTTTTCACTATTATTTTTAAACCAACGGTTGTGTCTATCACTGGTTTTACATAGTCCATAATGGAGTTGGCATTCATAACTAAGTTTTATTTTCACAGCTGAGTGACATATGCATTTGGATACATGTACTAGTTTCCTCAGGCTCTGAGCACAGATAAAAACACTTTACTGTTTGCTTTCATAATGCCAGCACAGACATAATGACAGTACAATGGTATTCAATCCCAGCTAGACATGTTTATGCATTAGAGGAAATGCACATAATAGTATCATCTTATGCTTAGGGCAAACTTTGGTAAAAAGGAGATCCATTAGAGGACCAAATTCACAATTTCCCTATCACAGAAATGCTGAGCAGTTAATTGCTTCAAAGCCTTTAGTAAAACATACCATTACTGTAGCCTGTCTTTCTACTCTGTGCAAATTTCATCAAGTATATGGAATGCACTTCTTTCACAGTGTCCTAGTATCCTGTAGATTGCTTCTTTCCACTATTTTTCAACCATTTTTGAGGAAGATTTCTTAAGTACCATCTTCAAGATTTTTTTCCCTTTGTTATTTTGGTCACAAGCTGAATAACCTCACTATTAACCAGTTGATCCTCAAGTTGATAGCATTACTGAGTCAGGGAGGTGGACTCCAAACTCCCTAAATGGACAAGAGTCCATTTTGAGTCCTCAACGCTGCTACTGGACATAGAAAAATCAAAAATATGAGAAAAACAATTATATTCAGCAATTTCAATGAATTTGAGTTGGTGTCATTCTTGAGTAATAAAAGTTCTATGAAATGAAATCTAGGGCTTAATATAATTGCTGAAACAAAAAAATACATTTTTGTTTTCACAAAAAACCAATTATATTGTGACCTTTCTCTTGTACTATCATCTACAATACTTAAATAATAACCTTTTCAGATACATTCCTACAGATGTTATTAATTTAACAAGTGCAGGGTTGAAATGAAGAAACAAGACACAGAATGAAAATCATCAGAATATTCTCTTTTTATCTGAGAAATTATACTCCATTATTTTCTCTCTTTACTCTGTTTAGAATTAGGAAGGGTTTACACTGTGGAAAAGAAATAAAAAAGTGGAAAATAAAATCCCATCAATATTCAAAAGGTCATTTTTTTGAGAAAGAGGACTTACCGAATTGGCTTGCTTCCGAGCTTGGTTTATCAGCTCTTTTATTTGAGAAATGTTTTTCCCTAAGTTATCCTGAAGTTCTTTGATTGGCTTGATTTTATCTAACAGGCGATCTGCTTCCTTTTCTAGGGTTTTAATACTGGAATCTGCATCAGCAACTTCATAAGAAAGAACAAGGCAGAGTTTTAGAGAATAGTGGCAGAGACTAATTAGACATTGTAAAAATAAAATCCAAGAAAATTCTGCATACACAATGCTCAGATGATAATATATGCTACTATGAGGTACACATAGACCAGGAAGCTACTTGAACAGAATAAGATAATTTCAGAATATTTAGAATCAAGTTAAAACAGCAAAAGTAGCAAAAACATGGGTTAAAGCAGGATTTTGAAGATGTAACTATGCTTCAGGTCAGGATGATACTAATGGAAAACATTTCCTGTAGTGAAATACATTTATGAATGAAATATTTGCTTTCCTCTTTTTTTTAAACTCCGATTTTGAAGAAATATGTTAGATTAACAAAAACTGGTTAGTTTCCATTAGTAATTTCTGAAATAGTGTTAAAATGAATTTGAAATTAATTCTTGAATTAATTATAATGGACACAAATAGAAAAAGCTTTATTCTGGTCACAAGCTTAAGTTTCTGTATGTGTACTGAAAGCAGATTTAAACACAGTGGCAGTAAACTGCAGATGTTCTTTTTTTCATGTGCACTTAATTATTTTACATGGATATTTTTGCCCCTTTTTTCTTTAAGCTTCAAATTACTTTTTTGCCTCTCAACACAAAGCTAGTGAATAATGCCCTTTTTTGACAATTCATCAGCAGATCTAAGTATTACAACACTTGGCTAGAATGAGGGTGTGGGCTTTTGTGGATGACATTGAAAGGGGCAAACACACATTTACCAAAAGGATGTATTTTACATGAAAATAATAGTAATAGCAATAAAAATAATGCTTAGATAAAGCAGAAATTATTGCATATCTTGTTTTTGGATCATCACCCAAACACTCATACCAAACCTTCAAGATGCTTCTCAAGGTTTCATGTAAGGTAAACTAGCTGCCAAGTAAGTCACTTTATCTCAAAGTTTTCAAAAAGTGACTATTTAGCTATTTCAACGAATGTGAAACATAGAGCACCATGCAGAAGCTTTGGTGGTAAGCAGTGAATCATCGTTTACTGGAAAATGCACACTAAAAGCTGCAAGTAAGAAAAACGTACGTACAGATTTCTGCAGGCAAGATATGGAGACAAAGAAAAGAGAAAAAACAGAAGATAATGTAAGAGAACGTTTTGAAGATCTAAACAGACATGTAAAGTAAAATAAAGGACAAGATGAGTCTATAAAAAACTTTTACTGTTTGTACTCTGCACATCCACAAAATGAGAATTCAGGGCCTGAATTTTGACATAGAAGAGAGGCTATGTCTACTTCAGCATGTAGTCATGAGTGCCAACATATTCACTTTATACATCTGGAATGGTTTACTCTACATTACTTTAATCTCATTCTGTAATCTGAATATCCATTAACAATTGAAGAATGGTAGAAGCGTACTTCTGGAGAACATCTTCCAGTTAAGCTTTATCTGACATGAAACAGTTTGCAAGAGTTAAGACCACTATTCAATGCAAACAAAATAAAGGTGACTGGGGACAATCAGGACATTGTACAGCATCAATTGGAAGAGGATATTTGTCCATTGAATGAGAATGAAAACCTCCTAAATTGTATGTTTTTAGGTGCCCAGCTTCATCAAGCTGATAACAAGCTGGGGAGCCCAGGGGAGCTAAGAAATTAGTCCTTCTGTAATTTTCTAAAGACACTCTGGTTTTGTGGTCAGCCCTGATTGTGTACTCTGTAGGATAGGGTCTAACAATCTACCATAAAATGTGTTGTAATTTAGAATTAATCCGTTATCCACCATAACCAAAGTGAAAATGCTAAAGCAATTATCACATTTGATAACAGAAACCGTGGTGGGGAAAAAAAAAATAGCAGACAAAAGCCCATTCCCAGAATCTCCTTTCTTTCTTTCTTCTTAAGCATCTTCAGTGCTCTACCAAAAATAGTAATGTATAAGAAAGAAGTCATGCATTTCTCCAAGGACTGATTATCTGGTTGACTGAAGACAGGTACAGTGTGGGCTATTTTGCTTGAATCAAGTGGTGAATTGCTAGTCAGAATCTTTGATTATTCATCTCCTAAATACTTTAAAAAGTAGTCTGTGGAACAAATCTATCCATTACATTTTCATCGTGCTGACATGAGCTTTTCTTTCAACTACTAGCATTAAGATTTAAAATTCTTTTCACAGAATCACAGAATTGTTAGTTTGTCCTTTTTCATATATAAGAAGTCCAGAAAATAGAAGTGATAGAGACTCCTTTTATCCCAGCATACTGTAGAATGCTATATGAGTGCAATTCTGGAGTGTCTCTGTTTCATTTTGAGATATGAAATGAAAACCACAAACTGAAAAAAACCCACCACTAAACAACCCAAAAAGATCTTACTGTTCTTGATAGGATCCTTCACAACAGCATTTGTTTTGGCCACATCATCTGTAAGTTTACTGTAGTTGTTTTTCAACCCCAGGAGATTCTGATTGAGGTCTTTAATTTGGGCCAGGATGTCATTTGCAGTACTGTTGGCTTGTCTTGCTTTGTCCTTCGCTGCCTGTACCTTTATAGCTGTATCTGTAGGTAGAAAAGGATAATGAAGTGATAAGTACAGAAGTTTCTTCCACACATCTTAAGAATAAACTTGGGTAAAAGTTCTACTGTGTTACGTAGTTAAACACAGTTAAACTGTGTTATATAGTTCTTTGAGACTTCCTATTTCGCACATAGCAAGACATTATTACTTTAAGTTTCGACTGCAGAATCTGGCCCTTTATATCTTTTTTGGGACATCAAATGCATGCAAAGAAGAAAAAAGGCTCCAACCCCATTTGTATGCAAAGGACAAATAATTTTCAGGAAGTAAAATTGTATGCAATTTTTGTTGTTGCTGTTGACTCATTGGTTAACCTCTGATCAAGAGTCAGATATAATATTTGCTATTTAGAAATAGGAGTTTCAATCTTCTGATGTACAGAGTACAGAAATCTAACTCCGTGACAAATATTTTTGTGAATCAGGGGACCAAGGATCCATTGCCCTAGTTAATCACATACATCCATAGACATCATGGGTGACCTTGAGCAAAGCAATTAGTCTAATACTGTCCCACCTCTCTGCCTGAAAAATGGAAACCAGTGTTCTGTCTTTGGGGTGAAAACATTCAAGTTAAATGGTTTTGATTCTGCCATTGATAAATGATAAAACAGACAGCTAAATATTCAAGTAGGTACTTATTCAGATCCTGTGTAAACTGGATTGCTTTAAAACTTATCATGCAGCTCAGGTGCTGTTGTCAGGCTGAGAATACTGCACATGATGAGCCAGTAGCACAGACTGTGTGTGTTTGGCTAGGGAGCAGAGATTTTCTAAATTCCCATAGATGTGAGGAAGTGAGCAGGCAGAAAATGTGGTGGACACTCCAGCTTGCAAGGGAACTGATGTGAACTCCCACCCTATTACCACACCACAGCGGAGTCATGTTCTCTGGTTCTCTGGTTTCTTGAATCTTTGAACAAGATATATCACAGGGTCATTTCTTGTCCCTTCCTCATTGATTATTGTCCTGTCGGACAACTAATTTACTGCATTTTTTTATTCATGTCATTTATTTGCTCTGAATTTCATTCTTAATAAACATCAGCTTGTTTTGATGAGTGTCCTTGTCCCAAGAACAGGCATCCTGTAACTCTAATCTGCCAAGAGTTTAATGCATTGCTAATGATTGCATATTTCATATTTATTTTACATGTTCCATATTTAGTAATCTGTGTCCTAAGGTTAACAGGCCTTAGACATCCATTTTGTTTGACTGAGACATCTATCTGTGCACAAGAAGACAAACACTCATGTCAATATCTGTGACCAAAACCCAAGAAATGGTACACTATGAGGACAAAATATTAAACAATTTATTTTGTGAATGACTGATTCCAAGGATTACTAAATCCAAACCAAAACTTTTCAGTAAGATGGAATCTTAAAGCCACAAAAATGTACAACATGAATAGTAAATTGTTTCTCATGCCAAGGTTTTACTTGCAGTCTGAACCTTCTAGACCATCAGAAACCAGACAGAATATAGATTTTCCTTAGAGACTTTCCTTAAGGCATAACTTCAGTTTATAAAGTATTCCTTGAAGAGAAAAGTCATAGCAGAATACATTGATTAAAATCTTTTTTTCTAAAACATTCATTTTATCATTCACTGTCCACTATAATGAAACTGCTGTAACTCCCTGTCTCTTGCTATCACAACACAATGTAGCTAACATCTGAGGACTTTGGGATTTTAATGAATATTACATTTTTTTTGAAAAAAATGTCTATATGGAATGAAAAATGTGAGAGACTGAAATATTAACGGTTAATGACTCAAAAAATTGGGCACTGGCAAAAGCAGCAGGTGCTTTGCTGAGACCAGATTTGCAGCCTGCAGATGAAGGGGAGAAGGATGGTTTTTGAGTGCCTGGGGTGAAACCTCTGACTTGCATAAGAACAGCCCATGCGCAGTGAGGGTGCACACCCATCACTGGAAGATCATCGACAAACTGATCTTTGTTTAGCAAGAAGCTGTTTCTTGTGCCAGATAAGGGAAAAGGCCAATAAGAGGCGGATCCCTCAAGACAGGGATAATGCTTTTTATCATGCCAATGTCCTCCTTACACAGGCAAAGGCGTAAAACTCTCCCTCCCCAGGATATGTATCAGGACATTTGCATGCAGGCCTGAAGGTACTCATCCCTTCTGATAAGGTATAACTGGCTCACCTATGCTGGCTTGAGAGGGCAGCTGTCATATCATAAACCATCAAAGACCCCAGACTCATTTCTGGGGCCTTCCACCAGAGGATCACATGTGATCCACAGTGTTGCATCAAACACAGTAAAACTCACCCCCTAGGAAGGTACCTGGGTATTCCCACCTGAACCTGAGTGTATATTAACCCCTTGAACTTTATGTTGTGTGGGGCTTCCTTGACCCTAGATGGATCAAGACTGCAACCATCACTTTGGCTAAGAGACATCTAAATTGCAAGGACCTAATCTCCTGCTGAATCCACTGGTGGTGATATCTTTCCTCTCTGCTACCTACTCTTAGCTTTTCTTTATCTTTATCTCTTTTCCTTGTTTATTTTCTCCAGTGATATTTTTATACTTTTGTATTGTTATATTTCTATAGTTAATAACCAAAAGGATGGCATACCTCCTTTCCGTTGCAACTAAATTGTTCTAAAATAAACCTGCCATATATATAGGTACAAACACTGGTCACTCAGCCTCAGTTACCCTGGCTTCAGGGGCAGGTTGTAACACAACAGCACTTCAGAGTCCATTGAGGAAAATTTGTTCCAGTCATAAGCATTTTAGAGCTAAAAAAGATATACAACACCAAACAGTGACTGGAAACATTGAGAGTGTGGTAGAAAAGTAAGACAAAATCCAGAAAATTTCACTCTGCTTTTTCTGTAAAGTCAGTAAGTCTTATGCTTCTTTGGTTAAATTACACTGGCGAAATTATAATGGTTCATTAAACAGTAGTTTCATAAAAAGACTTTTCACATATAAGCAAAAGACTATTTTTCTCAGAGTCTATACCATATCCTGCTATCATAATTATTTTCCTTCAGAAACCTTCTTCAAACTGTAGAGCATGGTACCTTTTACCATTCAAACTGATACCACGTAACTTTTCTGTTCAGTTTTATCTCTCACATTGCTCATCTTCATCTTATAACAACAGCCAATGGTTAAAGTAGACATAGTGTGGACACAGGTAAAGATTGATGAGATGGATGTTTAGTGATGGAAAAAGAAACAAAAGAACAGAGATGAGTCAAGTGATGCAACACTTTTCCAACTTACCATTAGGAATGGCTGACAGCTTTCCTAAAGTTTCGTTCAAAGCTCTCAGGAGATTGGAATTCTTCTCATCAGCATCTTTCAGCCTGTTCTGCATGCTGTCCAGATCATCCCCATTTTCTATAAAAAGTCCATACGATACAGAAGCTTTAACTCTTTGATTCCACTACCCTTTCTTTGCACAAAACTTAAAATGCATAATAACAAGCAAACCATTTTTCATTAAGATATTATACTGTGTAAATAAGGAAGTCCAGTAGAACTTGTTGTAGTGTTCACTGATCATCTTCTCCTGTTTCTTTAAGTTCCCTAGTTCCATGGTATTTAAATGCTTCAGTTCCTTGTACTGTTGTATATTTATCATGAGTTTTTCTAAGGCGTGAAGAGGAAAGAACTACAATCACAGATGTTATGATTTAGACAAATTCACATAATGATGGATTCAACAACTGTGATGTTAGTCACAGTTTGGGGACCTCTGGTGGTCTAGTGGTTAGGGTGCAGGACTCTCACCGCTGCGACCCGGGTTCGATTCCCAGCCCCCCGGGCAGATGGAGCTCGTCAGGCCTGTGAGGCAATCCATCTAAGAGAAGGTCACTCTAAACAAACCTACGTCCTGGGGACCTCACTGCCACTGTCCAAGTTTGCTTGGCCCCGGCAGATGAACCTCAGGATTAAAGGGTGGGCTCAGTTCAGCGCACGCTGTGTCTCACCTAAAAAATCCACTGCGCAGGCTCGAAGGGTTAATGACCTTTCCCAAATCTTCGCTCGCGAAGACTGGCCATTATATTATAGTCACAGTTTTGATTCCTAGACTGAGCCTTCTTAAGATGGTTGCCTAATTTGAATGAGTTGAATGTAGTGTGAAAGAGGCAAGCATGATTAGGTCAGCTAGCTGTTGTAATTTGGCCACAGTCTAGTCCTCCTGGATTTTCTCAAAGATAACCAGTGTTGACATAACATCGAGGAAAATACAAGATCACCCTGGCACTGATCATCAATATGAGAAGAACACACTAACAACAGGTTATTATGAAACAAACATACTAAATTTTTAGGGGAAATGCCTGTCTAGTAAATAACATTCATAGCTAAGAATTTGTTCAAACCGAAGAACTAGTACAAATCAAAGGCACAGGTGTGTCATATTTGGCACATTATGGTTGAAACTGATGTTCTCCTTCACAAGGAAGTTCCTATTCTTCATCAGTTGCTCTGAATAAAAATCATGGAAGGTCTTTTGAACAGCATCCAGCATAGCAACAATTTTTCAAACTCTCAAAAATGAGCTTCCAGCTAAGCTTTATGGTTATTGAAACAGACATTATTCCAAAATTCAGAAGTAAAGTTTGGCATAAAAAATGCTGGTTAGTGTTTAAACTACTACAGTAGGGGGCATTTTTGATAATTTCTTCCTATCAATACAAAATTATTCAAAACAGGTAATTTCCTGCCTTATAGGCATATCCTACTCGGAAAGTAATTCAACATCACTGAGCTTGACAACCAGAAGAGGAGAATAAATTGTAGAAAAGGAGTTCAGGATACAAACTATGACTGTGACCTTCAGATATGTGACAGGTTATTGAAAATAAACAACTACTTTTTAGATACTTATCCAAATAGGTACTGAGATAGGAAAATGTACTGGCGATGAGGTATGTTGGTGAATTGTAAAAATATGCTTGCCAAAATAAAAAGCATCTCTTTTTACTAAGGAACAATAATTAGGTGTATCATTGGTATTCCAACCCCACCAACATCACCAGGGCTATAACACTTTCATGAGAGAAAAAACGGTACATTAAAACGAGGGACTGTAGTTCACATTCCAAAATTTCTAGAAAATCTAGTTTCTCAAAACTAGGTGTGCAAAAAGCAATTTGTAAAGAGAAAAATCAAACAAAATTTATATAGCCTATAAGAAATAATTTATTAAATTTTCCAAGGCTATAGCAAGGTTGAAGTAGCACACAGAATTTAAATGAGAATTATACTTTTTTTGTTAGATCTTTTGAAACGTCATTCAGGAGAAAATCTGTTTGCATTATTTAAATTAAAGCAACATACGGGACTGCAGGAGTGCTTGGAGGTAGGCCTTCACTCCTGCAAAATATCCTGCAGAGGAACAGGACATTTGTGTGAACTGTAAGAGGCACAGTTAACACTAGAATAAAGTTGGGAAGAATCATACAAATTATGAGATCACTCTTCTCCTCAAAAACACCTTTATTTTTAAATGACAGGTTTTGTCACGACTGCTAAACGAGGCTACTGGTAGTGGGATATTGTTAAACCAGGATAAACTCATGATATTCTGGTCTTGTATGCCCTGAGATTTTATCTGAGTTCATTTCTTGTTAAGTAATAATACTGACAAAACTGTTTTAATTTCCTCTATTTAATTCTGAAATTAGGGTTTGCCTGATAATTTCTTGGTGTCTCTGGTGGGATGTTAGTGTTTATAAAGTGTGTCAATATTTCTGAGAAGTTTGATTCATTTATGCTCTAACTTTGTAGCATACTTTTAAATTATCTCTTTTTCTCCTTTTTACTCTGCCAGATCCAACATGCTAATTATCCCCCAGTTATATTTCTGAAGAATCATGTTTTCAGACTTCTGTTTTCAGCTTTGTAACCATAGCAGCAAACTGGAATTTAATGAAGGAAGTTTCCCTAGAACTCCTGAAATATCTGTTTAATTGTTTTTCTTTTAATTCCTCAAATACACTTTAACGGTATGGCTTTGGTTTTTTTCTTTTTTAATTACAATAATAAAGCCATAAATAAGTGTTCCTAGGGAGGCTCTTACACAAAGAGAAGTGAGGAGATGCTATGTCCCATGTCAGCTTTTCAAGGAAATTGTTCATTTTGCACAGTGATATTAAGATGAGGTTTTATTCTGAAGTAACTTCTCATATTGTAATTCAGATGGCCTCTTCACTAAGCACTGAACTAATTTTCTGTATGAATCACAAACTGAACCACTTCACATCAGCTTTCCCCCATCCTTTCAGTATTAGCATTTATGAAAAATGCTGGAGCTATGATTTGAAGGCCTGAGATCCTCCAGTTAATCATCAAAGCTAGTCAAAATACAGGAAACTTTTCCTAAGTTTTTTTTTCTAAACTACAGAGCTTATCTGACTTGGAAGAGGTTAGTAGGTCTGCACTGTCAGTTCACATTAAAGTATAGGTTGAGGAGTATACTGAGAAATTTATCTCAATACTGTTTCCATTTGATTAGCTCCGCACAGAGATGGCACAGGATACCAATAAATGCACTGTTTATTGTTCAAATGAGCAAAACTAGTCATGCATTGCTGAAACTAAACTCTTAAGAGTAAGCAGAAACCTGAAGGACTTGGCATGTATGGGCCTTTAAATTTTCTGGATTGGTTAACGTGAACAGAGATTTTCAATTCCTCTTTATATTAAACAAAGCATTACAGGATAAAGCATCATCCCTTTTTCCTCTGAGTGAATAAACTGAAGCGAGCCAAATGAAAAAAAAATACCTGCATGCATATATTTCATCTTAAGATAAACTTAAGAATTTAGTTACTTACTGTTTATAGGCAGTGATCTACTCTTACAAAGGACATGTTTTTACAAGTCTCTGCAGATCACATACAAGGTGATACTGGTTAAGGACTGTTTTTATTTACTGGAAACAGCACAAATGAACTGACCATTACACACATCTCTGTTATCTTTGTATTACTTCTTCCAAATAGCATTCTTGCTTTCCACAGTCTTCATCCTCTAAAGATGAAGATGGGTCACAAGCTGATTTTTTTCCCCTAAACCAAGCAAGACTTGGCATTAGAAACAAACAGGGGAAAGATATGCAACTACAGAAATGCAGCTAACGATGTTTAACTTTTTAGGAAGACTACTTTTAGCACTGACTGCAATAATTTGGTGAATGCAATATGCCAGGTCAGCAGAAATACAAAGCAGAGGAGAATACACAAACAAGGGATCTATCACCTTGTTATGTTGCCTATCAGCTGGAAAATGTTTTAGCTAAAAATATTCACGTGCTGTCAGACAAGACAAGTCCCCCTCAAGTTGTCAATTCTTCAGCAAAAGAAATGACTTGACAGCAACCTCCAGCTGATGAGGAGTTTATATATCTTAGTTTCACTTTTCATTGATCAGTTTTGACAAAGTCTGTATACAGTCTCAAATCTACGCTGGGGCAAGTATATTTTTAAAACATTAAATTCAAAATTATAAGAAAGAAAAATTGCTCCTGGCAAACTGAAAAATCCCTCAAGGCACAGAGAGAATGCAGCTAGCAGGCAGCAGCATTTACTCACTTGTAGCCAAAATTTCAAAACTCTTTCTTAGTCAGAGTACTAGAGAGTACTACATACAGATTTTGCTTCTTTGAATAACCAGGGTTATTCTTTCTAACTCCAAGCCCCACTGAGAGAGAAATTACTAAATCTCCATTTTAATAGCTTCTGTCAGAACGTTTGCTTTGTAAGGACTGTTTCAGCAGTCTTTGGTGGTAATATAAAACATTTTCATGATTAACAGTGGTTTTATAACTCAGGTAATTGGCTACAAATCAGGAGACTGTCATAATGTAGGAAGAAAACACTCTCACCTCTATCACAGCCTAGCCTGGAATTTTGGAGCATATATCAGTTTAGTGGCTTATGGGTCTTCATTACTTTAACTAATGTACTACCTGTAGTGCAGACAGAAAAATTTTAAACTAGTGATTACTTCTTTCTACCAAATCTTTATAGAGTACCCATTAGCCATCCTGCACTTCCAGCTGAGACTCTAAACAGGGTGGCTTTATAGGAATTCTAAAAAAATATCTTACTATTCGTTTGACACTGAACTCTCACTTTCTATCGTGGGAACAGCAAGACATCCAGAAGGGATAATACTAATAACATATGTTCTATGTTATTCACAATAATAATAATATCATCACTTTGAGCAAAAGCAGGGTGGGGAATAGAAATCTGTCATTGCATTTTATTCTTACACGTCTGTATTCTGGGCACGATGTTAACTGATCTCCACGGGTCAAACTGTGGAGCATGGCCATGTTTTATTAGATGCAAAAAGATGTACTGTTCAAGTTCAGAATGTTTGTCTTTATGAAGCCCTTTAAATCTAAGACATATCAGAGAGCATTAAGAAAGCTCCATCTCATTACCCTTCGGTCTGGGGCCAAGAACATAGACAAAGATCTAATCTGTGCATTACAAGCACTGCTGCCTGCTTGCATTTGGTTTGCTTTATGCATCTTTAGACTCTTTAGACTTTTGCTTCTGAATTATGAAACTGTAATCAAATTCTCACTGGTACAATGGGAGAATAACATACGTATTTCCAAAATTCTCTGAAGTAATGCCTGATTGAGGTGGTAATATATCTTGTCTCAGGATTAAATTGAATGGTCTCGTGAACACATGGAATTCACATACATCCAAGTACTATTTTACTTTGTCCTTGAAAAGAGGGCACAGTGCTATGTGAAACACATGGTTACTCAATTATACATGTCTGGGAAGCACAAGGAGCTATGGACCCCACTTCGTAGTGTCCAGTCTGCTCAGAGGAATGCTGTGGAAGAGAAGAGGCAGCAGGGTAATTTTAGTGTTTTCTATAAACCAGCCATGGCAAACTGGAGCAGTTTGCATTCCAGAAAGCACCCCTATTTTTCATGCTTTAGCCATGTTACTGAAAATGCACATTGGCCTCTCCTCATATTATGTGATTTTCTATAACATATTTCCTGAAATATGTTCATCCAGCCCTAAATCTGTACTGAATCTGGCAGTAGAGAGTTGCAATAAAGAATACCCTAAATATACATCCAAGATTTACTAGTAGCTCAGACACATTTTTTTTCTCAGATCTGCTACAAGAAAATAATGATGTTTTTCACTTTCAAACACTGTATGACAGTGAAATGCAGTTAATGACCTCATGAAACATTATGTTTACTTTTTCTGCAGTTGGAAATCCTAGAGCTGCCAAAACTAAATGCAAGTGTAGTAATAGCCAAAAGCTGTATGGATCTCATCCCTTATGCTGGATGTTCTTCTTAATGTATATCCCAGCAGGCCAAGGAAAATTTTGTATGTAAAAACCTGAAAAATAGGCTCTATTATAAAAATCTGTCTTGTTTCTAATATGAAAGTATTTTAACTAAGCTAAAAGGACAGGGAAGCTTCAGGCATCATCTCTGTGACAAGTTTAAAACTCAATCTTGAATATTTACTGTGTGCAATTTTTCTAGTTCTGATGCACGGAAAAAAACAACAAAAAACCCCCCCAAAACCCAGCTTGATTTTCAGATGCTATGATGAGCAAAAAATATCACATCATAGCTGCTTTTTTTTTCTCATCTTTATTTCTTCCAAGTCCTAAATCTGCTTTCTCACATAGGTTTTCAAGTGCTATGCTTTTTCCTTGTGTCCTTGTGGTTAATTGCAGGTTAACCCTATTATAGCTTCAGCCAACTGAATCAGAGTATACTATCTAGTATGAAAGATTTCTTCAAAAACTATAGTGACAGGACATAAGCTTCTCCAAATATACACACACCAAAATTTCAAATTACTAAAGGGAGGGGATTACAGTGCACTAACTTGAAATAAACCACAGAATTATCAACTTGAACTTATTCTGTCTGGACTCAGTATTCAGATGAAAGACTTTCAAAAAATTTTATGGCGGACTCTCAGACTTTACTACATCAGTGGCACAAACATTGCATGCTCCTAAATTGCTTTATTTGCTACATGTAAAAAACAAAGTAATTAAAGCAGTAATATTTAACATTTTTTCACAAAGGCAGATGTGAGAAACTTGATGTTGGTCTACTTGAAAGTGGATAATTGTATCATACTTATTTCCCCTCAGGTTTAGTCAAAATTTTTTTTCAATTCCTTCCTAAGGGTGCTGTTGAGAAAGAAGTATTGAGTACTGTTAAATAGATTCTTCATCAGTGCTACAATAGGTATTTTCTTAGAGGACCTATAAAATGATCTGTCTAGATAAAGACTCAAGGAATAAACCGCTTTTGGTTGCAACGATCTGAAGATCATTGAATCATAGGTTCTGAACAAATGGTTGTCCAAAGATTGTTTTCTCCTTCTGATCAACAGCCATTCCTCACTGATGTTCATCTAAGCTGTTTTCAGAGATTTTCAAAGGCTGTATCTCCCTAATCTTCCCAGTAATCAATTTCAGTACTTCTGTATTTTAATTACAATGAAGATTTTTCTAATATGTGATCTGTATCAGTGCATTTGAGATATGTTAGTCTCAACTTCTTTGGAAAAACCTTGACATAACTGAAGAATATTAAATCCCCTTGATTATTTATCTTTCAGTCTTTAAATCTACATTATTTCAATCTTTCTCCTCATCTCTCTTCTGCTAGATCACCAATTATGATTAGTCTTCATGATGTCTTCAGGATGCTGCAAACCACCTCAGCCCCTATGAAGTTTGGTGCCCAAGACTGTAGCCAGTAACTCAAGCTCTAGAAGCCCTGAACAGAGTGGAAGGATTGTTTCATGTGTTTTGGAAAGTGTGCACCTATTTGTGCATTACTCTGTGACATCTGCCTTTTCCACCCTCACCCAGCACGTGATCCATGCTTCTCTTTAGTCTTGCACTAGAGAAGTGCTACCCAGACAATTGCTCACCATTCTTCATTTCTGCAGCTGATTATTCACGTATACATGTAAGCCCTTGTACGTGTCCATACTGACTACTGTCCTACCTTTCACACTATGGCATTCACCAGCAATACTCTCATTTCTTGATGTGAAAATATTAAGGACATTATATGCACAGTCTGACCTGAATTACCAGCTTTTACATCTCACTGAACATCATGGTTCAAAAACTTATTTTTCTTTCCCCAGTGGAAAATATTGAAGAGAAATTAAAGATGCTTTATTTTTCACCAGGAAACTGAAGTATTCAGTTTGGAATTTACAAACCTTATGACTTAACCTGCATTTAGACATGTATTGATGCTTTAGGAACAAAGAAATCTTTCGTGTGTGTGAAATTTTACCTCTAGAGACGTGGATTTAATCTCTTTTTTTTTTTTTTTCTTTTTTAAGAAAACGCTTAGCAATTCTTATCCACTAGTCTGTTTGGCAAACAGCTTCATTTGACCTCCCCATGCTTCCATTTTCAGTCAAAACCCCACAGATGTCCTCAAGAGATGTGGTATCTCTGACGAGCACTGCAAACTCTGTTTTGTATTGACAAGTATAAAAGTTTAATATTGGGTTCCTTTAGCAAGAGAAGACCAACGTTTCATCCTCCTCAGCCTTCCTGTCCAAGAAAATGGACAGAGAGAACAAGCATTCCTGCATAATGCTTGGACACAGAACAGGAGAATCTTTTTTATGGATACATTGTTCAATTTCAAATCAGATAATGAATTATACTTTTTTCCTACTGATCTGACTTCTTCATACTGAAAGCATAGCACTCTCACGTTTTGGTTTGGTTTTTTTTTCTATTTAATAGGTCTGAATGTCATATACTGCATTTACCTTTAACATCATTGTCTAACGTCTTGGCTTCATTAAGGACCCTGAAGCTTTTCTGAAGAGAGCTCCTGGCGCCATCCTTCAATGATCCTTGAGGACCAGATGTCTGTAGACAAACAAGCAGTGTTAAACATACAGGAAAGTCCGAAGTCATAAAAGAAGTATGAATATGATCTAAGTGAAGAGTCATCTAAATGATAAATGTGTGCTCTGAATTACATCCCATTGCCATTATATTGGTCTACAAGAGCAAAAAATAAAAAAAAATTCTCTAATTATTTTTTTTTAATGGGAAGCCAGATGCCCTTTGGGGACTTTAATAAAAAGAGACAATGTTTACAGTATTAAAGAGAAAGATTTGACTCTAAGAGCAAAACTTTGTCCAAAACAAACAAAACATATTTCAAATTAAATATGTATTTATCCTTCCAGCTATGGACAGAACACCATGCAATATAGTATTTCTCCCTAACTGCAGCTTGAGTAACTTTAGAAGTCAGACTGGATCTAACGATTCCACACTGACAACAGAGATTCATTTGTGGTTAAATTAAAGAATTATAATTGCTAGGTCAGTAAAGAAATAAGAAATAGAGTTTTAAAAGAAGGGCAGACTGCACTTAATCTGAAAGAGTTTTATTAGTAAGCAACCATCCTTCATCATATCGTGCTACTTAAAGATCTTTCTTTTGAAAAACATCCATCTCTACCTTCTGTGCAGAGACTGATCGATAGATGGAATGATTTTTCTAAATTAGATTAGTGTTTTCAGTTGGTAGGAAATGCTCTAGTTTCTGAACCACTTACTGTTCAGTTTGTAAGACTGAACTCAGGTCATACATCATAGTGAATACATTTCTTTGAGAATACTCCTGACAGCCAGATAACATTCTATATTAGTCATGGGTCATAGCCTTGCAACTAGTATGTAATTAAGAAGCAGCTACTTTTCATTTTCCAGGGCAGATACATATACTCAAAAATTAACTGTGTGTCAATTAAATGACACAATTATTATTGCTATTCATTATTTATATAATGAGTAAGCCCAGAGGTGACATTTCACATACTCCTAAATCTCTGCTGTTTTTCAACGAAACTGTAAAAACCATATATTGAACTTGCCATTTCTTTTTCTTTTAAAAATCTTAGAGAATGCTTTGGATACTTTCAAAATTCAGAACCAAGGTTTTTGTTATGCGATATCTCATGGTATATGTTGCCATGTCACAGGGATGTATAGCTATTAAAGATTCTTTGTATTTGTATGGGATGTAAATGTCTTTATGTGATTTTAGGAACTAAGGCACGCGACTGCCCTTTTCCAAGCTCACCTGAAATGAGTTGTGTACACAAAATTCCTTTGTACACAAATTCCTGTGAATACAAATTCCTTTCAGCATCAACAGAAACATATAAATTCAAAAGATGAACAAAATTAATTTCTTCTAGATTTTCTTTACCACATAATAACAAGTAGCACTGGTAAAAGAAAAATATGTAAAGCCCCAGGAAAAAAAATCCAAAAAACTACCCAATTAAGCAAAATGCTGCTCTTGAAGGAAGAATGTTTGGCCAGATTTTGTGGCAGATGCACTTGTCAGATCAGAAAATACTTTCATATTTCTTTTCCCATTAGCAACAGAATCCAGGCTATCATCACTTTGGGACCACAGACTTCAAAAACAAGGATTGTTATTATTATTCTATGACTAGGCATGGTTGACTGGCTGTTGATGCAGTTTATAGTCAATAAAATGAAATTGGAAGGTCAAATTTACAATGCAAAACCAAAAAGTTCATCAAATCAGGAACAATAATTGGGCGTGTGCTGACAATTAGCCAGAAGCAGATTTCAGCATAAAACCCTTTCAGATATAAATAAACTTGCACTGATTAAAAGCTTTATTTTATATTTTTTTAAAAGTAATTCTGAAAATAAGGATTAATCGAGATATCTGATAGAAAACATACTTTTTTTTCCTAGTTTTTCTTGTGGCTCATGAGATGTCAAGTTATGAAGCAGTCAATAATTAAAAAACCAAACATTTTATGCCTTTGTGTGAGGTGAGCTTGTGGGCTTCTGGCAAGCCTGCAGCATGGCTAACCCCTTAATGATTTAGTAGGATTTACAGTCAAGAGTCTCTGATATTATTTTCTAAATTGGGACACTGTAAAAAAAAAGAATAATTAAAAAATACTATTATTCAAAATAAATTAGAAAATTGCAAGGTCTTGGGAATCTAATTTGTTCTAATTCTGCCTCTTCCAGAGTGCCCATAACTTGTGGATAGTACCTTCCTCCACCATGCCTTTCTTCATGGCTTCTACCCTCCTAATGCAAACTCTGTGCAGCTTGAATCCCTGCAGCATCTTGTGGCAGGAGTGAGACCTCATTATGTGTTCATACACTCCAGTCTCAATCACGGTTTAGAGGCATAAATGCACTGGGACAGTTTTGAGGATCACATACAACTTACTAGATGTTTTATAGAGCTAAGTGCTAATTCACATCAGTTAAAAATAGTTCTGTGTTATTCTTAAATTTTTTTTTTTCACATACACTTATATTGTGAAGTTTTCACCTACCAAGAGTTAGGGTTACTCTTGTTTTTACCAGTCCTGAAGATAGCTGAGCATTCTGAAGTACCAAAAATGTTATGAAGGGTTTGCACCTCAGGACATCCTCACAGGGATGTCCAGGCAGCTTTATGCCATTACAATGTCAGAATATCTAGACACCCAATGTAACTGTTGGGGTACCACTACAAAGAAAGTCAAAAGCAAAGAGGAAGTAGGACCCTAAACATTTAATGTGTCCCCTGTGGTTCCAGTTACTATCCTGTAAGTCTTCTCCAAAAAGCCTGAGAATAATCACACTTTTTCAAGATATATGGTAAAACTATAATTCTGATCTGTGAGGTACAAGCAGAATCTATTAATGTGACACTTTTTTCTAGTCACTTACTGCCTTAGCTAATGGGATGCTGAAGCTGTTTGAATGCTAGAGATTCCTCATTTGTGATGAATTTATTTTGCTTTTGAAGAGGAGAACATATCCATCATAAACAGCTCAGGAGGAATTTTTCTGTCATATTTTTAATACATTTTTTCCCAGTCATTTATCAGGCTTCCTGTAATCATGATGGATTTTAAGCATCTTCTGTTCTTGCTTTCAGCAACATTAGCTTAATTTGAAAAAGAAGTACTTTTTATTACAAACCAAAACAAAAAAAAATCCTTGAGATATCACTTAGGTTCTTGTAAATCATTTGCTCCAGTGATGTACAGGGTAGAACCTAAAACGGAAACCTATCTCTACCATCTCTATACACCAGCTTGTTACTGTTGGGAAACCTTCCTTCCCCTGACCCAACATTGTAACTGGTGAATGGGAAAGGCTAGGATCAGGGATGTATGTGAGCTACAGTGCTTTTCTCCATTATCTCCTAGCATCTGGAGCTCAGAGTCTTTTAGAGAAGACAGGCGTCCACAACGGCTTCTCTCTCATAAAGAAGAGAACATGGCTCCATCTTTCAAAAGGCATCATCTCTGTCTTCTACACAGTGTCCTCATGAGTATCTTCTCAGAAAGTTGGGGACAGTTTCTAGGGGCTTATCAGTCTGAGAGACTGTTTGAACCACCTGTGCTCAAGACATCCTTGTGTGAGGGTACATTCTTTCTCTTGTGCTGAAGCTCAGCTAAAAGTTCCTTGGGACTTCCAGAAAGAGGGATCCTGATTTACCTGGTTACCAGTTAAACTCTTCACTTAGGATGAGCAAACATTCAACAGTATTTAAACAAAAACAAGAAAATAGAATAGCAAAATGATGCCTGTAGTTCACGACTGATATATTTTTTAAATCTGGCCCGAAATCCTCACGTGATCCTTTAACAAAAAATGGCTAAATCTATCTTGCTCTGCAGCAGTTTGATGGTAAACCACTGATGATCTCTACTCTGTATCAAGTTAATTACATTTAAAAGGTGTCAGCTGCCTCAATTTTCTTCCTCATCAAGTAGATCCCCACTATACATATACAGCTCATAACAAAAAGCAATCTCCCTTTCATGAATACATGCAACGGAGATGCTTAAAACATCACCTTAATATCTTAGTCTCCTCCCTTGCTACTCACTTGCCTCTATTTACATGATATTGTTCATCTTGACCTCCATCACTTCTAAATGTTTTATTTAATTGTTATTCTGTCTATGCTATAATCACTCAGTTCACCATCTGATATATACACTTTTGTCATTATCCGGTAATTGCTTGCTTTGTTTCTTTACTGCTCTACGCATCTCTTTTTTTCCTATTCAGTCCCTGAAACAGTTGCCTGCCTCACTCAGTCCAAAGGAGCAAAATCCTAATGGGAAGAAATAAAAAAAAAAGGGCAAGTTCTTATTTAATTTTGCGGTGTAATTAGGTGTTCTGGTGAAACAAATAACTATTTACAGAGAACTAGCACATAGCAATGTGTGAGGTGAAACTATTTCATCAAGAGAGAAATATAGTAGTTACTGTTATTTGAAAGAATGCTGAAAATGTTAAAAGCCTAAAAATATTAAAATTTTTGTGCAGTGGCTAGATAACTTTATCCCTCTCATAAATACAGACCTTTACAGCATGTGATTGCTTTTGCTATTCCCATAATCAATTTGACTGAAATAGCTCTCTGCAAGCTACCTTTATTCATGTACAAGTGCTGTGGCTACAAGTTGCTTCTGTTCATCTATGTTTCTGTATCAAATATAGGTTCTGGAAATCTCCTATTATACTATCATTGCCTCATGTTTCTGTGTGCCTGTGAAGTGCACGTCAGTTGCTCTCTGACTGCCTTCCACAAATTAGCCACCAACTCCTTTGATATTTGACATAAAAGATAATTCTGGCTATGCTCAGAATGTTTTCTGCTCATAGTATATGCATTGAAGAGCTGAGATCCTCATTATGACTCAGGCTGGAGAGCTTCCTTTACCTTAAAATCCCATTTTTAAATGTTCTCTCTGTTTTCTTTGAAAATTTGCATGCAGTACCTCATAGTGAGAATTTCTCTGCAACAACTGGCAGAGTTCACAAAGGGAATAAAACTTTCCACTCCTCTGCTACAATTCTCTCTTTCTAGAATTCTGCCAGGTGCATGCAGTTCATCTGATGGGCAGATGAGTGCCTCTGAGCATTTTCATGGAACTGGGTCGAAGAGCTAATTAAGGTATGGAGTTCTTTATATTTAACAAATGTCTTGCACATGTCTAAACTAGTTTTATTGAATACCAAATGGCCTACAGTCCTGACCTGTTGGCTTGAGCCATAGACACAGATCAAAAGGTGAAAGACAGAGGAAGGAAGAGTAGTAAATAAAAAGGAATGAAAAACAAGGAATGTGAGTCAGGAATAAATGGGGATATAGTCTGAAGGTGCACATAGCTCTCACAAGGGCATAAGCTTTCTGATGGCAGCACAAGAATTTATGGTGGCAGAGGTCTCTACATAAAGTCATAAGATGGCAAAACACAGATCTCAGATAAAGTGTAGCACAGTTCCACAGAAAGTCTAACCCTTCTACTCAGTAATTTACTTATTTTTCTTACCTCTTGCATAGCATCATTTGCAAGAACCTTGGCTTCCTTGGCAACTCTTTCAGCTTCGTCTGTGTTATCCTTGATGTTAGTATAAGCATTGAAAGCACGTGTGGCATTGAAAGAGAGGTTTTTGGCTTCAGTAAGGATTCTGTTGGGATGGGAAAAGTAAACACAGCATTAAACTGCTATCAGAGCTCAACAGAACATAGTATCCTACTTTTTCAAACCAAACAGCCTGTATTTCTAAGGTGTTTCTTTAGAGAGCAATGCTACACTTGGGATTTCAGGAGTTCTGGCCTCATGTGTTTAATAGAATTCACATTTTATCTGTGCAGAAAGACATAAAGAACAATGTTCGCTTAAAGAGGAGGTTCTGTGAGATAAAAATAGACCAGACACTGAGAAAAGATAGCACTGTGCTTAACACTCTGATACAAGTAACATATTCACAACGTGGGTTTGTAGCCACATAGCCATGTGTTGAGCCAGGCAACTATGAAATTTGCACTGCATGAACATGAAGGATCATGACAGACATGTTTTAAAAGTAGAATCTCTGAACAACTAATTTCTTGGTCTGGCTGCCAAACACAGAACTGCCAGTTTTAAAGGAGATCTCACCATCTAAACCAAATCCTAAATGCTAATTTTGCTGAACAAAATGAAAAACATAAATAATAATGCTTCATATTGAATGGGATGTTCAATTGACATGTTCTAATAACTATAATTATATTAAAAGGTAATTATAAACAGTTAATATTTCCTGGTGCAGGGACAGATCTCAGTTAACCTCCTTCTAGGGGAATTTCTAGTCAGCGGGTTGGGGAAATAACTTTTCTTGCACTCTGTATGATATATTCAAACATTTTCAAGGAAGAATTACTACACCTACAGAATTAACTTGAAAACCACCATCTCAGTATATACTATGACTGATGGCTATGATGCTTTTACTGAATAAAGTGTAAATGTGCTAAAATCTCCACTTGAACTGGGTAAGCATGGATTTGAACTTGGATTTTTGCCTTTCTGGGAGATGCTTGAGCCATCAAGGTGTATGGCAACATAAGAGAGACAGGGATTACTTCTGCTGGACCTGTTTAAGCTTGTACAAAATAGTTATTGATAAAGTGTGTGTTGAAAAAAAGACAAATTCATCCTGGTAATTAATCTGTTCACTGGAGAACTAGGACAGCTGGGCTCTGATCTTGGCATCAATTACATACTGATTTCTACAAAATGCCACAGGGAAGAAAGTGGACAGAAAGTATAATCCCTGGACTCCACATGTAGTTAATAGGGGGATAGAGTCCCTCTAGGTTACTGCAGAAATGGTATGACTGAGCTGCCTCAGCATCACTCCTGGAAAAGCATATCTCCTTCCTCACCTACAGATGGAACTCACTAGGCTACTATAAGTTTCTATGATGCTCTGTTAGAGAAATGTGCAGCCCAGAATGGCTATCTAGCAAGTAGCTCAAGTACTACTAAGAAATATGGTTCAAATCCCTTCTGGTTAGGAGGGAACCAAACTGAATTTGCCAAATACCAATGATGTTTACTCAGGAGCAGGCAATTAGCCATAAGGGAGAAGCCTATACTAATACCTTTTTGTATACAGAAAAAATAACAACAATTTTTTTCTAGGTTAAACTAATGACCTGTTCCGTGTTCTAACACTCAAGAGAACATCTTCACCATCAATCAGTATGCTGTTTGAGTTCTCAGGGGGGTGACTGTAGAGAAAGGGCTCTGCCTCAATTTCTCCTGTAAGATGAAATGGTATTTTACAGCAAATTTAGTAGCATCTGAAAGACACTCAAGCGTCACTTGTGAAGATAGATACAGTTTTCAATTCCTAAGACTGATAGACACTGTATATGCCTGTAAAGTATACCTGTTTATTGCCAGTGGATGAAGTAAACAGCTTTATCCTGACGCAGGACTTCACAGCACCATGGTATTTGTCCTTTGAAGCTACATATCTATCTGACCACATCAGAAACATAAACTTTAAACATCCTGCTTTTAGACATAATTTTTAATGTCCTTGATTCTGCACTTTTTATTGTGTATTTTGAAAAACTGAGGTTGATGTCTGGATCAGACAGAGGTATTCATGGTACTGTTATACCACAGTGAATGTGACTTTAAACACTATCCTAAGCTCCTTAAGGCCAACCTGTCAATCTTCATTAAGACAGAAGCACAGACATGCACCCATAAAAAAGTGTATTTAGAATAGTTAAAAAGCTCTATCTCAAAATATATCTTGCCAGCATTTGATTAAGGAGGCATAATATTTTTTTTTCTACTTTTTCTCTACTTCTTAGTTCCTTCGTTCCAACTTTCCGTGTATTTGGATTTTTATATATGGTTGGATGTGATACAAAAGCCACACTTTTCTAGAAACAGTGTCCTTCAAATCCTTTTTAGTAAGGATATCACAGCTATCATTCTTTTATGCACTCCTCAAAACATACGTTAGACTGAATATCTAGACTAGTGTGATGCTGTAAATGAAGCCAGTAATTTTACAAGTATCACACACTTTATCAGAGACAATTCTCTGCCTTTTCCTCAGAATTACAGATGCTGGCAAGAAAAAAATGTGTTAAGGGTCTGCTCACAAGTTTTTGGGATACGTAAGTCTTCATACAGATTTAAAAGATGTAAGCAGCAAAAAAGTAGCACATTGTTGATGTTCATGTCTAAAGAAAAATCTTTTTTTTTTTTTTTCATGCAGTGCTTTTATAAAATAATAAAACTCTGAAGCTATGCTGGGGAAAGGTCCAAGAGGCAGAATATCCACAATCTATTTCTCAGTATTACTATTGCAAATTACACTTACTATTTATGTCTTGCTTTCCTAAATGCAATAAACCAAAAGATGCCCCCAAAATCCCAACAACCCAAACCAAAAAAACCCCAACTTCTTATCTTATATTCTTTCCAGGAAACTATTTTGATGATGAGTTATAAAGTATCATTCTTCTGAAAGGGTTGTGGTCATATAAATGAAGGGCATTCTAATTATCAATTATATTTAGGAATGTGACAGTGGTAAACCGAAACTGAAGAAACTGAAGTTTCTGTACATAGGTTTAAGCATTTTGGTCCAGAGAACGTTTTGGGAGAACGTTTTGAAACCACTAGAGGAATCACTGTCCATCACTTCATGATAAGTCCTTCACGTAATGATAAGTGTCTCATACCAAAACAGTCATCTTAAAAAGAAAAATACTCCTGGTTTTTAACAAATTTATATGAAAACATATAGTGAGATCTCTAAGAAGAATTTCTATATTTTTCACATCAACACAGCAGTAAGCATATGATAAATTAAACCGTGTAATGAGTGCATCTGAGGGCACTGCTTGCACTTCATGAAGCCTATAAGATGTATGAAAACATTTACACACAAATTGACCAACTGGATAGTTGTATATTTGTACAGAACAGTAGTTATTTGTATACTTCCAGTGCCAGATGTTGAAGTCGGAGAAGAAAGCCCTTCAACTTCCAGTAAGCAATTCTGCAAACCTGCTTCATGATTTTATCATCACCAGTGAACGTTTGCCTTACCCATCTAGAACTGCAGATGATTCATTCAACTGGGCTGCATGGTTCTCAGCTTGCAATACTTTTTCTGGAAGCATCCTGTCACGAATTTCTTGTGATAAGTCATCTATTTTATCTTTCAGCTGATCAGACATTGGCTGTATCTTATCTGCAACACCTTCTACATACTGAAAATGACAAAAGAAAGACCTTTAAATTGCTGAATGCAAGCACTCTGTAGCCCTATATATATATATGTAATTGGTTTTTTTCCTTGTGAGGTATTATCTCAACTTACCCATGCATTAAAACTTCAGGAAACTAAGAGTAACAGAAATGGCTGGACTGGAAAGCAGAAAGGAGATAAACAATATTCCAAGAGCTACATGCCTCTCTAGAGCTTAGTAGAAGCTTCTATTTTACAATTAAAGAGCTGCACAGTTTAAAAGCTCATAAACTCTAATTTGCTTTTGTTTCCTAAATGTAGATGCATATGCAGTTGCTATGCTCCACAATAATAACTAATAAATGACAGAAATTTCATGTTTCAGGACCCTTTGAGTGACTACAATCTATTTTTGCTTATTAAAGCATACTAGTAAGAACTGTACTTTATAAAGACCTGCCAATAAGCAGTCTCAAATTGTTTCCTTTCCCATTTCTCCAAAAAGCATTTTTCCATTCATTATAACAAGTTGCAATGCAAGCTGAAAATATATTCAGAACCAATGATACTTTAAGGTACTTTTTTTTGTAGCTAAGGCACTGATCTCAAACACTTGATAAAACTTTTAAGGCAGAATTTTCAAAAATGTTATGTAAAATCAGAGTGCAATCCTCTCCTCTCCCTGATCTATCTAGACTTAAAATTGTGGCCACAGGCAATAAATTATTTCTGAAGTTTCTTTCTGATATGCATACACAGTTTTTGTGCAGATAAATCTACATCTAGATTACAGTCAAAGCAAGATTATGAATGGGTCTGCTACATCTGCAATTCTAAAGATTAAGTCAATACTACAATCAGAATACCATATTCATAAAAGCAGGCAGAGTCCATGAAAAATTATGAGCTAGCTCTTTATGTATTTCAACGAATCACTCAAATCTCCAAGTTAATAATTTTTATATAACAGACTAGCTTTTCTGCCATACAGCAATTGAAAAATGAGTTCTTCCAAATCAAATACTCCGACATTGATAAATACAATGAAAAATCAGGTGTTACTTTAATTATATATTTTGCTTCCATAATGATGCTTTGTTGTACTAATTCTCAGATAAAGATGATAAAGCACTCACCTCTACAGCTATGCTGATGTCATTTGCAAGTTCATCGGCTTCATTAAGGACATCATTCCCTTCCTGAAGAGTCTTTTCAACATCTTGTCTGCCATCTTCTACAGCTTGCTTCTTTTTCTATAGGATGTGTTCACACAAAGAAAAACACAAGTTGTTTATTAGAACAGGAATGCCAGTTCAAATGCCAGCATTTTGTCACCATGCCACAATACCCCTTCTGGAATTCTCTGAGCTCTCAGAGCAAAGACAGTAATAACAATAAAGAACATGTAATGTAAGGTATCTTTTCTTTGTCTGTCTATCCCCAGTTTTGTATCGTCCTCCCACATGGTAAAGTTTTTGACGTAACTGACTGAAGTATTATGGCAAAATTAATAAGAAATAAGTTATAAGTCCTAAACTTTACACATATATGTAAGTACCTCATTTTGAAAATCACCTCCTCTGACTATAAAGGAAAAATTTATCTGCTGCTTTCCTACTCACATCCATTGGTACTTCACTACTACTGAATGCAAAAATAAAAGCTTTGGAGTAACCTTTGGAGTAACTACTGCATACTGTGTAGTAAAGATTGACTTCTAAATAAGGAACTGGCAATTTCCTATATAAGATCCATTGAGTATCACAGATTACTTTGACAGGAGACCATGGTAGTGATGTGGGCAAGACTGCTGGAAAAAATGCCTTCAGGCACTCTATTACTGTGATGCAGAGAATATTTTAAAAACTGAGATAACAGGTAATTTCTTCAACCTTTGTCCATCCATCTTTGGGAAGGAAATGCACAGAGCAGAGATCACCTAACTTCTTCACATCACTGTATTTCCTTAATTCAATCAAGCCCAGAAATCTCTTCTGAGAACAGAGGTCTCAGAACTCTAACCTCATACTGTACTGGAGCTGAAAGCTCATCGAGATACAAACACAGTTGAAACATTTATCTTCATTAGGTTGACTCGGCTCTTTATGTCTCGGTTAAATGCTTGTTAATGTGCATTATAATATACTCTTTAAGTCTCTGCAATTTAAAGTAAATCACAAGCAGACCCCTCTTCTATGAGTGAGATCATTTATAACAGCTACTAACTACAGAGGATAGAGTTTGATTTATTACTCTGTAATATCCACATACCCCCTTCAGTCTCCTTCACAGGGGTTGGAGAGGGAGATGAAAGTGTAAGTTTTCTAGAAGCAAATACATGACAGCAAAGATTTTAACTGAACTTCTATTTAAATATTGAGCATATGATTTGATTTTTACATGACTATTTATACTGAGATGAATTTAGTTTCCCCCAGCATAATAAATCCAATGAACCTTCCACATAACATTTATTTCAGTAAAGCTGGGGAGTAATTCTACTTTTAAAAGCCAAGGCATTCTCTCATGTTCCCTTTAAATTACATCAGATACAGTTATATTTTAATAATATTTTTGCTTATGTTTTTGTTTCAAGATTTAATCATGCAAAGGTTCAAACTTTAATCAGAATCCAAGTAATCAAGGATAAAACTTGTCAGCACTCACCTCTAGCATGGTCATATTTTTTTGGTTGACTGCAGATAAACGATCAGCCTCCCAAATTTTACTTGCAGCTTCTCGTAGCAGATCTTGAGCATCATTGATTTTGGTGTGGTAGTTTGCTAGCTTGTCCTGGACCTCATTTTTGAGATCTTCATTTTTCTCACTGGGTCCACCAAATAATTTCTTCACCTTGTCCAAAAGATCTTCTGCATTCCTGCAGTACAACACCACCCATGCAGATACCAAGTTCATATTCATATTTCAATAATCTGAATAGTCTTAATAATAGGCAAATGAAATAGACTTCTAAATTAAATCTCAATGTAATTTTCCAGAGGACACATATTTAATAAAGTGAAGTGAAAGTTGTTCTTAAGCCCTTTCTTAAAGGAGGTTTTTAAATGCCACTGAGGTCCTATTTATTCAAATATCCACCACTGAATACGATCTTTAAGGTTTGGTTTTTTTTTTGTTTTGGGTTTTTTTTGGGGGGGGTTAAACTGCCATTCTTGAGATCTCACTAGCAAAGTCAGGTTTGCTGAAACATTTCAACTTCTCAAAAAGGTTTCATTCATTCACATTAATGTGACACGTGACACAAAGTAGTTTCCTACCTATACCTGAGCAGTATATGTAGATATGCCTGATTTCAAGTTTTCTTTGAGCAGACAACTGCTTTAGACTAGACAGTCAAAAATTATAAATATTTTCTGGTGAAATAAAGAAAAAACCAGGATCCTTGGATTTATGACTTCCAGTAGCCAAAAATTTTGCTTATCTAAATAAATTCTGGGATATTTTTCCTGGACTGGAGTACTTGTGATAGCAGGCCATGGGATCAGTTTCATTAATGTAATACCACTGTGTTAATGCAATGATATGTCAAGGACAGAAAACAAAAAAGAGGCATTTCAGGCAGTTCCAAAACGATGTTTTGGAGATAAGAAAAATCCTAAGTAAACAGGAATCTGTAGGATAGATAATAACTACAGAAGAAATTTATCAGACTTCCTCCTAGAACAGATTAAGTTTTTCTTCTGGTTTCATTATGACCAAGTGTGGAAAATAAGAACTGTATTTTTTGAAAAACACTGCAGTTTGGCCTGCCTGTAGTCCATTCATTAGGGAATCTTCTAAAAATAAACACATAAATAAACACACACCAAAAATATCTGAAAAGTGGAAAAGGTATGCTGACACTAGACATAATTTAGATGAAGGAGCTGAACTGAAGCAAAGGAAAGTAAACTTGTTATTTTAGCTTTCGGATTTTCTGAGATGGATTGTTTTGTTCCCCTGTCTGTTCTGGCTTTGGTTCTGACAAAAAAAAAATATTCAAACTGTGAATTTGCAACTTCTGAGGATAAAATATATAATAAAAAACTAAATCCCAGTATTGACACCCTGTCTTAGAAGAAGTGTAGAAAGGAATTCAAGATTTCTCCCATACGTCCTCCAACATTCTTTGTATAAGAAGCTCCTCTCTTACATTTTTACACATTTGCCAGAAATTTTGATACCCTTACGACTCTGCAGTAGTGGAGAAACATTACAAGACAGATGGATTTCCTTTTTATTCCCTTGTCTCATAGCACAGTTCAAACTCTACTTATCCATCCAATAGTCTACCATAAAATTCTTCCTTGGATCTAAAGATAACACTTCCATATTGATCTGTTGTGCATTTTTCCCTCTGCCCTTTCTAATGAAGTATGAGGCAAGGTGTTCCATGTAATCCCTTGCTTTAGGTACCAGAATTACTGTGTGACTGGACTGCATCACATTTCTTGAAATACTCTCTTGGACATTTAAGCTGTGCTACTTTCACTGGATACTGTCCTAGAAAAAAAATAAAACTATACAAAATGCTTGAATTGTTAGAAGAAACAGTCACAGATCTGCCCAACACCTGGAATGCTGTATGGTCTGGATCCTCAAAAATGAGTGCAAGGGAACAAAAAAGATTAGAAACTGATGACAAAATGACTAAAAACCACTGGCAACTGTATATGAGAGCCTAAGTATGATAGAATTGTCTTACATGGAGAAGAAATAAGGATTGTCACATCATGAATAGCATGGATAAGGTGATCAACTGTTCAATGTCTCTCCAAAATCAAAAATGAAAATATTAGGAAGCAATGTCAAAACACAGGAGGTGTATCTTAAAACACTGTATGGCTGAGTTATGCAATTCATTCTTACAAGAAACCAAGTGATAGAAGTTCACAGAGGCTCAAAAGCCATCAGACAAATTCATGGAAGAAAAAGTCACACAAAAATAAAGCTATTCAACATACTAAATAGAAAGATAGAATTCTGGCTCACAGCATCCCTTGATGCCAACTCAGTGGCATCTGAGAAAATATGTAGTAACGTTATAAAATATTGAAAGATTAATTTCTTAAGTGTGAAAAGCAGGGCAGTTCAGAACAGCAACTGGTGTGTTTCTAACATGCTCTTTTTAGAGAAAAATTATTGACTAATGTGCCATTCCAGTACACTTAGGCAATCAGATTACAGGCTGGATTTGAAAAGTTTGAAGGAAACTAATGGAGAAAATGCATATGTAAGAGAAGTTGTGCCATCTATGAAAGCAAGAAACTTTACTTTATTTGTCTTCTTTATTTAACTTTTGATAATTCACTGAAAACATAGGAGAGGATCCCCTGAATCTTGTCATTCTGTTCTTGGTCAGAATTCTGAAAAGAGAATACAATCACTGCCAAAAGACATCTCAGCAAAGAGTACACATGATTAACTACTTCAAAGTGATCATGAGACTTGCAAGACCCTTAATTTATTCAAAAGTAAATGTTTCTAAATGAGTCTGTAGAAAATACATGAACATACCAATCCACACACATGCATGCATACCTACAGAGTTCTAAGAACGATTAATTTTTCTTCCTTTTTCCTTGAAGAATGTATCCTATCCACTATCTTACTACATTATTTAAACAGTTCGAAAACATTTTTCTTTAAAAGGCAGAAAACTATCTAGGGTCCTTTCCTTCCTACCCTGTAATCCACAGTGACTAATTTTGTTTCAGTTGAATTCACTGCCAAAATTTCTTGGATCTCAATGACTGCCTATAAAGAGATAACCATATCCTTAAGATAAACCATACAACTTTTATTGAAATCAATGAGCATTTTCATGTATCTCTTAGTATAAAATGTATTCCTTTATCAAGAAATTTATACACCTGCTTTGGACATTTCAGAAGCAACGGAAGAGAAAGAAGTTTTTTCCCTCAAAAAAGCCCTGCTGCATTTTCTACTTTAGTTATTGGGTTAGAATAGGAAATGATTTCATGGTAGGCTGACAGTTCATGTTGGCTGTAGTATTTGAGAACTAAAAATGCCTTGTCAGAAAGGCTCTTATCCAGCCTGTCCTAAAATTGCAGGCAGCGCTTTAAAAGGTCTGGCTAAATTTTTCTCATCTCTACTTTTTCCTAGTTGATTTCTGTGCGTGAGTAGAGAAGGCATAGAAGAGGTTCAGTGGCATCAGATGAAAATGCAATAAAACATTGCTGAAAAATAAGTTTGCAATATACTCTTTCTCAAGAGAACAGAAAGCAGAGCCATCAGCATTATGGGAAGAAATACTGTACTGGCGGGATTTCCAGAAAATAATCTGATTTATAAAGTCTAAGATAGCCAGTGCAAATCTGATTGTATACTGCTTGGAATTCTTAGCTAATCTTGTATTCTGTTTACGTCTCCTTAAAGTATGCACACACCTGATAACTGACATTTTCAGGCCAGAATAACTCTATCCCAGAGAGTTTTCTGAGCCATCACAACTTCAGTGGACCAGGTAGCTCCTCAGCTGGATTCTCTGCTAGTTGTTTACTCTGGTGAAGTGCTAAGCAAAGTCTAGCTCTAGAAATATGCCTGGTCTGACTCATACAGAAGTAAAAGATTACCAGAACTTTAATGTCAAGCCAAGTATTTTTCTGGATCAGTTTTTAGCATTTTGCAAAATGTTTATAAACAGCTGCAAATATAATTGTACATATAATTATTATTATTATTTTTAGAGGTAACTAAATAACCAAACCCTGGTTTGGTTAAACTTCTGAACTGTGCCACAGAGATGGGATATTCTGATCTGTAATATTCTATACATGGCAAAATACATCCTTTTGAATGTCTACTCTGTTGGACAAACTTTGAAGACAGATACTTTTATGAGACCAACTAGTTTTCCAGAAAAAAACCCCAAGCTTCTAGACAAGCTTTTTAGTACAAAAGCCATTCATTAGGTCTGAAGTAGAAGCTAAAACCAAACTGAGAAAAATTGCTTAGAATTCAACTAGAAATGTTGCTGGTACCTGGGGAACAAAGTAATTTCCTAGGGATTGTATTCCACATATGTAAGCATTTCCAAAAATGCAAATGCTACCTTAACAGATTTGAAACATTAGACTTTGCCTTCCATCACATTTTTGTAAGCCCCATCTCAAAAACTTGATCGGAAAAGATGACAATCACATTTATAAGAGTCAGATATTATTACTAGGAGGTGGAAGACTGAGGTCCCTCTACTTACTTTAATTCATCTTGAGCTATTCTTTCTTGCATATTGAGCTCTCTATTTCTCATCTCTATGATTATTCTTTCAGCCTCCCTCTGCAGTTCTGGAAGACTCTTCTCCAAGGTCTCATCTTGAGTTCTGAGTGTCTCATTCAGTTTTATAGCATCTTCATTTGCAGCTGCAGGAGACCAAAAATATTTATGTAGGGAATTAGTAATTAACAACAGAGTGGCTTTAAGTATCTGCCCATCAACTCTATCAGCAAGTGGAATGCAACTTGCACTGCTTATTCCTGACGTGAATTATAAAGGATGGTTAATCCAATGATCAGTAACAAATGAGAAAGTGATATATGTTTCATCAAACCTATTATTACAGTTCATTTTTAAACACAGTAATTAAAGTGAAGAAGTCTCTATATCCAGGATAAGAAATACATTGCTCCCCTTCTCCTCCTCCTGAAAGAAAGAATTTGCACTGAATCTTCAAAAGAGCAGAAGATAATCTGCTATATTGCTCAGAGATTTAAGGAGCAGGCAGTACAAGCAATGAAAATTAGATTTAAATTACTTTTGGAGAACTTCAATGTGTGTCACTTTTAGCATTCAGACTTAGTACTAAGAAGAATAAACAATTGCGAAATCTTGGAAAATGAAGGAGAGAGGAGTGAAAGACACCTACAGATGTCTAAACCCACTCATATTTAGAACCAGATACCCAGAAATGGAAGAGTACGAAGTTTGGAATATATGAAGGTATACTGTAAACACATTATATATTTGGAACAGCTGAATTATTCCTGCGTGATAAAGCTGTATACATGGCATCATATTCAAGGACTGTCTAAAATCTTTCTGCCATAGCACACCACAATACATTAGAATATACACTTTCAGAAGCAACTAGGTCATTTATCAATTCCATCTTCAATTTTAAAAAGTATTGTTGTCCTATCATAGGTACAGAGCTCCCAAGTAACTGATTTCTACAAAATGGCACCATTCATGGTCACATGGGTATTTCTGAATATTTTAAATTAAGTCTTTAATTGCAGAAAGTAAAATTGGTCTTTCAAACTTTGAATTTCATCTACGCATTGCATAGGTTCGGAGACAATTAGGAAGAAAATTATTATCTAATGATGTCTTTGATTAGCTGGTGAGATTTGTGTCTTTAATCAAGTGTGTGGGGTAGTGAGGTCTGGAAAAGACTTTGCTCAAATGAATTGTGGATCACTTCTGCGTACTTAGTATCATTACTGAGTTACCTCAGGCAAGGAATAGATACATATTAATTTTTTAATTCTGGAATAAATAAATGGGAATTTAACCTCCGTGAATATTTACCTTAAAAGAGAAAATGGATATGTTACCTAAGCCTTCCTTAGTTCAGGAAAATTTATACCTAGTGTAATCCTTCCTCCGCATTCTCCTCTTCTCCTAAAAATCTTTTTTTTGGCGTCTTGGTATACTGAAACTATCAGAGTCTCAGAGTCCAGTGGTGGTAAAAGATTTGTGGGCACTGACACAGACAAATGTAAGCAAGTGCAAAGCAGGGAAGTTCCATAGTTAAGGGGGAAAACCAGTTACAGATACTCAGAAGTTCAGAAAGTCAGCAATCAGTTCAGTAGAAATGGATCAACGATCAGAGTATGGTAATTAGAAGAAATCACTACAAACTGCTCACATTTAATAAGGAGTTTTGTCAGCTAGATAAAAGACATGAATGAGAAAACATAGCTGTGTTATGAATCTCCAATGGCACCCAACTGTGAAAAAAAGTTATTAGGACGTTATTAGGAGAGCTGACAAAGGCAGGTTTTACTACTGCTGAAGAACAAGACACTGAAGAAACCTCTTTGCTTGCTTTTTACCTGTGGTCAGGAAACATGGACATAATTTTGAACAGAGGAAGGGAAATTACATGAAGATGAGTAGGAGATTTGGGACAATATTCTTTTCTGTGTTTCAGTCTAGAAAGAAAGGGGCCAAAGAGGAATATGATTCCTCTCTACAATCATAGTTGGGTGTGGGAGAAGGAAGAGAAGTACTAGGGAGAGGAAAAAAAAATCTATCTGAACTAAAGGACAAAGAACCCATGATGATAAACTAAACATGAATATTTTTTGCTAGAAACATGAAGGACTGTAGTTATGAAGAGTACTGAAACTGCCTCCTCTTCAGACTGTGTGTATTCATGGAAACTACTTTGAAGGTGAGGCTTAGAAAGTTTACGGTAACAGGCGAGTGGATGCCTTAACCCAGAAGGTATCTTTCAGTCCTGTGTTCTTGTATTTCATGTATTCTTAGAATGTTAACATGGCCACTAGGCAAATACATTGATTTTAAAGTCTTTGCCTACTTCTAAGATACTGCATAAATTTATTTCACCACCTCAATGTTTTCTAACCCTGTATTTCCTACTGTTAAAACTGCTCGAGGAAATTTTTGTTTAGTTCCAAATACTGGGCATAAACTTTGTTGAATAAAAGAATTGGGTTTGCTCTTGTCATTTCAAATTCATCTTGAAATATGAGGAGCAAGGTTTTTTAGTTTAAAAAAAATTCTTGAAAACTTCCTCACTTTTTCTTGTTGCTTTTTCCACATTTTTTTCATGTCAAAGCTACAAGTCCTAAAGATACCCTAAATTACTGTTCAGTTTAGCTCCAGGGCATGAATGGTTATGTGTTACATGAAAGGTAATATAAAATGTATTTTATAGTACTTGGACAAAAGTGAAAGCTTTCCCTTTCAATGAAATGGGCCCTCAGAAGCATAGCTACTGAAATCAGTACTGCAGTGAAACTTTTAAGGAGGAAAGAACTGTTAAGTATTTTTCAAAGAAAAAAACCTGCCTGTAATTGCCAATTACTTTCATATTTTTCAGCCATTATCATATTTAACAGCTTCTCAAAGGTCTTGCTTCTCAAAGCCATCTGCAGTATTTTTTCTCTTAAGTATTTACTGCAGTGTAAGTGCAGTGGATCAGTCTGTGGAAGAGAGAGAGAGGGCTTGGCTCCATGCCACTGCTTAGGTAGGGTTAAGAGTCACTCGCAAATACCAAGCAGCAGATGTTCCTTAACAGGAAGTAGTAGTACATTTTTGAAGTAATGTTGGGGAATTAAGATGAAGTGTTAATGTACCAAGTGCTAAAATTACATCAAATTTCTTTACCAATACATATTTTTGACTGCTTTGAAAATAAACAAAAGCTAAGCCCTGTTAGTTACTTCATCATAATACCTCTTCAAATGACTGCAAATATCCTGAAGAAACATACTCAGTATTCTGTCTTTGTTCATATTTACTAATACCCTAACTGTTTATATAAAATGCATATACAGATTTGAAAAAAAATCTGAAGATAGTTTACTGCATTTTCTTCACTCGACATTTAAAGCATATGACATTTCTCAGTGAATAAAATCTTCCTCACGGTCTCTGACCCTCTTCCACCATTGTCCAGTTTTTCCTGAGAAACAACCAGCAATATTTCTTTTTCCAATACCTTCGGCAGCTTGGAGAATGCCTTTGACAAACTGTCCAAGAGATTTTGCTCTGTCATTAGTCCTCTCAGCATCCTGCCTGGTCTGCTCACCATCTGCTGTCACCTTGGTAGCCTGGTGATCCAAATTCAGGAGAAATATAATTAATGAACAGGACAGGGGTGTACTATGTTATATTCCTAATGGCTGAATCTATATACAAAACTTTCCTCAGGCCAGAGGCAATCAACAAAGTATTGATCAGATGCATGGGAAATTACATGCTCTGTTCAAGAACACAAATTTTATTACCTTTTCCTTTAAATGGAAATTGAAAGGCTTTTATTTTAGGTTCCTAGAAACCCACATGTGTGCAAAGCACACAGAGGTAGACAGGATGAAATTATCCACTGAATTTGCTTAAAGAAATGTTGTTTGGAACCTTTTAATAGATTCTTCAGGGAATATTTTCCATAGTTCCGCAACTGCGTACTTTTCGACTGACAAAGTGCAGCAGGTACCATGACCTCTTTTCTTCTTCCCTGGAGGTGTTCTCAAAGAGACAGTTCATGACAATAAGCAAGAAGAACTTTAAATCAGTAATTAATTAAAACAAGAAAATGGGAGAAAAAAAATAGTAGTTTTTTTCAGCTCTAATGCTTGAAGGTGCTTGTTTATCGGGGTGCTTAGTAAAATTTTAGCTGTGTGTAACTAAATGCTTTATAATTTTATTGCATCACAGCAGCAGCAGGAAGACAGACATCTGCTGCAGACCTGAGAAAAAATGCTGAGGAAAGGAGTCATCTTAGCTCTCAAGGTCCCAATTTACAAAAGGGACCCACTTTTATTATAAAGAAGATGACCACTTCAGGCAACAAAGCTTGTGGAACTGTACTGTAAAGCAAGCAGGCAAACAAACCCCCCAACCAACCAACAAACAAAAACCCCCAGCACCCTAGCTTTTTTCTTTGGGGATTGCCTTCCCAAGAAACAACTTGAAGTAGGGCATTATGCTCTCTTCTGTCTCTGTGAAATGGCTAGGAGGTCAATTTTTCAAAATTGAGCTTAGGTTTTCCCTGACTTGAACTGCACAAAATGTTTCTCTGCTACAACAACACCATCCCTCTCCCCCCTCTCCATTTCAATAATAATCTAAGAGAAATAGTAGCACTTAAACACATTTATTTTTGCCTGATTAGCTTCTAGATGGAAACCCTCAAGATGCATCAGGACATCTGGGTTTCTGAAAGGAAATCCCTGGGATTATCATACCACTCACAATTTTGGGCTACATAAGAGTTGTTACACTGAAAGCAATTTATATGAAAATGGTTCAGGTAAATAGAATATACAAGAAGAGTTAAGAAGCAATGCAGACCAGGGAAAGTTTGTTCTACTTCATCCCTACATCGGTAGAAAAACATGTATTTTTACATTTATACAGCTTTAATCATACTATTGATTACTTCCTCTAAGATTTACAACCCCCTTTTATCTGCCTGGATACAGAACTAAAATACTCTCCCAGTGAGCTGTAAGAGGCAATGGGATAGGAAAAAGGCAAAAATTCAAAACAGTCTTGATGGACCACTGCTCTAACACTGCTTGGCATTTCTGATGAAATTTAATTCTTCATGTAACTGAGAATACCTTATTATTTATTGTCAAATCCTCCACAAGCAGCCTTTTATTCTTTGGGTTTTATTTGCTTGGAATATTCACATTGAATTTTATTATATTTTATAACATCTTTAAGTCCTTTGCTACAAAGGGCATTTTATAACTTATATATACCTTTCTTAGGTTTGATTACTTTTTCCACAATCATGTTAATTCAAATTGGCCACTTTAACCTCTCTATTTATAACTGAATAGAACGTACTACATTTTTGTGCAAATTAATCTGTCATTGAACAATTTTCATTTCCTTTCAGTGACAGTTCTCCTTAGTACTTAAATCCCATTCAGGTCCGCTGAAGGCTTTCTGCATTTTGACATAATTTGCTTTGTTGAAAAATAACCTTTCACTTTGTTATCTGGTCTAGCTTTAACTCCAGAACCAAATTAAATGGTGAAAATCCTTCACACTGTACCTAGCCATTCCATGGTTAATTAAATGTTTTCATTTGTTAATAAGGGCCTATTAATTTTCTACATATTCAATTTACTACAATTCACCATTTCTATATGGTCAGTTTTCAGCATCTTCTAGTAGTTTAAACAGGCATGATAAACTCTTTCTGAGGGACCAATAAGGGTCAGGCAGACTGGACCCAGAGAAAGGGTTTGGAATGAATCTTCAACAAGTTGGGACAAATGTAAGACTTTTTGGCATAAAGGAGATTCCTAGCATGGAAATACAGTAAAGAAAGTATGAACATGCTTAGGTGATGTCCACAGCTTATACTTAGTGATGGAAGTTTTATGGAAAGCCTTGTCCCAGTCTGGAGTAAACACTGAGCAATTTAAACTATTAGCAAGTATTAGCAGCTATACACACATTCTTGGTTTGTTTTTGTTTCTGTGTTTATTTAATCTGAGGTCTTAAGATATAAGAAACTCCTCTGGATGGCATCTGGAGGGTTGCCTTATAGGAATTTCTCCAGCTAATGAGCTGCAGACCACATAAAGAGGAGTAAACACAGAACTCACTCTACAGATGGAAGTTCTTGACTCTCCCTCCAAATGCTTCCAGATATGGCAAACTAAGTTGCCTCTGCTACTGCTTTCATAAATATTCAAGTTTGAGAAATTCAGTGGTATGGGAGAAATGTAAAAGTTTATAAAGACAAAAGAAGCATTTCAACCAAGATGAGTGATTCTGATCCTTGCCCTTCATGAGGGCTCTGAAGGTACCTATTAGAAGGGAAGTGGGAGTTTTGATGAAATGCAGTGAACTGAAGTCTTGGGTCTGCCCCTGGTGCTAGGTGTGGGAATATGTGAATGTAATCAGTGTGAAAAAGATGTGAGGATCTTCTATATGGCAAAGTAAATGAAGAACAATGTGAAAAAAGGAAAAGGAATGCTGTGCTAAAGTAAGAGATCATTGGTTGAAAAGCTACCACAAGGAAGTAAAACCCCCAAAGGTTTTGTAGTGACTAAATATTATTGGCTTCTATATTTTATCTTAAAATAGTTAGATTTTTTTTTTTTCATGGAAATAGTCTCCTCACCAATCCTCATCAACCTTTTTCCTCATCACTACTGGTTTCACTTTGAAAATTTAGTGAGCTTGCAAAGCAGATACGGGGAATAATTTTGGTATCTATGGTTATACTATGTAGTCCAAGTGCTAGTCATGTTCATTCAGAAATGGACTTGAACATACTACATCAGGACTCACACTTCTTTCTGGAACATTGTCCCTATTTACAAACACAGAAAGATAAAGGTAGGACCTGCCACCTGTTGCCAGTCCCCAAATTAAAAAAACAAAACAAAACAAACTACTCCAATCCAATTAACAACTCTCTGTAAGGATAACTGGAAATCATAAGGCTTCTTAGTCATTGCAACCATGGTGATAATGTGGCCACTACAATAACTCCCTTAAGATCACACCTTCGATATATTTTGGCTTCCAAGAGTAGTCTACAGAAGGTCAGAATTTGCAACATTATTTTAGGTCATCTCTACAAGGGCAATTGGAAAAGCATATTAAAAAGAGCAACTTTACAAGTGGAAAAAAATTATCTTAGCCTAAGACTGAGGAATCTTAATAGAAGAAATATAATCTCACCTGCTTGTAGGGCTAACATAAGTTAAAAATCCAGCTAGTCTTAAAACTACCACAGTTATTTCTGGCAGAAAAGTAAAAGATCAAAGAGAAGTGGAAAAGCAAGCTTTCTCACAAAGAGAGTATGTATAGATAGATACTTGTGTATGCACGTGTGTGTGCGTGTACAGACATACAAATACAGGACTATATATGCAAACACACTACAGATGCTTTCTTACCCAATACTCTTTTCAAAATTGAGTAAAGAAAGAGTTTCTCTAAGAATTTTAGATCTGTAAGCCATGCACAGTTTAAAGACATGATGCTAAAACTGTATGGAGTTTATGTAATTCTCCGAGGTGAATATTCATCACTAAAGTACTCCACATCTTTCTTATATCTGGCTCTTTCAACTTACAAAGATGACTTTTGGTAGTCCCTCACACCAATGTACCTTGGACAGCTGTAGTTGTATTGAGGCTGATTCATTTCCTATTTTTTTCTCCACTAGGTGGCACAATTTATTTTCTAAGACTGTCTTTAAAGACCAAAATAAGGTCTGTGTGAAATAAAACTTTTGTAATAGAGTACATAAGACAACTATTAAAATCCAGAAGACTAACTATCCTCATAAACAAAATCTAGAAAATTTAACTTAGATATTTAAAACTAAATTCATGTACCTCTTTAGTGTCAGCTTTTCCAGATAAGCTCATTCTTGAATGCTCCATATGGGCAGGATAAAGTGTTCTTACCTTATTATGAAGTTTTGTAGAAAATATGTCTCAATGTATTGGCCCACAAAAAGAGGTTGTTAGAGGACTTGCTGCCATTTCAAACACTGAGAGTGAGAAGCACTTATAATTCATCTATTCATTCATGTTTAATTCATATTCAGAAGATTTCTGTCATTATGCAGCCTTAACCAAACCCAGAGACCCCAATGTGATCACAGACTTACTCTTGTCAGTAGTTCATCCATTTCTGTCACCAGGGTATCCAGATTTTCTCGTGCTAGCTGAAGAAATCTCTCTGGTGCTCGCTGAGGGGAAAGTAAATGCTGTTGGGAAAAAGATGGGAGAGTGAAAAATCCATATTTAATAGATTTTGGTGCTTTCAAATATTGTAGAGAAGAAGCATAAAACATTTCCTTTTCACTACAGTATGCAATCCCTTTTGTCATTGACTTTTGTGTCACATTCATCCAACAGACTTTTCTCAGGAATCTTGACAACTTTACATAGTTTAGTGGGGAACTTGTAAGTATGGTAGGGAACATACAGTATATAAAATACACAACCACTTTATGGACCACCAGCATAAAACCCATTTTATTTGTATAAACCTTACTTTTTCTGTGCTTGCAATATAATTCCTTGAACATACGTACAGAAATTACTGCTGCAAGATAAATAAATTATTGAAGTAAGTAAAAATAAATAACGGTAACACTTATCAACCAAAGCAAGTCTGAAGTAATTAAATCTTGAATTTTTCTTCTTCCTTGAATCTACTCAGTCTGTATGTTTGAACAGATTCAAGTACAGTTGTACTGAAGCCCGGTTATTTACGTATGTGAATACTGTGAACATACCTTTAATTCCTGTGTCATGTTCTCAAAACCATGTAACATTTTATATGGAGCAGGCAGTGGACCACTAAGGTTAACACTCAGTATCATCTGGTTTAGTTGATCCAGGTCATTGAGAAGGAGTCCTGTGCATTTATCATCACAAGCTGGGGGAAGAACAACCAAAGCTTATTTCTTCCTGCTAAACGTTTAAGACATATGTTCGAGTTAGAAATTATATGGCACACATACAATTCTGTGAGAGGTAACACTAATTTCAGATAATTTACTCCAAAAGTGTAGAGTGAGAAAAAATGGAAACAACAACTAGGGAATAGGAAAGGTGTTATTGTTTAGGACTTGGTAATGGGACAGTTTAATATAACACAAAGAGCAAAATTGAAAGGCTTACCTCACAAAAAAAAAAGGAAATAATTTATGTTGTCCATATGGACTGGTCAATATAATATTAAATTAGATAGGCAATTTGGATGAAGTTTGAGAAAAGTGGACAGACAATTTGGAAAATCTAAGGAGCACTGTAAGAAACACAGTATGCTTATGGATTTGAACGTAAGAAAAAAACCTAAAAAACTCTTCCAATTTACATACTTCATATAACAGCACGGCCAAGCATGCTAAACTTGTAATGCAGACAGTTGAAAGCATACAGGTGAAAATATTGATAGTTTTCTTTTAAAAATTGCTTTTCCCTACCTCTTTTCACTAACCAGCTTATAAGATTTTCATGTATGCTTCCTTTCTTGCAAATATCCTTCAGCAAGAAAAATACTGGTGTGTGCTGCATATATCAAAAGGAGTTTGCATTTGTCCTCCCCTTGCTTTCGATTAATTATCACAAGAAATTCTCATCCTGTATCATTTATTCTGCAGACAGAGAATTCTTCATCCTTTAGAACAGGGTTGTGGGAATACCTGTTTCCCTGCATAAAGACTCTGCGCAGACCTGACAAACCTAAACATCTCAGGAGATGAAGCAAACTGTGAACCAATGAATTCACTGGTGATGTTAAGAGATGTGGAGGGTTGTACCTAAAATTTTACAACTGTGTCATTATTTATTTCAAAAAAAATACGCAGCTTAATGGCTATAAAAAGCCCTCCACTAAGCAGCATGTATGCTTTTGTAGAAAAGAGAAGTAGTTTTCAAAAGAGAATTACTCCCCCCCCCGAAATCTATGCTTCACGTAGATTAAATCTTTTCTGTTCTTTGAAGTTTTCATTTACCTAAATACAGTTCTTATTCAGTAGGCTGACTGTTCAATATATCAAAGAGTCAAGTCAAACATAGAGGGGCAAAACCCCCAAAACTAGTTTAATACACCATGAAACTCCTGTGATGATTGAAAAGGAGACAAGTTAGATGCTGGTTTAGTGCAATAAGGTGCAATAAGAAGTGGGTACAGAAAGGTAGATACTACTGTTATTTTAAGACTTCCTTTTGCATTTCCATTGCTTCCATTTGCAGACTTCTTCTTCCTTTTTCACAGTATTTTGTTACATAAGCTGAATTGCACTAGAACTGCGGTCTATAACTGTGGGCATGATATATTCTGATTTATGCTTCTCCATGGAATTTAACCCCCCATGCCCACCCCTCAACTTATTAACATCTCAGTTCTTGTCATCTGTGTGTTTGCCTTTAGAAGTCTCAGAGAATTAAAGGAAAAGCAAGTTTTATAGCCAACAATGTTTTAAATAACAAATATTTGTTCTGTAGCTGATCAAGAAAGTAAGGAAACCTGATAATCATTTTGCAGGATGAAAGAAACTAATCTCGGACTTGAAAAGGGTTGGTCTTTATTGTTTGGGTTTTGCTGTGGGTTTTCTTCTGCTACATTGTTTCATTTACAGAACAAGCTAAAGCTATTTCCCTGGAAAATTTTCTTAGTGGGTGGGAAAAATTTGCTATGTGGTAAAGACAAACTCAATTCACATCAATAAGAGAAAAATTAACAGCTCATGAAGAGAAAAAAGTATTCTCAATGAGTAAAAAATCATTAAGTGAGGATTCAGGATAAATTAACACCTCTTGCACAATAATTGGGTTGAAAAGAGGAACTGCATCAAGTGAGACCACAGCTGAGCAGATGAGACAGGACTAAGCTACTCCAATATGCAGTCTGAAATGTACTGTAGGTATGGGAAATACTTAAAGAGCGTGATTATATTTTGCAAGACTAAATACTTCTGTGTCTATCTATAAAGCTGTCAGGATAAATTTGTGCCTAATACTAACAAATGCAGCACTAAATTCAGAATGTTATAGCAGTGCAAGCATGTAAGAGGCAAATCATGCAATCAATATTACAATAGTCCAGCAAGCAATTAATGCAAATTACTGCATTTTCCATTTTCATCACACTCTTCCATGCAAAATAACTCCTCTAAGGATTTTGACTTACCTCTTGTGAGAAGCATTTCCAAAGTATGCATGCGAAAGAAGTTCTTTTAAGCTTATGGACATTAACCATTTATTCCATCATACAAAGAGCAGATAATGTACAATAAAGGAAACACATGTCTGAGTCACGACTGAGTGATAATCACTCCTCCAATTGAGTGATTATATGACACAATTTTGCTTTAATACATTCATTCTGTTAAGATTAAGAAGACTGTGTTATGACTAGGTAATTTTTGGCCTAAGAGCAACCATGCAATCTCTGATAGGATGTGGTATCCTATGATAGTCAGTGACTCTTCAGTATTAGTTTCCTGTTGCTTCACAACAAAGTGTTGGACTATTGTTAGCTCATTAGTCTGTTGTTAGCTATTACCTCACTTTTCCCATTTTGGCACTAGTCTCATACCAAATAATAAAATAGCCTTCCTGTGGCCCCAAAAATAGAACCCCCATAGAGAGTTTAAAGTTTTAGCTTCCTTACCACTGCTGCTGGTTTCAGGTAGCTTACATGATCAATATGTCTCCAAAATATAGGAAAATTCAGACCCAGATCCGGATCTAATGCACCTACTCAGGTTTATTTCTGATTTTTCTAATTTAGAAATCCTCATTTGCTGGTTCTGATACATACCACTGGTCCTAATACTCCAGTACTAGTTGAGTTTAAAGAATGCTTGAGTTGGGTGAAAGGCACTGGTGTGTGGTTCTAAACTCCACAGGAACTCACGTATCACAAAAATGGTGTTACACACAGGACCTTTCTTTTCAGCTCACTCTGTAAAGGCTCGTAAGAAGAAGCTCCTAGCTCCTGCTGAATTAAGCAGTGTGTAGGAGCTAGGAGAGGTTTCTCCTCACGGATTCTTCAAGATCTGCTTCTGACAGAGGCACCATCTCTGCCTAGTTCTGACTTTGGAGGGGCTGATATCATGGAGCTATTCACTGTTTTGAAGTGAAAACCTTGATTCTCCCAGGACTGGGGGCAAATGTGCTAGACCTGGTATTAAAGGAATCTCATTGTATCATTTTCTCCTTTTACCAGTATTGAATATTTAAATTCATAAAGATGAAAGTTTTTTGACTGCAGTATGGCTTAAAGTCTTTTTATTTCCCCCCCCCCATAAGACTGAGTCAAAGAAAAACTGCTAACAATTAACTATCTGTTTGATCTGCCTGTGTCATGATTGCTTCCTGTTCGGTCACATCAACTGCTTAACATTCAGGCTTTTGCTTGACCACAAGGAACATTTGTGACAGATGCATACATCCACAGAAAGGTTTTGTAGTTTGTGTTGCAACAGAGCTCAAAATATTGAAGACCATTTTTTTTCAAGTCTCCACTGTAGTTATGACAGATACCCTGAAAGCATTCAGAAGGTGAGTTCTGACTTGCCACATAAGATATAGAACCATATAACAATAAAGCCTTGAAGTTCTCACTAGGATTGTTTTGTTCCCTAAATACGGCACAGTAGCGATCACAGCCACTGTTCCAATAACATTGCAATTTAGGTTTTTTCATTTTATGTACTCCAAACTCTACAATTGAAGCGGAATGTCAAAAGGTATAATAAAAAATACACAAGGGTATTACTAAATCTAAGAAAATGCATGATTGCTACAGGTTTGATTCAAAATCTTAGAGAAGATTTGGGAAAACTTTTGTCATATTTGACAGTATACAAGGATTCTGGTAGCATTATTAAAATTAGTTTGCAGCCATCGCTATTTTTTTTTTAATTGGCAACTGACTGTTTCCAAAGAGAAGGGAAAGTGAGCCTACAAAGTGGATTCCTTGAGTCCAACAAGGAAGTATTGATCAGCAGAGTATTATGAATATCTGCACAGGACAACCTAGATGGTCACTTTAGCTGGCCAAATAATCCAGCTACTGTACTGAAATAAAAAAAAAAAAAGAAAGAAAAAAATTAGAAAAAAATAAAATTTTTAGAGTTTAATTAAAAAAAATTACATTTTTTTATGATGTGTAGTAGACCAGACTCTTGTATTACTTTTTTTAAAAAATCTACTTTTTGGGTATAATTTTTCATTCCCTGATGGCATCCTAGAGAAAACAACATTGTTCTGTTCTAAGAATATAATGGGAAGTGAATGCTCTCTGTGCCAAGAACCTGTAATTATCTTACCATTGTTATTCATCAGTAAGCAAACTCTTCCCCTTTGTACAGTGGCTTTTGAAAAATATATTCACTTTCTATTTTACCAGTACCTTTCTAAAATATAATATTATAACACAGCATTGAAAAGTGGCATGCACTAAGCAACTGAAAAATGAAGCGTTATGATAAAAGCCAGTAAGAACCCGGTAAAACAGATTTTCGGCTATATCAGAAATAGATCACTTTAGTGAACATGCATGCTTTCTTGCTTTTTTCCCCCCATCTTTTCACTGCAAATCTTCACTTAAAAATCTTTAGAATATTTGTGATAAGGGCTATGTTAAAAGATAAATGTTATACTTAAAAAACAATGCATTACAATATTTTGGCTAAAATATCTGTCTAATTTGATTTAAATATGCATTATTTGGTTTTCAGGTCATATGGCATGATGACCTTTTATAGAATTTGCCAAAAAATTTGTTACAGTTACTCTTTGTTAAATATTTAAAATCAAACTTCACTTTCCTAAATATGAACTATAATATACTAACACTGGGCAGCTTAATCACATTATGTCTTATATTATTTACAACTACACCTTTTCAAACATGGGTTCCTGTATTTACATCTATATTCTTTAAGTTAGACTACTTTTCCACCTAACTAGGGGTTCCTCAAATTTCTAACAGGTACAATGCTATTGCAGTAGCTGAAATGGGACCACAAAGGAGCAAAAGTAGATACATGCATACGGTTCATTTTAAATATTGAAGGCAAATGGGATTCTGCTCTTGGCATTAATTTTCTGTACATTAAGAGTACTATTTCTATTAAGGTTTCATTACAACTGTAGTCAAAAGGGAATTTACAGAGTATTTTGCAATTGGCTGATATATGAAAGCAAAAATATATTGTATACAGGACCAAATTCTCAGCTGCATTAAATTCAGATTGGAACAGCTCAGTGTTCTGAGAGTAAGGAAGGAAAGCTTCGAGGTTCCCCCAAAAGGTGTTTCTAATGGTTCTTTGACAGCACAGTGACTACTAAAGCACATTAAGGGCTGCAGTAATGAATCCCTACCAATAGCTGCACTTTGAAGCCTGTGACATACTAGGTACTGCTAACCATGGGCAAATTCCCACTCCTTTGTCTGCCACAGCTCCTGTATCCATCACAGGCTACAAAGGTTATTGATCAGCCTTATTTTCTGCTATGTCAAGGGTATTGCACTGCATTAGCAAAGGTACATTTGAAGAAATATGGGAGTCAAGGAACCTTTAAACAAAGGGAAAATCATATGACAAGAGCAAATAGGCATAAAGTGTCTAATGAAATATTTAATTGAAGTTTCTGCAATTTATGACAGGGATATTATTGAAATGTAGTAGTAGCTTAGTTCCTGTGACAGGGGAGATTTTAAAGCACCTCCCACATGTTCCTATAGGTGGTTCCTATCTTTATGACTAAAGAAAAGAAATCTTCTCATTTGATCCACATTTCTACTAGTCAAAGGAAATGTCCATATGCACATGTGATGGACTGCTTTTATGGTGAAAACTGACTACCTAGTTAAAGAAAAAATGTCACTACAGATAGCATAGATAAATTTCAACACCTGCACATGAACATGTTGCAGCTAAATCAGAGATTTCAGAGAATCACACATTTAAAAGCAAAAAGGTGGAAAATTTGATTTACCTGCAAACAGCTTTTCCCATTCACAGCATGGATTTTTAACCTTATTATCCACACAGTGAAACAGTCTGATTAACAAATTGGAAAACCATTAGAAATGATAACTTGCATTTAGGCTGTTTCGTACAATGAAACACTGTCAACCTGGATATCCAAAAGACTTTTCATAATACTGATAAGGTAAAAGACCAAAACCATACTAAGTCATGACTGAGACTGGAAACATTGGCTAATACTGGAAATAATGAAAGAGCTATTCAGGATATTGAAAAACGAAGTAATTTTCATTTAGATGCCACTCTGGAAAACATAGTCTTTATTTTAAAATTTTCTAGCTGTAATACTTACAGACTTAACTCACAGCTACAATTCTCCTTGAATTCTTCTTGGCATGTAGGCCACAAAATGGAACCCAAACTGTAGTTATTTTGGCAAAGTGACTACTTACTCTACTTGCAGTCATTTTTGTGTAGTTTAAAATAGAGCTTAAGTTCAGAATTAAGTCCTAAACTACATCACACTGCAGGACATTAAATTTTATTTCCCTTAAGTACACTAAGCTTTGAATTGATGAATCAATGCCATATTGTTAATAATACAGAAATAGAAGCATTTATGTCTATATTCCCCGTAATCTATAATCTCTGCCTGGGATTCGGGACTAATGCAAAAGCACTGAACTCAACAGTCACACTTAAAAGCTTAGTTGCTAAGTCCTGATGACTGCCTGAGAGCTGATCACAACCATTAAATTGAGTGAAAAAATGTTCTGCACTGTGTAGTCCTCGACCCTACGTGCCTAAGGTCTTCCTCTTCAACCACTCAAAGAAGCCATGCATTTCATTCTTCACTGATATGATGCCTTCACACATTTTTAGCACTTCATTGTTTATTTTTCCAATTTGCTTTTGAAATATTTGCAATTTGTTTTTGCTTTACTACTTGACTTTAATATTAGAGAACTGTATACTTCTGGGTATTGAGGTACAAATGGAACAAATTCTTTGAAGAAGTAAAAAGAAAAAAAAAATAGATGGCATCTATTTGCCTTGATGTTACATGTCCCTCACATATACACCTCCCCTTCCATGAAAAAGCTCCAATTAAAGAGAAAACATTTAAACCACTTCATTGTACCTTGCCAATATATTCAAATATGCACAGATTAATAAATATTATATACTGTGGAGTTATTGAAACTATACCTGTATTCTACTTTAAAATGAACAATCATGGCATCGAAGGGGAAAAACAATCACAAAGTTAGTCCTTCAAAAGCTGGGGAGAATGGAGGAGAGGAAAATGCCTTATTTCAGTCAGAGTGTTTTAGAAACATTTTGCTACCTGGTTTTTTGTATAAGATATACACGTACAACATCATGGGATATGAGATTGTAGACTCAAACAACACACTCTCCAATTTCAAGAAAAACAAATCCAAACAACAATGTTTTGTATCAAAATTGAGTGTAGGACAAAGATACCAATACTGTAAATATAAACTGGTATGTTAGGCTACTAGTTTTCTGTTTTAAACAAAGGAACTTCTTTGCTCCTGGACATATTGCACTGTCATTCCTTACATCTTTTAAATTTCAATGGGTGGTTGTTGAACCAACACTATAAAGTAAACTTTGATAAAAACTCTGTGTGTGACTCATGGCATAGAGTATTGCAATTACTGGTTAAACATTTAGGACAACACAAAAAAATTCACTAAGAGCAGCAGTGGTGACAACCTTTAGCAAAACTTAACAAACTCAAAAAGAAATCCTTCAAAATTTTGCTGTCAATTAACAATGAGCATATTAAAAAGTATTGGGAGTTTTCCTAACATCTCGAGGCCAGATGTCAAAGTAGTAAGAAACCTGGCAATTATTTTCAAAGACACCCACAAAAGTCATTGTTAAACAAGCAGGTTTGGATTTCTGAAACATGACAAACACAATCAGATGTTATCCAAAATTACATTAGTATACGTACAAATGCATGTCATGCCATCACGCACGTGCCGATGTTCACAGCCAGCACACTTCCACCCCGTGAATCCAGGCTTGCAAGTGCAGTGCCCAGTGACACCGTCACAGGGGACAGGCAGAGAACCATATGGATCACACTCACATTCCTGGCAGGAGCCTCCTGGAATTTGTGGGTTTCCTGTGTAGCCAGAAGAACATCTAGACATTGCAAATACAAAACAGGATTTGGCCAGCTGAGATGCAGTGCACCACAATGAATACTTGGCAATATTGTAAACAAAATTTCTATGGATATTCATGAACCACTGAAAAAAGATCTTTGGTGCTTCATGACTTAGGGATAAATATTGCAAACTGTCCAAAAAACTGCTAATAAATTCTAACCAGGACATGGAACAGTCTGGGTGGAGTGGATATGCAAAAGTGATTCCATATCCTTAACAGTTTTCAGTTAAACTTCTATTATACGACAAAATACCCAACTTTCTCCATTATCAATATTTGGCCTATAGACCTAGCCACTTATATTTGGCATTAGAAGTGAAATCTCCTAGTAGAAAATTTTGCTAATTTTGATCATCTCAGTGTTGCTATGGATAGGACAGCAAACAGCTGCTCTTTAGGTTATTAATTTGCAATTTGGCATTAATATGTTAATATGTAACTTCCTTTCACAGTCAGTGCCCATGAGGACACAACAGTCACTAGAACAAAAGGCATGAGTGACATCAAGATATACTCTTAGCATGGCATCTAATTTTAGATAAATTTTGTGTTTTTCAATTTAACTTCAGAGGCCCTTAGGAAAAAACCCCTCACAAATCAAAAAGTAAGATTAGGACAGTATTGGTCATGCCAATAGCACTGACTATCAATTTACAGTAAGTGTACATAAAACTTGCCTATTTTGGCTGAGTTTTAAAAACATGTAAAGAGGAAATAACTTATCCCAAGTGTGTATCTAAACATTAGTAAATACATGTTTGTAGTATCAAAAATCATTTGCCTCCTTCATGCCTATTCTGCATTTCTTTGTCCCTCTTTCCTCTTTTCCCATTCATCCTACCTTTGACAGTATTGGCCTTCATATCCAGGTGGGCATGCAGTACACCGGTAATCACCAGGTCCTTCAGCAACACAAGTAGGGCTAAAACTAAAACAAAAGCAAATAAAGAATTTTTTCCACTCTATTGCATCATTTCACTTCAGTCAGCTGTGCAGAAGGGCCCCTGGTAAGCTCCAGCCAATATAAATGGCAGCATTTTCTTATCTGCTTCTAAAAAGCTGTAGGAGATCCCCCTTTTCTATTAAGAATTTTACGAACGCCTTGGACAATTTGGACAAATGCTCTAAGGGCTGTATCAGAGGGGATGGAGTCAGCAACATCCCATGCTGTAGGCTTGTGCAATTGAATGGTGCTGTCGCTCACTGTGATCAAGAAGAGGAAGCACTGGGAAGAATGTGAAATCAAAGATTAAGAAACTGAGCTAACAAACATCCAGCCTTTCCAGTTGGATTTATTTTTAGTTCAAATGAAAGGAGATAAACCAGGAAGTATTCACTCAAAGTTAAGACAAAAAGAGGGAAAAAGGAACAAAAATTATAGCTGTGTGAATCTTTCAAAAAGGTAGCATCAGATAATCTTCTCAAGGAGATATTGAAGAGAGAAAAATATTCTACAGATTAAAAAAGCCTAAAAGTTATCTCCTTCATGATCAGGGAGGGGTCTTATTCTAATCATAGAAGACACTAGATTATCTTTACTAAGTCACTTTACTAGTCTGTACCTATGGGGATTGTGCAAAGTAGCATTTTGTTGGAATATATGTATTAAGTGTATGCAAAGGCAGTTAAAACAATAAAAAGGGTAGGTAGGGGAAGAGAAAGAGAACTAAATATTAAGATGGTGCAAAACTGTAAAACTCTTCCAGCTCTTTGTAGAAGAAGAACCAGAAAAGCACAGAGGTGGCTAGTGGTGAGCCCAGAGCTCCTTCTTGGTACAGTACAGTCAGCATCCTACTCTAACTTGATTATAATGCATTAAATCAATAGTGCTCGAATAAGTACATAAAATATGCCTTTGAAAAAAATGTAAACAAATCGATCTATTACTCACAGTCTCATTATCCAACACATTTTCAACTCCATAAAAATAGATCCATGCTAGGAAAAATTCATTCTTTCTGTTCTTTCTTTTTTTTTTTCCCTAGTTCATCATGTTTGAAGCTGACTGCTGATTGTACAGGAACATAAACACAGTATTTAAAACTTTAGTGGAGTTTTATACAATTTCATAAATAAAAATAATTGCACTATACCTTTCTTAAATACTATCATGTCAGTCATGACATAGTAAGCTAACGAGATAGCTCATTAGCTATCTGTATTTCACATAGATTACGATTAATTGACTACCACAGAATAGCTGCTGGTAGAGTTTTTTCCTTAACAGTATCTTGAAGAGCTTGAACTGACATGCAAAAGATGCAAATCCAAGGTGTGATACTATTAGTTTCCACCTAATACTGTAGTTTTATGGAATGGGTCTATCCCACTCTATCCATCTACAAGTTAGGCATGTAGTCTAATCCAACTGTTCAGGCATCGTCTATCAGCACTGGAAAGTGGAGATGCACAGGCAGGCTTATACACACATTTGAAATATCTGCTTCCCTGCCCTCTCTCCAATGGTGTTTTCCTTCAGTTTTCACTTGGGTGAGATGTACAGTCGTCTGTCCCCACATTTACTATACAGCTACCAAAGTTGTTGATGGTTGCAGCTAACAGAAATCTCTTCCATGACATCTAGAGACTTCTGAGTTAAGCTCTATAAAACACAAACAGTTCTGTTTCTGGACATGCTTCAGATCTGACTCCTAAGAAATTGGATGACCATCTCATGATTAAGCGTATTTTCTAATTTCAAACTATGTGCTATTCTCTTATCTCCTATGAAGGTTATGAAACAAAAGAGTTTACTTCTACATGAGCATGACACAAAAGATGTGACAACATCTACGGCCATGCAGGCTATATGGCTGCATGAGGTATGGGCACTTTGCTTGCTCTTCCTCAGGCAGCTCAGCAATTTAAGTGTGCCTACAGGACACTTTAAGGGAGCTTATTAAAAAAGGTGGAAAGCAACACTGTACATGGGCAGATAGTGTTGAGACAATGGGGAATGGTTTTAAACTAAAAGGGAGGAGATGTAGATTAGGTGTTAGGAGGACATTCTTTACTCAGAGGGTGGTGAATGAACTGGCTGCCCAGAGAAATGGTGGATGTCCCAATCTCTTGAAGTGTTCAAGGCCAGGATGGATGGGCCTTTGAGCAACTTGGTCTAGTGGAAGGGGGCCCTGCCTATGGCAGGGGGGTTGGAGCTGGATCTTTAAGATCCCTTCCAACACAAACCATCCTATGATTCTGTGACACATGCACTACCCAGGGTCCACACAGTTTTCACCTGTAGAGCACTTCAGCAACATCCACTTCATGTGTTTTATGTTAGCTTTTAGATAAGATACTGAAATGATCTCTGGAGCACAGTGTGGAGAATATGTCTAAATTCTTGTAGCAGGGTGCCATAACCACTCATGTGAAGAGCCCTCCTCATTTTCTGAACTGACACATGTATTTCTGGGCAACAAAAGATTCCTAAACCCCAGAAAAAAAATAGGATGGGATATTTTCAGCACTTCATACTGCCAGTTAGTAACAGAAAAAGTTTTTTCCAGTGTATTTGCTGATTTACAAAGCTGAAAAGCTTGGTTGATCTTTGCAACTTGAATGTCCTTTTTCATACTAATAGGTAGAACACATAATCAAGTTGTAACACCAAACACTCATGAAATGGGTACAACTCAGAAAAACTTGCATTTAAGACTGCATTATAACTTTCTGAGATAAAGGTTATTTCTTTAAATACCTGAGATTTTAAAGTATTCTTAAAAACTCTTTCTGTGGAATGATCATGTCTTTAGCTAGCAATGTCTGAGAAAAGATTTCCCTCCTTCAAAATAAACCTGAGACCAATCCAAAATGATAAAATGAAGAAGTAAGAAGAAAAAAAGGCCCAAAATCTCAGCTATACTACTGAAATACTCACTAAAGCATCCTAAAGGCCAGACAAAGCACAGAAAAATGGTTTTACGGAACACTTCCAGCTTTTCAAAAGAACAGTCATGAAACACAAACCTTTTCAGAGCAGTATTATAGTAGGATGCCAAATATCATTAAGAGCTTCTCAACAAAACAACAAACAAATCTCAAGTGCTAAAATATCATCTGTTGGGAACACATGCAGAAGAACCACAGAAAGGCTCATTAGCATAACGCAACCAATAAAATTTATGCTGCAATAACTATATTGTTTTTAAATTATTCTATCTTTCACAAATTGCCTAAAACTCATGTAACATTAAATAAGGAATCAATAAATTCCATAGTGGAGTAAGAAAGGCACTGTAACACATTTATACCAACATAAAACATGAGCATAAGACTTTTTGCAGCTCCCTTGTGGCTATATTGTACTTGAATTCTGCTCTAGCTTCATTTATGAGAATACCTTTATAACACACATTCATTATCTTGAGTATTGCGTTTTCTAGCACTTATTAATTTATTCATCACAAATTAGCAAGGGAGCAATTTCCCACTTTTAAAAGGAGATCAATTAGCAAAAGTAGATAAGAAATTTTTAATACAGCTTCCATGATGCAATTTTCCTGTAGCCATCTGAAAAAAAGGACACAGTGAGCCCAGAACAAAGCTTTGGCTTGCTAGAAAGGTAATTCCGCATCTTAAGTTTGGTTACTCACTTGTTACTAGAAATGGATAGGGGACAAGCACAAGGCTGGCAGTCATCCGGAGAGCCTTGGACAATGCCATAAAATCCTGGTGCACATCTCTCACAGTGGTGACCAGCAGTATTGTGCTGACAATTCTGCAGAGGAAGGAGACAGAATGAAAGCTGCATTTGATAATTACAAGAAAGCAGACAAAATTTTGTTCCCAGCCTCAGGGATTCAAACTTACTTCAATACATAATTTGTCTCTTCCTGATATGATTCTCAGTGGGAATGCTTGCTTTAAGCATCTATCAAATACCTGCTGAGTAATATGTGGGCTTAAAAGAAAAAAGAATAGAGGTCTGCAGCTAGCCAGATGTATCCTACAGAATTTCTTATCCCATTCATCCTTTCTTCATTCCTTTGTTCCAGCCATTGAAGAACGAGAAATAATTAAAATTCAATCTTACTGTATCAGGTCACATGTATTACTGCCTAAAAGTGCAGCATTGTGCTTACTGTACATCACATGATACACTGCTTCTTCAGTTTGCAGGTGTATAGTTTTTCTTTTTAGACAAATAGTAATTCAGGGGGGAAAAGGCACTGCTTAGTCTGAGATTTAGAAAATCAGAGTGGAAAACTTAAAAAGTTTTCTTTTATAAATCTCCCTGAACTTTGACACTTAAGCTATTTAAAAAAAAATTAGATTAAAATATCATCCTCTGTCTTTTTAGACCAGTTATACAACTTATGAATTTTACATTACGATTAACCTGGTGCTTAAGTTCAGAAGCATAATACCTGACAAACTGACGTTTCAGAGTCACACATAGTACTGTGTCCATGACACTGACATACAACACAGGTGCCCAAGGACTGAGCAGATGTCCTTCCCACAGGTGGAGATGGAAGCCTGTAAAATCCTGGAGAGCATGACTGCAATAAAAAAAGATGCAGAAGAAAACAGATCATTACAGAGTGGACTGGGTAGGGGAGCACTGCAAGCTCATCTTTCCAATCACCAGGTTTTACAAGCTGTGAAAAGAACCTGACAGGTTTCCAGCTGTGTTACAAACAATATACAGTACTTTACAGATAACAAGAGCCAACTCTAATTGGACACAGGGCTGAAAAATCCCAGGAGCACTCCACTGGCACCAGGCTTTTACCCTACAGCTTGAGAGATCTTTCATTCAGATGCACAACACTTTTCTGTTCTCACTGTGCACTACCTTCATTTCTTCAGAAAAAGGTTTGTTTTCAAAATAATTTTTTTTGCATGGATTGTGGAGAGTAAGCATGATGATTCTGTTTTCTTCATCCTCACTAAGTTTTTCAGGTTTGACAAGCTAGTATCTGCCTACAGACTACCTGATGGATAACAAGCAAAAGCCAAATGATAATAAACAAGAATATGGCTGCATTATTTATAGCTATATAATTTAAAGACCCTAAAAGTACAGAATTCAAAATGTTAAAGGTTTTCCATGTCTTGAGACTATCAGCCCCAAACCAAGTTTATCAATCACTCTCTCCTCTACCACAGCTTGGCAATAAAATTCTGAGAACAAAATTACTAGCAAATTACTAGCAAAGCTGACACATGCAAAATCAAACACTTGATCTTTATTTCAGGCTTATTACTCAATTCTGTGAAAGTCGCCATATAGCTCTCAGAAAGCATACAGCTATGGCTGCATAAAAACACAAACAGGAACATTTTGACAGCTGAGACTGTTAGGAGTAAGAGCCTACAGAGAAGTCACTTGTCCTGTGTATAAATCCCACCACCTATTGGTGCCAGGAGCCTGTGAAGGCTGTCTGATGAGGTAATTTCCTACTGTTGACCACAATTTCTGCTTTTTGGAGAGAATGGGAATAGTACACTTTTCACACAGCAATAAAATGGATGCAAAATAAAACAAAGGAGAATCTGGAGTAAGTAACTTTTCATGACAAAAAGTAGGATCCTTCAGAGAAGCACTAGCTGACATGCTAGATTTATTCACACACCACCACTCTGACAGTTTTATAATTATTGCCAAACCCTCCAGGTGCCTAAGTTATGGAAAAAGCATAAACACAATTATTTTCTTTAGAATCACAAAGAAAGAAATCTAACTCACTTCTGCTTTTCCCCTTTTATTTTGACTTAGACTACATTAAGTTCCCTGAAGCATAGAAACAGTCTATCTGCTTTTTCATGGTTTGTGAAGAATTCTAATTTAGATAAATAATCCCAAATGAAAGTAATTCTGTTTCTTACTACAATTTCCAGGGTTTTTTTCTCCCTCTCTATCCCCACAAGAGTCCTTGTCCAAACATGGTACAAAACACACCGTTACAAGTTCTGAGTGACTTTAAAATCAAGGTATAAGTATATAGTACATCCTCAAACAAAACTAATACCTGAGGTTTTTTTTTCTGATGTCATTAACACTCTTCTCACCTATTTTGATCAAAGCATTTCTCGGATCAAATGAGGCACAGACAAAAGATAGACTACATTTTTAATTACTAGTTTGGAAGTTTTTCAGAAGTAGCCATAAGGAAAACTCTTACCACTGCTTTTTCAGCATACAAACGGATTAAAGAAAAAAAATAGGGGAGGGGAGATATAAATGTCACTTCTAATAAAAAATGCTATGCACATAGTCTTCAAAATGCAATTATACAGATAGAGCATATACCCTGTTAGCATTTGCTTAAAAAATGCCAGGGTATCAGATGCTTTTTTTTCCTTCTAAAATGAAATAAACCTTCACAGAACACACCATAACCTTCACTGAGCACACTAAAAATAAACTAAGTTATGAGCATGTGAAGATCACACAATTAAGCATGAAGTATGAAGGTTGCAATTGAGACATTTATTGCAGCCCCTGGTGGGTGTGAATTAAAACAAAGTTCTAATTACATTATCATATATTTTTCTTCAAAAATTCAATTTGCTACAGCAATTAAAAAAAAAATCTGTAGTTATAAATATTGGAGCCAATTAATTTCTCGTGCATTTACACAAATTCAGGTGTATGCTCTTACTGAAACAGTGTGTAAAGAAAAATACTTCACTTGCTTCCTTCCATACATTTCCTATGAACTCATAGTTCCTGTTGACTCTTGCTGCATAACACAATTGTGTATAATGTCTGAAGGGAGCAGAGTTCTTACAGATAACAAGGCATCATTCCCTTGATTTATTTACTTCAATTTTTCTCCCACTGCTAGTTTGGGGGAACCTTTACAAGATCCCCATTCAGTCAGGGCGTCTGAGGCATTTGCAGAATACTCGAGGTGTTGCTCCTGCTACCTCTACCTAGCAATTGCAACCAATACATTTGGAATTGCTAGAGCTGCTTAAAAACGAAAACATGGTGTTTTGCACACAGAAAGACTGGAAGTCTCATCCTCCAGAGACAGACAGTCAAAAATATTAACTTCTATTCTGCAGCCAATGCAGAACATCTTAAACACTTTCTCTGGTATCTATCATAAAATACATTTTACAAAAATGTAAGTTAGCTGATTTTCTATAAAACTTGTGTACCTTTGAAATATGTTGTCATCCGCATGAAAATATTTACATAAGTAAAAAAATAAATATGGTGCATGTATAAGGCACACCGAGCTCACCGAGTTGAAGAGCATTTTCTCCCAGCATTCAGTGAGTTAGAAATTTACTACTGCAATGGTATTATACCCTTATCTGTTCAAAAAGGCTTGATCTGTCAGCCTTGATCTGCCAGTCACACAATTCAGCCTCAGAGATGCTGTCCTACTAAAACTCACTTTCCTTTATACTATTTGAGTCATCACCATGGTTTCAGTAGCATATTTGCCTACAGTAAAAAAAAAAAAAAAAAGTGCCTAAATTCCTTGTGAGAGAAATACCTGAAACAGTAAGTAAGTAAGTTGAGAGAGTTGTTGCCAGTTAAATGAATTCACACTCTAATTACTTTTCACATGTTACCAATGAATGGACCAGCCAAGGTACAAAGACTTTTACTGGAGTTAGGTTAGTACTGTACCTCACAAGACAAACCAGAATAACCCAATGGGCAGTCACATTTCTCTATCAGGTAAGCCTGAGGAGTCATCCCAGACACAGTGCCACCTTCAGCAACTTCCAGCGTGATCTCAGAAATCCTGAAAAAGAGGAGTAAATATCTCTAATGAGATTAGTCAAGTACTAACTCAAACACAGCTAGTTCATAGCTAGTATGGGAGAAAATAGTCTTATTTGGCTGTTTGTAGGATTCTTGATCTACAGGAGACAACACTGGTTTTTGCATCTGCTAAGGAAACTACAAAGTTAACACCACCTCTGGTCTCAATTTCCATTTTTAGGCAATAGTATAACTAACTAGCTCTCCAGCTTGATTCTATTGCTTTTTTTTAATCTCTTTTCAGGGAAACTACTAACAAAAGTTCATATCTGATTCTTCATTTGGAGGGACTCATTAAGAAACTGAAGTTACATACTAAATGCAGTTCCAATTCATGACTCTCAGGAGTATGGCAATAAAATTGTTCACTAAATGAGCTTGTAATGAGGCAACTATTTAAAAAAATAAAATAAAATCTATCCTCAGCAACTAAAGCAACCTAACAAGCTGTAAAACAGACTTCAAAGATATTGGACATTTGCCTTTTTAGCAGGAATTTTAAGATCTGCAGCCAGATATCCTTTTTTTTTCTTTAGGATTATTTAGACCTATAAAAAACAATTCAAAGCAAACACGAAATCCTACTACAGAAACATCTTCTAGTATCAGAAAGGGATATGTTTTAACTTTCTAAGCATTTGTTTGATTGTATAAATAATAATATCCTCGCCTCCCATCCACTCTTTGTCTTTCCAGCATGAATGCTGTCCTGAAAAATAGGACATCACAGACAAAGGTAACTAATATAATATCTAATGAAATACACTTAATCCTAATGCACCCCAATGCTGTACTTTCAGCTTACTTCTTTATTTTGGGGGTTTGTTAGCTTGTTTAAATGAATGCTATGATCTGGAACACCTATTGCCTTTGAGAAATGAAAAGGGCAGAACAGTGTAAATTTTAAAGCTTCAGATATAATGCCAACATAAGATAAAATGTCAAAGATCATCTGACTAACTAGCTGAATAAATGTCAATAATGCAGCTAGAGTCTATTCATTAAGTGTCTGAGCACAGGGCTAATGGAGAGGAGCTCACAGAACTGCTCATCTCCTTCTTATGCTTACAGTCTGTTCATCTACTCCCAAATCTTGATTACTGAGTGACTCAGTGACACTCTTCTGCTCATTGGCATATAGGCACCAATGTCAGGATGAATATAGGAAAAGCAAATGCCCACTACTGAACTAGATGAGAGTTTTGTGATTGAGCTTACGTGACTAGACCCATACTTCTTGATACCTTGTGTCAAAATAAAAATCCCAAATCAATCTAGTATCTGTGCTCTCTTGTTATTACCTAAAGAAAGGGGTTCAGTGGAGCAGGGAAACTGAACAAAAAAAAAAAAAAACCAAGAAAACAAAGCCAGGTCAAAACAGAAGACTGAAAATAAAGAGGGCAAAAGCATTCAGATCTGATATGTTGATGTAAGTTTACATTGAAATCTCTGTACATTTAATGGGGGGGGGAAATTAAATCTGCTCCCCCATCAAGGCTGAGGCAAGGTTGAGAAACTGTTTACTGTCAAAAAGCTGTATTTACATAACAATACATTCTAGGACCACAAACCTACCTGTTGTTTGTGTGAAAATGTTACTTAAGGAAGGTCTGGCTTGGCTGATTTTTGGAAACTGTCTGTGTATTAGGCAGCAGTCAAACAACTGTTATCTGATCACTGTCAGAAATATTGAAATAATTCCCAGTCAAATTGAAAGCATACTTCCAATACAAATGAATTTATTATCACAGCCCAGCTGCAACCCAAAATCTAATAAAAGCAATGTTTCCATTTAGAGTGGTGAATGTGAAAATGAGGGCAACAAAATGAACAATACTGGAGAAAAATGTTTGGGTTTGGATTCTGAGCAGAAACCTCTAAATCACTACCAATGTTGCAGCTTTGAAGCTGTAACATTAGCATTGCTGCTAAACTCTACAGCTAATACAGTGCTAACACTAGAACTAAGCTATTTTTATGTTTCCTGATGCTGCTGCTACTCTCACTTCTTATTTTAAAATGTTTTTCCTGGTATTTACCACTTACCTGCAGCTTTTAAACTTTCCAATTGAAATTAAAGCACTATTAAAAACCTAAAAAAATATAAAACCACTTCATATATATATTTTCCTCCTCCCATCCACAGTTCCTTTTGCTTTATACTTTCCTACTATGCAGTCAGGTAGAACGAGAAGCTTTACTAGTTTACTACAAGTTTCCTTTTTTGGAAAGCACAACAAATTCTATTTAAACAAACGTTATAAGTCACTTAATTCAAACATACAGTTAAATTTGAGCATAAATATTGTCCTTTAGAGGGTCTCAGCTTATTTTTAATAAAAGCCTTCAATCGTTACGCAAGGTAATATTCCACTAACCTTTAAAAACATTCTGGGGGATTTATTTTTAGTCTTTTCTAAAACTTTCACTGAAATCATTCAAACTACTAACTTGAAAAAAATAATAATGTGTTCCTGCTATATTCTACTTAAAGTCTCAGATGCCATGTGGTAAATGCTTTGTAACTAGGCCATAAAAATCTATTGTAACATAACCGCCTTCAAAATCAAATACGGTATTATATGCAAAGTTATGCCTTCAGAAGGAGAGTTACCAGAAAGACCAGATGAACTCTTTGCTAAGTCCTGCTGTCATAAAATGTCACATTCTTAAGTGTCACGCTATAAAAATATATTCTAGTTCTTTAATTGACACTTTGCAAACCTGCCCTGAAACTGAAAAGTCTTCCCCTGTTCTGATATATGCCTCCTTACTTTGTAGTCCTGATTACAATTCAGGTCTAATTCAGTCACAATAGTCACACATATCCCAGAACAAACCCAGGAGCTTTGCTTTCATAAATTTCCTTGATGCTCGAGCTGAGACAGTATCCAATTTTTGTTTCCACAGCTGAACTAGGATATGTACAGCGTAAAGGTAAGGGAAGGGAGAGACATAAAACATGAATATACTTCTCAAATTTTCAAGTTGCAGTGGAGTTACCTTCATAACTCTTTTCATGGGAACCCCCCTGTGCTTGTAATACAATATCCTACATGGACTGTGCCAAAAATAAATGAAACCAATGTAAAATATTTATGGCATGTGTTAATATTTAGCATCTAGCCAGCACAAGCTGCATGAATACTTTTCAGCAAAATATATACTTTAAATAGAGATAATAGCAGAAACAACAACTACGTTTTCTGTCACAAGATACTGCAAAGTTGTACATGTATCTTCCCCTACTATTCACCCTTAAACTCCAAAGGCAAGGCTCTTACAGACATATTTGTAATCTAAAAATCTGGAAGTAATCTTAGTCTATCGCTTTTATGACAGAATCATAAAAAGGACCTCTGGAGACTTTTGGAGTTTATCTCTGATCATTCCCATGTCTTTGCTAATAAATTTTGCTTGCAAAGGATATTGTGAATTCATTATTAAAACCTTTTTGCAATAGTCTATATAATCTGTTCTACAACGTCTGTACCCCGACGAGTTTTTCTTTCATGTCTAAAGTGAATCTTTTCTGCTGAAGTTTAAGTTCATTTTCATTTTTGACTTCCCCACCATGGCAACAAAGAATACATTCTTCTCTTTCTCTCTGTGAATTTTTAAGCATCTTAAGGCAATTTCTAGCCTCTAAACATATCTGGTTCTTTACATCTTTTCTCACAGGTCATGTTTTTTAACCTGTGATGATGTTCACTGATATCCTGTGAACACTTTAATAACTTTATTCTTGAATTCCATTAACCGGAACTTGATGCTTAGGCTTTATTAGTGTTGGGGGAAGTAAAAGAGGTTGTTTTTTTTTTTTTTTCATTTTGCAGGCCATATTTGTTTATGCATGGAGACAGAGTATTAGGATTTCTTAACAAAAATATCGTTACTGAATCACGTTCACCTGGTGATCTGTTGTAAACAGCAGACTCCTCTTCAAAGAATAGGCAACTAAGCAGTTGTTCCTTGTTTGTTCAATTGACTGCTACTTTCAGTGTAAAATCTTATAGCTGACCTTTAGATTGCAGCAGATTTTTGTACTGCTCCAGTCATCTTGATGTCTAATGTCCACTCCAAATATATTTTTATTTCCTCATATAAATAACTAATAGACTGAATAGAAGATGTTGAGTATATTTGACCCAAACATATTCTATTTCCCACTCGCAGGAGAAAAATTCTTTGTATACTAACACTTTTATTTAATTACAGCATCATATATTCATAAAATAGACATTTATTCAAAAAATATCCTGAATTTGTTTCAGAATGTGTGTGCTACATGTGTTTTCTGCTGTAGGAACCTGAAAATAGAGATTTCATTTGCCTATTGTGATTTAAATTTTCTGTTGAATTAAACTTCCCTCTCCTGTGTCTTCTGCTATGCTGAACACTAACTCCTTCTGTTCTTTCTTCTCAGCAATGGCTTATAGCTGATGTTATGAATACAAATTCTGTTGGGAATAGCTGGGGAATAGCTGTTGGGAATAACTACAAGGTTATCTGTGACTACTGCACTATTTCAGACCGCTGCATGAAATAGTTACCTGCTCTGCCTCATGATATTGCCATGAGTCGCCTTAATAAGAATGTAATGAACATCATACAACACATTCATGAAGTCTTCCCGGGATACAGCTCTACTTGGTCTTGAGTCATCTCCATAAGGCTTCCAGGTAAAATCTGTCTGAGACATTGTCCTGTTGATACCTGAGTCATCATGATAATATTCCCAGGGCACAGTATTTCTGACTCTTTGGTCATCACCATAATATTCCCATTCATGCTGAAAGACAGAAATGCAAAACCAGGTTATTAACAGTATTAAAAAGAACAGGGTGCTTAAGCTTTGGAGTAAAAAATGCACATGGAAATGTGATTTACCTCTGTCATCTCTATCTCATGCCTTGTTAGCTGCCCAATCAGAGGGGCAGCCATGTGCCGGACAATAATTCTTGTATGAGTAGGAGGCCCACCTCTTATGATGACTTGTGGATAGTAAGTAGTAAAACCTGTCTCTTCTCGTGCTTCAAAGTAGATGGCATATTTCAGTTTCCCTCCATAAGCAGTCAGCTAAGAATGCATAAAAAGAAATCTTAATTTTCAGTTATATAGAAATAAATTCTCGGGAAGGAGCTAGATGCACTCCGCACCCATGTGCAGCCTGATGAATGCATACATGGTAAAAAATAGCAATACATACTTGTGGAGATATCTGGGAAAAAGGGCTGTGTTCAAAAACACTCATCAAAAATTTGTTATTGTACTACACTAAAACCAATATGTTATCTATTTCTTTACATGTGCTTTGGTGTTCCCCAAAATTTGTGTTTAAGGAAAGAAACGTCTAAACCTTCCCAAGCCAAACCAAGAAATACAAAAAGTGCAAAATAAATCATCACAGAGGTGCATAACAATATCTAAAAGGAGGGTTATTTCAATAATTTTCTCCTATGTAACTTAAAAAGGTCAGACATTTTTGGTTTAAAATTGAGATAAACAAAAATTGCAAGAGAAGTATATTAAATTTTATGCAGCTTATTTTTTCAAATAACATTTTTATGAGAAAATCTATCCTGTGGAAAAATATTACATATTAATATCCGTAAATATCTATGTTAAATATTGTTCATGGTACTTTATGAATTTCCATGATAACCGAGCAAATAATTTTTAATAATGGAATAGCATTTATTTTCTTTTGAAGTACCTTTCACTGTGTGATGACATGCTCATTGGAAGGGAAAAAAGGCACTGTAAAACAGAAATATAAGACTAAAAAAAAGAAATCGATGTCAGTATTCCGTGGAATTTTAGGTTTACCTTTTGTCCCTCAAACTGCTCTGGAAGTCTCCAGTAAACAGGTTCTGAGCGAAGATCCTGCATCGCCTGTTCTATATTTGCTACTATTTCAGGAGGCTGGAATGCAATCCCTGAAAGAGTGCTGCGCTGAAGTTTTTCATCCACCAGTGGCAGAATCATTTGCTCTGGCTTCAAGGTCACCTATGCATAATCAGAAAAATTGAGAAGAAAATTAACTCTATTCTCCTGCATGAATTGTTAGTCTTTAAATTCTACTTCTTTAAAAAATTATTTCTAGGTAATTTCATTTCACATCATGAGCAATTTGTCACAAAGCAGTCTTGCTACTCCTTCAGGTGTAAACAGTGCTAATAATGACTTTCCTCTTGAGCCTTTTGCACCTTGTCCTCATGTTAACAAAAAATGTAGTAGCACTGGTTAAAATAGTTCAAGCAACAAGTGATTCCATGAATTTTACCAGACTGATTTTCAAAGTCCTATTTCAGTCTCCGGCCTCTTTTGTTCAGACTGTGAGAATGTACCTCACAAAGAAGCATAGTTCTCACCACCACTCATCATACGTCACTGGGGCTGTGGAACACAGTGCCTTATCCCTTGACAGTTCTATGCAATATTCAAGGCTAAACATTTTCCAGGCAATATGCAAAGAGTGAGGGCTCAATGAGGGTTTCTGTAACTCTAAATTCAGATTTAATGAAAAATACAAGGATGCCACTTAGATGTTTATAATTATCTTAGACTTGTTGACAGTCTCAATAGCATTTTATTGAAATCATTATTCTGATCAAAAACTGTAATAAGAGTCTTAGTAATTCTGCGCCAATGGAAGTATCACAGGGAGTGTGTGAACAGATGCAAAAGGCTGGTGTCAAAATTGCTTCTCCCAAAGACTGAGGTAAAAAGAAAACAAATGCAGAGTCATATCTCTAACAATCATCCCATCAACAAGCTGGTCATGAGATAGGAGCCAGGCAATGAGGAATCAGCTAAATCCTGTACTGTACTTCCAGTATCCTGGTATTTCCATTTACTGCAGCATCTATGGACTGATCAGACATGGAAGCATTCCTAACATTGCTAACCTTAAGTGAGATTTACTGAGCTCCTAGAATAACTGTATTTTACTGTTTAATACTTTAGACATCAAGAAAGGGGTCAACACATTTGAATTTCAGATTAGCCATGCCTTATTGTCATATAAGAGAGGATTTGCTTGTTTAAAACAATTGTAATGCCATTTGAAGCACCTGAAAGTATCTGAAATAGCCACTATCAGTTGGCAGAACACCGAACACCAAAAACTAGATGACATATAATCATACTTTCCTTTAGATATGAGCACAAATATGAAAGGAAGTTAATCAAGAGAAACAAAATAATCAGGAGGTTTAAACTGTTTATGGTTTGTGCTCCCACAAAGGTCAAAGCACAATTATCCAGAATTGCTGCTGTCATGGAACTTGATTAAATTTTATAACTTGCCAGTCCTCTACAGCCTTCCATCTCCAGTCTAGCAGCGTATGAGGGGCAAAACAGAAATAATGAGAACTGGGTCAGATCATAATAAATCACTTCATCCACTGGGAAGGCAAAGAGGTGCTACTGGATTGAACAATGAAGGGGAGAATAAGTTGTATTCATATTACATTAAGCAAGAAACATTATCTAGATTTCAGCCTAAAGTTTCCTTATCCAACTGATGCTTGTACTTGACAAGTCTGAGGCTTTGGTTGATTTGCATTAGGCAGACGTTCCTTCTGTGGCCAACATGCTTTCGAGCAGAGATATGACTGACCATACATGGGGACAGAACTAATCTTTTTCCATTAGAAATCATTCCTCCAGAATGTAACTGAGGAGCTGGCACAGCAGTGACAAGACAGCAGCAGTCTCAACATGTGTTTTGTGCTTGTTGTACAGATAAATGGAGACATCCAGTCTGCCTTATTTGTCAGTGCCACATAGGCCTCAAGGCCCTCTTCCACAAACAAGTAGAGAGCTCTTTGTTTGCTTTGATTCCATTCTTGAATTTAAATGCAGCTTCAATAAGCTTTTAGTTTAAAATTAAAAAAAACATAACAAAACAAAAAACCCAAACAAACAAACAAAAAACCAACAACAAAAAAAACCCCAAAACAACAACAAAAAAAACCCCAACAAAACCCAACAACATTAAAACAGCAAAACCTACAATGAAAATAAACAGATTAATTGAACTATTGGAAATTTATGCTGGACAACAAGCATCCGTGACCCTTGAATACACCTGGGTAAACTGTGTATCATGTACCAGGGATTGTGTTGCAATGCATTGTACTGCATAATTTCGCCAGCGACTAGCTTGCCCTTTCTTGGGGCTTAATAGCTTCACTTTGGCTTGACATCAGCTATCCTATCACTCATTTTATTATCTACTTATTTACTTTTAATGTCTTGACCCTGACTTTCTAATGGAACATACCGCTCTCACCACTTCTCAAAGTATAAAGAGGAAAATGATTGCTTAAATGTTTGGCCATTTTCTAGCTACCTCTCAGTGCCTGACTAAAAGATGCCAGCAGGAAACAACATTATCGCATTACATGGCTCAGCAGTTTCCTACTCACCCACATACGGATCAGCCCCCTTGCTTCACTGCACCGTGTAGTCAGGCCAAAGCAATAGCAACTGCTGCAGCCAAGTGGGTTTCTGGCAGAGAGACCAAATGTACCAGACTTGCACCTGTCACAGTGGATACCTTCCACATTAACCTGGAAGAGCGAGAATGTTTAAAAAAGGGGAAAAAAAAGGGGGAAAAAATCAGCAAATTTTATTTTAAGGTAGCAACAGAAAAAGAAAATCAGGCAGTGATGACAATAACAGGGTGCAGAAGGAAATAATAATAAGGGTTAGGAAATATTCAAGGAACCTTCCAGTTTCTTATCACGTGTGTATGTAAACATATGTAATTAATGTAATTAAGGCATTTGCATTTGTATCCACTGAATAGCTCTGAGCAATGGATGCTGGCTTCACACTGACATTTGTAACCACAGAAAAATTAAATGGCACTTTGGACATGACATACTCAATAACTGATAGATAAGATAAGAAAAATAAGTTGTTCTGAAATTGCCTGTGTTAATCAAGCCTTCTTAATAGGAATTACCATTGACATGTTCAGATATTTAAGGTACAGCACTAAATGTTCTCGCTGAGAAATGTATTTTAATGGAAATTCTGTAGAGAAAAGCTTTCCCCTCTTCATGATTGTTTTCCACATCATTGAACAGTATTAACAAGGCTGAAATGTTTCACTGTTGTAATGTCAATGCTTTCATTTTCATTTTTCAATTAGTCCAAATAAAAAGTTATTCTAGATAGGGGAGATATGCAATAATTTATGCAGAGCCTTTTAAAACCATTTTCATACCAAGACCAAGGTATTTAAAAAGAAAAAAAAAATCACCAATATGAAAGTACTGGTTGGCTTTTCCCCCCCACACACCTTTTTTTTTTCTCTTGAGAGTAATGTGAAGAAGACAATCTAAAAAACAAATTAAACTTTCCAAAGCTTATACAGGAAACCAACATTATCCCTCAGGATTTACCATTTTTAACCCTCATTTCCACATGTAACTCTATCAACAAAAGTGCCTACACTGTATTTAGCTTAAATTTTGCTGCTTTTTATCAGGGCTGACAATGAGGCTCCTGAGCCTTTGAAAGCTCATTTGTGCAGCCGTAGCAGCAGATTGAAATGGGAATGATTACCATTTTCTAAAAGTCTAGTTTCTTCAATATATAACTTTTTCAAAAAAGTTATACAAAATGTTAACCAATGCTAGATTTAAATTTAACCTTAGACATAAACTCCGAGGAAAAAACACTGACTTCATTCAGTATTATTTGTCCAGTTTCTGTCATAAAAGGTGATTTTTACTTGCTTTGAATTTTGTTTCATGTTAATTTCAGTTCCTTATCATTAATCATCAGCTAAATATATACTGTTCATTTGCACTCACAGAAACATAGAAGTAACTATATTAGCCTTAAAAGAATCAATAAAGAAACACTTCAATTTAAAAATACCATCAACCTCCCTTCTTTCTACTTGGTGCTTACAGGAGCTACAAGAGAGATGATGAACCAGAGAAGTTGTGGAGTCTCCTCTGGAGATATTCAAAAGTCATCTGGACACAATCCTGAGTAACATGCTCTAGCAGACCCTGCTTGAGCAGGGAGGTTGGACTAGATGACCTTCACTGGTCCCTTCCAATCTGACACATTTTGTGATTCTGTGACATACTGGACCTAATCCAGAAATGGGGTACCAAGACGGTTAGAGGGGCTGGAGTTTATCATGTATCCTGAGAGGCTGAAAGAATTGAGATACTTCAATTTCTCCATTTCAGAGGCTGACACAGGGCAAATAGCGCTGAGTTTTACTAAGACAGTCCATGTGATCAAATCACTTCAATTTTGCTATGGTCTCACCATCAAATGAATCAGTATTTGTGAAATAAAACACAATAGATATCTTCTGTTCAAATATACCAGAAAAATGGGAGGGTAGTCAAGCAGTTTGCAGAGAGGTTGTGAAATCCCTCTCCATCCTTGGAATTACTGCCTCAGAAACGTCTTTCAAAACAGGCACTGGACTAGGTGACCTCAGTCGGTGACTTCCAACTTATTTTGTTCTACAGCTCTTCCACCGAGTCTTTAAACTCAGAATTAAGTGACTGGTGCCCATTTAACAAAACGATTACCTGGCAATTCAACAATCTAAATTAATTCTTCCATTTTACTAGCTCTTTGTGTCAATACAGACCTAAAGAAGGAAAATGAATCAAAGTCACAGAAGGAATCTCTAGAGGTCACTTTCAAAAGCCTCCTCCTTGAAGTGAGACTATCACCAATACTGGATCAGGTTACCCACACCTCTTTCTAGTCAGTTCTTGAAAATCTCCAAGAATGGGTATTTCACAATGTTTCTGGACAATCTCTTCCGATGCTGCATAACCCTGATTTTTTTTTTCTAATGTCCAACTCAAAATTCCCAAGCTGCCATTTGCAGCTGCCATCCCTTGTTACATCTTTTGTCACCATAAAAAAAGGACTTGACTCCATCAACTACTCTTTGAAGTGGCTATAGGCTGCAACTGCATTTCCGCTTATTAGCCTCTTTTTTCAGGCTAAGAGAGTCCAGCTCTCAGTAGATCCTCACAGATCATCTACTGTAAGACTCTTTATAGCCCTTCTCTGGATCCTCTCCAATTTTTCAACAATACTTTTGAATCTGGTCCTAAAACTGGACACCATTTCCAAGTACAGTCTTACCAACACTGAGTAAAGAGTAGAGCATGGAGTAGATAAAGACTTTCCTCTGCTGGTCATGCTCTTTGTGATGCTGTACCTTGCAGCTGCATTGTCCGGTATGCTCAACGCATCCAGCTCCGTAGGCAGGACTTACAAGGAGAGTATAGGGTTGGTTAATATTGTGCTTTTCAGCAGAATTACCACTCAGGCTTTTTCCTCCAATTCATGATCTTTCCATTTTCCCAGTCATCAAGCTTTTCAATTATCCTCTAGACTATAATTCTATTGTTCAGCATGTCAACCTTCTACCTCTTTCAAATCAGCAATATTCTCAAATGTGCTAATCAGGAATTCTGTCATCTGTGGTGCTGATGAAGGTATTGGCTCGGGGATACTCTGCTTGCTGGCTTCCAACTGCATGTCAAACCATCGATTATTGCCCTTTAAGCCATCAATCCAGTCTATTTTCAAACCATCTAAATGTGCTGTTCTTCCAAGAACAATTCCAAATAAGAATGCTGTGGATGGTGATGCCAAAAGTCTTTGCGTTAGTGATCCTGAACTAGATGCAGTCTACTCAGAAGGGGTACTACTGCAATGAATTCTACTAATGAAATTATAAATATTGACTCCCTCTAAGACAATGTACTTTGAACTAGCACTGTGGCACACTGTGATTACTGATGTGTTTGCTTTTATTTTGCCCAATATCTGAACAAGAATTGTATTATGGGGATAAACTGGCAGCAGTTCTCTAAGAACAGAAAGAAATTCAAACTAAGAAAAAAGCTCAAGAGGATGCTATCCTGGCAAGTGTCTGTATGTGAAAAAGCAACTGACAAGCACTTAAGTCTTTCCTTGTGTTGGGCTCCTCCCACAGCAGTTAGCAAATGCACTATGAAAACCAAGGAGATTTGTCTGCATGTGTAGCTGGAATAAGTAAGTACAAAGGTTAATAAATTTTGGAATACACTTCTCAGCAGCTATAAAATCAGTTTACAACCTTCATTGCCTTACTTTGCAGCTGCATTGGCCAGTATGATCAATGCATGAGCACTTCCCCTCTGCATCACAGCTCTGTGGATCAGTCCCAGCTGGAAAGCACTGACAAGCAACGCAATGTGGATAATTCCAGTAGCCCAACCTGCACTCAGTGCATTTATCCCCAGAGAATTCAGGGCGGCAGAAGCAACAGCCTGTATTTAAGTCACACTGAGAACTTAGAGCTCCAACAAGGCTGCAGTCACAGGGCTAAAAAAGAGAGAAACAAGGAGACAATTGTAATTGTGCTCTGAAAAAAAAACAAAACCCAAACAAAACAAAACAAAACTCCCCCCAAAACCAATCAAAACCAAAACCCAACCAAAAAGTAATTCATCTCTTTCAAGTATCTGTAAATAAAGTACAGCAATGAATCACCACTGTCTAAAAGTAACATATCTAAATTATAAGGATAGTAGTTTATTTTTACTCAGCAAGGGTCAAGCATATACACTAAATACATTTACAGTACCGGTGGGTTTTTTCCACCAGGTTTTTTTCAACATATATGACTTACCACTGATAAGTTAGGCAGTGAAAACAAATAAATCTAAAAGTGTCGAGGACATTAGGATACTTCAGGGACAAAATTAACTTGCAAACTACAAACACTCCCTAAAAAGTATTTTGTATGTAAATCGTTTGCAGGCATGTTCAGACCACTTTCCTAAAACTGGAATTGCTCAGGGGCAATTGGTTTAGTAGTTCCAGAGGAATCTAGTTCAGTATTTATTAGTCATCCATCAGACAGGTGTCTTTGTACAAAAAAGACTCCTAGATGACAGCAGTTTACACAGTAAGGGCTAGAGATTTAGTCATGCAGTATACTGGGAAGTAAACTTGCTCAGAGAATGAGACTTGCGCAGGCAGGTAAGGATAGAAATAGATGATTTGCCAGGGGGTCTAGATATTGAATAGAGAATTAAGTAGCAGGGAAAACTGCAGACTTCCAAGGAACAGAAGAATCCCTCAGTGCTATTACTGTGACTGCACTGCAAAGTTAGCACAGGACATTGGCTGCAATCCCTGGCGTGACCAGAATCTCATATGGAGGAGTTCAGCTTACAGAAGCAAACTCTGTGGAAGTAGTACAGGTTACCACAGTAACTGACATGGATAGACTTGCTAAAATTACAGAAACAAAGCCGAAAAAGAGAAGGAGAAAAGGTGGATTCAGTTTCTAAGCAAAATTGTTTATTACATGACTACTTAGAGCACTTTTCTTCAGATCTGAAAAGACCATATATAAAGAAGGTTAATATTTACAGGAAACATTCAAATGCAATCTTTAATGAATGCCAGAGGAACTATTTAACCACTGGTTAAATGCTAGGCTGCTAGACTACTACCTAACCTAAAAAATAAAACCTTCTGACAGAAAGACCTTTATACTACAAGATATATGTGAACATATATGTGATATATTTGCTTAGAAAGCAAATTCTTCGCCATACTCTGAAATAGCTTGGTGTGCAATATCAAAACCTAAATTACCATAAGATGCTATGTTTGTTTTTGCAGTTGTACGCAATTCTCTCTATTCCTGAGTTAAAAGAACCTTGGAAAACTTCTACGAAAATTGCAAGTAGGAGGTTCACATCTTACTTTGCAGAAATTAGCTGCAACATACTGAAAGAGATGTGGGCTGATAGATCATTATTAATTTAGATGGTGCCATGGAACTGTCATACTAATGTGCTCACATAAAAGACAATCAGAGAATATATTCCAGAGCTCAAACAGAGGTCTTCAACCTCATTAGGCTGGTTTCAGAAGCCAAGAGTCTGTATCACAGCAGCACAGCAGAGGTTTCACAAGAGGAGTTTTTCGTACATACGAAAAGGAAATCATTCTCGACAACTGCTTTGCAGCCTGAGCTACATGACAAACAGCCTTTCAAGAAAAAGCATTAATGGTGTATGACTATGTTCAGACCAGATATAATTTTGTGGATGAATTGTAGCAGTACTATAAATCCCTCATCATCAATTAGCACAGAAGAGAGGAGAAGGCATTTGAACTTTGCATGATGTCTACTGTCACCAATTTTCAACCTTAGCCGAACACTGCTCTCCTCAACTCAAGGGCATTAACAACAGCATTGATGGCCTCCTTGATGTTCTATCATTGTTTTCCTGTTTCTTCTCCCTTCTGTTCAGATTTTTTTAACTCTGTGTCAAATATTGTGATAAAAGGGTTTAAAGGCTAATGAAAAGGTTTATTACCCCTTTCAGAACAGAGGAAGAAAGAGCTATTTACAACTAAGGTTGATGTTTCTTTTCTTCTCTCCTTGATATCTTTTATGCACTAATAGAAGCCCTTTTCAAGCAAACTTTGAGTACAAATTCCCAGTGGTATCACCATTAAGACTAAAGTAAATTTGTTCCACAAAAGCACTGTCAATTACCTGTACATATACATCTATATACATTGTTCAATACTGTGGTAATCTCCTCAATCACTTTAAACACAGCTATACTAAAATAAAACCAGTTTCAAGGAGGATACTGACTCAGCGTGACTGCAGAATCAACAGGATTTTTGTCTTACAGGCTGTATACCTGAGAAAAAGGATCTGTAGTGCTCAGTAAAAGATCACCAACATTTACAACACAGTGACACCAAAACTTGCAATGCAGAGGCAAAACATGATTTACAAACCAAGAATTGTGTTTCAGCTATAAATTACTGTGAGAAAAGTAATGCACACAGAGAAAATAGAAATCCACTCACCTTGCAGCCACTGATAATGTTGTGGCCCCAGTAATTTGGTGCACATTTGTCACACATTTCTCCAATAGTATTGGGAGGGCAGATACAGCGGCCACTGATGGGATCGCAGTTATTACCAAAACGTGAACACTCACAGGCTTCATGGAAGATGAAAAAAAATAAAGCAGAGGAAAAATTAGCCCTTTATGTGACATCTGGAGAGCAGATGCTAACTGTATAGTGAACTCTCGGTTATCTGTGGACACAGTGAGGTAGGAAAGGTAGGGTAAACCCAGACAAACCAAAACCAGTAGCAATGGAACACAGCTGAGGTTGAAGTAACCGCAATGAGAACAGAATGGGAAAAATAAAGGCACTAACTGCTGAAGTGCAGAGACTTCTGAGATTGTGCATTCTTGTGACTTAGCCGCAGAAGTGCCGCTGTACAATTTCTGAACCCACGCTGTCTCCTGCAAGAAGCCACCTGAGCCATCTATGCAGGAACTGCAGTGTGTTTAACATCTTATACCAATCTGAGCCAACCTCCTGAAATTTCTGCTGCTCTAAAGAGACTTCTTTTAAAGGACAAAAGAGGTGTTTCAGTTTCTTTTTCCATTTCTATTCTTTCTCAGATTGCATGTTCTCTGCCTTGGGAGGATGTCAACCAGTTGATGTCTCCTCTCCATGGGAAAATGGGATTCTTCACAGACTACAGTAAAGTAAAAATACTTTAGGTTTGAAAGTGGTTCCAGAAGCGGTCGTTGCTCTTAAATGATTATTAAGTAAACAGCTCACTGGTGGAAAATACAAATTCAAGGTATGTAAGTGATAAGTAGTTATGGGGCACAAGATATCTCAGTGATTGAAGAAGCAGAACTGGTGTATGGTTATTTTCATACCCATCATCCACATTACCCCTGAGGCCAGAGAAAAAGCATCATAAGCAAACTATGAGACTCTGAGCCATAACCTGTTCCTTGGGTGTTTAAAGGGCAGTGTAACTTTGTTACTGAGGGCTTCATTTATGATCATTGTCTTTACTGTATGAAATACATCAGTTCAGAGTTAAATAAGAAAACAAGAGATGTGCAAAGATAAAACTCATATTTATAGTTCAAATAAGAAGTGACCTTTATTTTTTCCCCATCAATGCTTTCAAAATAAGGTAATTGTTGCAAAGAAGATAGCAAGTTTTGCCTCCATCCTGCCAGAACAGGATATGTTCCACGCTATTTCAAATCTTTTGACACACTGTGGCTTGAAGATGCTTCAGAATACAGCTCATTAGGAGACCGACGCTTTCGGGTGTGACAGCTCTTCTATGGGCTTCCAGGTCTTACAGAATATTGGCTTAAAAGACATGGAGGGGAAGAAGGAGGTAGACCAATCTTTTTTTCATTTTTACTTTTATCACTATCAAAAAAAAAAAGGAGGGAAAAAGTACAACACGTTGCAAGCAATAGTGAAATAGAAATCTCTTTTGTATCTTTGCTGCTAGAATGTCAACACTGATGATGCTTTAGGGTTTATTTTATGATTTATGGGCTTTTACTGCACAAGAAAAAATCAAATTATATTCCTTCTGGATAAATGCTAGATAAAAGAGGTCCAATATTTTATTTGATACTTAACTGTCACAATGGAAATAATTTTTCTGTACTTTTCTTTCTAGCATGTTTTGATATATTTTATTAAATTTCTGATTTTCTTTGTGATTCATAATTTAATTCCTTATTTTTTGTCATTTGAAGGAATACATAAGAAATCTCCTAAAAATAAGTGGGGAAAAACAGCATGTTGAAAACAGAATTCCTCTCCATCTGTCTACTTACTTAGGAACTTTTAAAAATCTGAATGTTCTGAATATCTTTAGCTGTTGCTGTTATTTTAAACATTTGATGATCACAGGTTGATATATTTCTATTTAAAATGTTGCATGGATTTACTCTGTCATTTCAAAGTTTGCTAAGAGAGCAATTATAACTTTAATTTGAAATCTTATTAATAGCCCTCTCATTTTCCTTCTCCAACTGTATGAACTTAACAACATTTTTTGTGTTTCACAATACTGATGTACTTTTAAACTGTGAAATGCTAGAATAAGAGGCTAACCATAAAGATAAACTATAGTATTTTTTCCCTTCTGTATACTTGCTAAAGGCTTTAGGACTGCAGTTATCATTTGCATTTTATTTCAAGCTGTTTTCATCAATGAGCCTGGGAACCAATCTTTCCCTTTTCCAAGGTGCCAATGTTTTTGCACTTTTCAAGGCTGTTCCCCCTTTGAACATGGGAAACAATACCATAGAACAATGTTTTCAAACATAATCCTGTCTTAAGGTTTATCCACACTACAGCTAAAATTGAAATTTGCTGCACAAATGTGGGTCTCAAGGCTTTGATGCTCCTTCCATAAAAAAAGGGAGTAAAAAAAAGGCAGAGAGCTAGTCTTGCTGCTTCTGTTGCTATTCTGGATAGGAAAGGAGGACGAACAGATTACTGGACATGATGATTTCTGCTTTGGGGAAGAATACAGTTTATGGTTGAAGAATGATAGCAGCATTCTGGCATTCCAGCAGTCACTCACACTAGACAACCAGTTATGTCTCCTGTGATCACACCTAAATGTGTCTGTGAGACTTTAAAAATACAGTTCTAGCAGCAAAGATGGATATTTCCCTGTGAAGAAACCTATAGATTAGGTTCTTTCTGACATAGCAATCTGTACTACTTCAGGTATAGGAAGCATCCATTTCAGTTTTTGACCTAATGTCAAAAAAGGAAAAAAAAATAATGTAAAGAAGTGGCTGGATATATTTATGTCCAATGCCAGAGTTTCAGCATCTAGAAAAGCAGATTTTTCATGTGTTTACACAAGGGACGTAGCAGACAGATTTACCTGAAGATATTGTTGCACACAAAAAGTATACAAGTAAGCAAGAAACTAAATATTAATGTACAGAAAAGGATTGCATTAACAAAAAAGATTGGGAATAAAACTAGAAGCAAAGGGGGTTTGTGTTTTTGTTTTTGTTTTCTCTTCAAGCTGTTGTGATTTGGTAAGAACTTTAATCAGACTTCTACGATATCCTCAATATAATTAAATTATAGGAAATTCATAGAATTTTTTGGCAGAGTTTTTTACTCCTTTACTTGGAGTAAAGGACATCCCTCTTCCTTCTAAGCATAGTAGATTAGCCATAAACTGACCATAAAATGGCAGAAATTACCCATGTCTTTTCTTCTTGCCAATCATCATCCTTGCCAACTGACTGATTTACAAGGCTGTCTATGAACATACCTAGCTGTCAAGAAAATTTGTTAGGCAATCCAAAACCAGCCAAACTAGAATTTTAGGAATAAACAAACAAATAAATAAATCTGCACTTGGGTGTAAAAAATTTACGTACGAGTACAGCCTCCCTCTTCAAAGTTGTAAAATCCATGTGCACAGCGGTCACACTTCTTTCCTGTCACTCCAGGCTGGCAATAACACTGTCCATCTCCATCACAGTCAAAGGACTTGGAACCAAAAGAGTTGCAGTTGCAGGGAACACATCCTCTTGAAGACTGTAAGCCAAATGTTTCAGGCTGCCACAGAGAGAGGAAGAGCAGTTAGTACATAGAATCATTATCAGGAGAAAAGAGCAAGAGTTGAGAGTGTAGGGAGATCTTTCCTCTTCGCCACTGAAATACTACTCTTAACAAAGTGAATTGTAGTGGTAAAACCCTGGAGCAAGGGCACTAAATGCCCTACATAAATGAGAAAGAATAACTATTATATAATGTTACCTGATGCTATAATGGATGTTCTACAAGCGTAATGCATTGCTTACCAGGTTGTGTTTCCATAAGTACAATTCTCACATGGAATGGAATGTATGTCAGCACCATATACATATCCTGTGTCTGGTTGTAAGAATTTGTCAGGTAGAGTTTGCTGCTAAGAGAGTGCCTCAAATTCTTAGCTGCGAATGGAGATTGATGCAACTGGAAAGCCTCTGAACAACTAGATATTATCTTCTCTGATCAGGGGCAAGGTCTGTATACTGTATTCTGTAACTCAAGGGCATTTCTTTTGAATGATATATAGGAATAACTTCAGAAGAACGTAGATATAATGTACTTGTGTACAGTACAAACAAATAATGGGAATTATCTATTTTTAAGATAAAAACTCTGTCTTTGGATCAGGCCTTTGTTTCTATTTTCTTTCTTTACTTTTTTTTTTGCAGTGATTAATACACTACAGAACCAGAGTAGATATTATCAACTACAGTAATAAAATTCCTCAACTTCGCTAGTAGAATGCAAAATATTTGTAAAGAGGGGAAGACACATGCTCATTTGTCTACTGTAATCTGGAGTTCTGCACAAAACTTTCAACCAACAGACCTTGCGGGTTTCACTGCACCAGCCAACAGAGGCTACTAGGAACAAACCATACTTGATATTCAAATTCTGAACTCAGTCTTGAGCTAGACTGCTTTAAAATGGGAGTACTTCTCTACCTTTTTTTTTTCAGAAATGCTGATTTTCAAAGAAATCTGAAATCGAAACCATAATAATAACAACTTCACTTGAAATTGATATTACAACATTTAGTAATAAAATCTATCACAGACTGTGCTAGAAAAAACAAAAAGTTAAAAATTGTATATTCAAAAGATCACTGCTAACGAATATAAATGGAACAAAGTGAAAATAATTACTTTACAATGTACTACTGTGTGATCCAGGCACAAGGTGTTAGATTTTTACCTTCTATAAATCAGTAGATTTTTCAGATCAGTGGAGCTGCACCGACTTTGACTAGGGAAGTGATTGTCCCTCTGTACTCAGCACTGGTGAAGCTGCACCTCGAGTACTGCCTCCAGTTCTGGGCCGCTCATTACAAGAAAGAAATTGGAGTGCTGGAGCTTGTCCAGAGAAGGGCAACAGAGATAGTGAAGGGTCTAGAGAGTAAGTCATATGAGGAGTGGCTGAGGGAACTGGGGTTGTTTCGCCTGAATAAAAGGATGCTCGGGGAAGACCTTACTGTTCTCTACAATGCCCAGAAGGAGGTTGTAGCAAGGTAGGGGTTAGCCTCTTCTCTCAGGCAACTAGCAACAGGACAAGTGGACATATTCTCAAGCAGTGACAAAGGAGGCTCAGACTGGACACCAGGAACAATTTCTTCACTGAAAGGGTGGTCATGCATTGGAACAGGCTGTCCAGGGAGTGGAGTCACCCCACCAGGGGTGTTCAAGAAATGACTGGACATGGCACTTAGTGCTATGTCTAGTTGACAAGGTGGTGATCAAAGGTTGGACTTGATAATGTTGGAGGTCTTTCCTAACCTTAATGATTCTATGATTTACATTTTACATGGATTTGTTCCATAGTGGAACCCTTAACTTCTTGTACTGATGAATTCTCAGAGGCTTCAGAAGCTTTTCATGGAGAAATTCTGGAATCTGATATCTGAGTTTAATACTGGAGATCCACACCCACTCAGAGAATCTGCTGATAGGTATCAGAATACAGGACCACACCTATGGTCAGAATTTGGCCTGAAGAACTATATGAACCTAAGACAATGCTTGATTATATATGTAATAAAGAATTACACTTATTTTCACTTTCAAATTCTATATTGAAATGTTTTGCCAATTTCTGCATGACAAAATACAGTTTATCAGAGAGAAAAAAATACTCAAACTCATATAAGTAAACTCCAGGGTTCAATTAAATATATGACTATCTCTAAAATTTCTTTTACACCAGAAGAAACACACAGAAATGCGAATATGCACAATCAGACTAATGCAGTGAAGTAACCAATGCACAGCATGCATTTCAGTTCTCAATATAAAGTTTGATAGAATCTTAAAAATTCTGTTTATAAGGGTTAAAGTCAGAAAAGGTCTGCTACTGGCACTCCACACTCCATTAAGTTAGGAAAGATCACTAGCATGCTGAGTTGTATTTGGTGAGGAGGTCTGCACAAGGACATTTTGATAAGTCATGCAACCCTCAAGATGAACCCCCTAGTTAAGTCCTCAGCAAAGCTTATTTACGCACAGAAATTCTCAGAATCACAGCTACTGCACAAGAGATAAGATCCTGGATTACAATGAGGAAATACAATGAATTTTCTGATAATGTTATTATATTTTGTCCCCATCAGTGTATGTTGAGTGTTTATGTCGCCAACACAGTAACCTAATGCATGTGTAATGGGTAAAAGCTCATTTCTCCAAGGGAATCCATATGATCGAATACAGCATGGGTCCCAGAGTCTAGCTGAGGAGGAAAAACACTGCCAGGTATTTTTCAGACAGGGTGTGATAAGCATGGAGAGTTTGCATTGCAGGGACAAAAAAACAACATTTCTAAAACACTGCTCTGTTAGAAGTAGTTGCATCATAATTACTTTATTTTAGGAAATAAGTTGCTCTTTTGGTATGTGATAAGCAATGAACACTCCTGTTATTCTGGGCATTACATTCAAATTACTGGCACTGTACAAAGTTAAAAATGGCTCAGATAACTGGCCATATTCACTAATGAGAACTTTTAGCACCAGTTATGTTTGACACTTTAAAATTAGATCTTAACTCTTTGCCTCTGGGGCTTATCCTTCTTGCAAACACCTTGAGCTGTTGATTCTTCAATTGTTAGAAAAGGAAGTCTTATGTTGCCAAAAGCCAAGAAAATCCCACTGATTCCACTGATTTATGTATATCTCCCATACATTTTCTGCATACAGCTGCTAATGGTGCTGTTTTGGGACTTATTCTTGTATTTGATTTCTCGCTGATATCACAATTTGTACAATGAGAAGCCCTAGGATTAGGGAAGCATCCTAAAAGGCTGCCTGTCTTCTGAGCCTCTCTGTTTCTCAAGAATTTCTTCTATTGTAGCATGCATACTTAGAATTAAAAAAACTCCAATCTATGTGAGCTCCAAACACAAGCAAATATGAGACTTCAGCCCATGCAATGCACACATTTTCTCATTACCAGAGTCTCAGGCCGGTAAGCACCTCGTGGGCACCCACTGGCACTGCTGGTACCCCATCTCCGAGGGGGTACTCGAATCTGCTGACTGCTTCCTGCATTTTCTTGCAATTTAGGCACCTGTTTTCTGATTTCACAGCGTCTGCCCATGAATCCTGATTTGCAGATACATCTTCCCAACATATCGCACTGCAGTGACACAGATCCTAAAGCACTGCAGCCACAGGGTCTACAAAAGAGCTTTTCTGGGGCCCAGAAGTAGCTAGGCTTTAAGAACGAAAAGTAAACACTGTTAGAAAGTAAAGATAAGGAAACTACACCACCTAAGAGAGTACAGGAATAAAGACAGGAGCAAACATATTAGTAAACAAAGATTAATTCCAATTAACCACCAGTACTGTATTAACAAGCTTGAGCTATTTGCTGGGTACATTATGCAATCTGCAAATTCCATTGATACCAGCAATTTTTCTTTGAACAGGCTCTTTAAATACTGTTGAAAATGGAGCGTGAGCAAACACTTCAGAAATTACGTAACTCTAAACGGTGAAAATGATCCTTTTGATTTCTGCAGAATTATTTATGTGCTTTAAATTACACACAGGTGGAGGTATTCTGAGGACACAGACCTAATCCATGAGTCCTTACACTGAGCTAGAGAAACGTGCAGCCAGCTAAAACACATTCCCTAGCTGCCTGAAGACAATTCTGTGAAAGTTTATGAAACAATATTTTTTGCAGTGATTTATGAGACAGGAAAACAAAGTCACGGCAAAAGACACTTTCACAAAAAATAATACATTGTTTGGACAAAACAAGAAGAAACCCTAAGAAAAAACCATAAAAGCAGAACATTCACAGCAGAACTAAACTAGCATCCTACTTTTTTTTTTAATGAGATGCCATCGGACTTTCTTCATAAAGGGGTTCTCCCCCAAAGCTGCAATATTTTTAACTAATTTATTTATATCAAACATTCAGAATATAAAGTATACACACCATGTATGCAAATACACTTATATGTACAGTGAGGCTTTAAATACATTCATTGCATGTAAATCCAATGTTCCATGTTTTGTTCTAGAAAACCATTAGAAAACATTTAAAAAGCAACCATTCTGCCTTTCTCAACATAAGAACAATCCATATATGTTCTTTAAGCGAAAAAACCCCCTATACAAAAATCAAACGATATTTAATTAAGACAAATGGAAGAAAGCTGAAAGGAAATGCAACTTGTCACTCACTTTGCAGACGTCACACCGGCGCCCAATTACATTGGCTTTACACTCGCACTGGCCTGTCCGAGAGTCACAGATCTCTGAGAAGGAGCCATTGATGTGACAGTGACAGGCTGCAAAGGAATAAGAAGGAGATGTTGATGTGTTTCCTGTGGCTAAGTCTAATAGCCAAATGTTTACGGTGCATCTTTCGCCACTCTGAGAAACAACCAGCCTGAGTAAAGCAGGAAGGTGTCAATCCCATACACTGACAACACACATTTACCTACCCATATGAATGTGGAATTTTGCTACAAATTATTGCAGTCAGAAATTCTGTCTCAAGTTCGTTAACAACTTTTTTTAGTTGCTCCTCTAAGATCATCAGGATGTTTAGAGAAAAAAAAACCCAAACCGATGCAGACGGTGTAGCTATGGCCAGTGGGAGTGTTACTGCTCCGCATGCTGGTTCTGCTGCCCTGGAGTCCACTCCCTGTCAATGTAGTCATCAGGATATACTGGCAGGCTGACGGCCCAGAACGAGGTTGACTCTGGGGCCTCTCTACAAGGGTAATAACACCCTCATCCCCCAGCTAGAACTCTAGAGTAGAGCTGAAAAAGAGACCACGGGTTATCTGCTACCATTACTGTCCAGGATTTCTGTCTCAGCAATAGCATCAGAGTTTCCAGAGGAAATGTAACCCAGCTGACCAGATTAACTCATCACAGTGCTCTCTTTAAGATTTAAAAAGGCGATGAAAATGCTGTTTCTTCAGGAAAATAACAATATTTCTGGCTCGTAAATTCTTATGTTTTAGGAGAAAAGAAATTTTGGGGAAGATTTCTATTGCCCTTCATGTTCTTCAACCACAATCCTTTTGGCATGCAGAGAATAGGAAAAAATCCCATTAGCACTCACAGTGGAGAAGAGGGATGCAATTGATATCACAGGGACTATAACCATGCAGTCACTGATTCTATCAGCATGAGCTAGTTCCTGCATGTCCCTTTTTTCCCCCCCAGAATGGAATGAATCCATATTTCTACACTGATTATCAATCTACTGTGTAAATTTGGGGTCCAGTACACATTTTGCCTTCCTGCAGTGCCCTAACTGCATGTGTTATTTTTTCATCCTCAAACCGACAGTTTCATTTTAAGAAACACTTGAGTCCCAACTGTGAACACATGGTGGTCACATACTTTCATGTCGGAAGGTGCCATGTGAGAGAAGGCAGCTTTATTTTTTCTATATATAGGCTATTACAACAGGACTTTCCTCATTACTTCATTCGACTTACTAATTTACAGTTTCCAATTATAAATTGAAAGGATAGGTGGGGGTTTTTCTCCTCACTTTTGAGGTATTCTGCAAAAGTTGCTTTTTTTAAATGAAAGCAACTTGATGACTTGCCATTCTGTTCATGGCATTGTTTCTCAAATGTTTGTAAAAATTCTGGAATAAGTAACAAAAATAATGCTGGTCCTGCTGTTCATACCAGTCATGTAACACCTTTAGAGGTTTTGATCTCTTTTTGTTTTTTTTAAAAGCAAACATTTAAAACACTTCTGATGTAATTAACATCACTTATCTTTTCCTTTCACTTTCAGTTTTCAACACTAAACAAACCCATAATTTATCTTTCAACCTGGATACAGCCCTCTTTATCAAGATATTCATGTTTTAAAACTGCTAACACTCCAAACTGTACACAGTGATGAGTATCACATATATATGTTTTTCTTGGCTCTGGCAGTACATACATAGAGAAGAAACATAAAGTCAGGGGTATCCATCTAATAAACTGTTACACAACCTGATAAATTGCATTTATCTCACCTAAAGCCTTCCCATTCATTCACTTCTACTGGAAAGATTAGCTCTTGTCCAATGCTCGAAATGGTTATTATAATACAATATAGCAGAGAACTTTGTCTTACTTTCTTCCAAAATGACATTGGTCAAGACCCTTCATTCTCTCTAAATTTGCATAAATATTTATGAACATCTATTTATGATCAACCTACACACTTATTCTCCTCCAACAGTAGTACCTACGCACTGGAACATAGGCTCACTTGAATATCTACTTTAATGCATCTCATGACACTGAGCTCTATTATCATCAGCACAACCTCCAGGTATTTGCTTCAGCACACTGTGCTGTTTCACTCCAAAAAACAACCTACTAGAATCAAATCATATATGCCTAGGACATTTGCTCATTGTTCTTAGATTTATGATTTTGTACAGATACACAAAAAAGTTCAGAGGTGCTATGCTGATATAAAGCTGTACTTTCATTTGAAATGGTTAATGCACACAACAGCACTGTACTGAGAAAGAGCAAGAAACATTTCAAACACTAATTTGAAAGCAAATTCATGCTTTGCAATACTCTTGGATTTGGCTTTTTAATAAGGAATGAAATTGAAAACAACAAAGTAAAGGCACAGTCCCTCTGATATTGTAGCTGCAGGGCAAACTTCATGGAAGTCTGCAAAGGAAATAAAAAATCATATGCAAAAAAGAAAACCCACATGAAAGACAGAGAGTAGATGAATACAAGGCAACTGCAAGCACAAGGCTATGAATACATTAGGGAGCTCTCCTTGTCAGTGATACTAACAACAAAAGCAAAGCTTGTAATTCAACATTAAATATGTATATATTTTTAATATTTTTTTTTTAATTGTATGTTTTCTGAACTCTCCTCATACTAAATCTCTTTCTTGTGGAGCTACCACTGCTGTGGAAATGGTCAAAGCAACAATCCTACTGATGCCTCAGGAATGGTGACAAGCTACTGGAAGCTATGATTTTTGAAATACACTTCTTTTTAAAATCACTTTACATACTTAACATTCTAACTTATAGGACATTATTCATCACGACCTGTTAACTTGTGCATTGTATATACGTGATTGTCCAAATTTTTGCTGGCATTGTGTATAGTAAGTACAGAAAGCATTTACACATGTGTATGTCTTCATGGTTATCTATGACTTTGCATTCATCAGTATTTATTAATCTTAGTTGAGAAACTTGTTGATGTTCTGCATCCCACACACTCTTATATGGTCCAACAGGACCAGTATTTTCACTTTCAAAGTGCAAGTTGCTAATAGAGTAAGTCTTGGAAACAGATGTCACCACAGATGTCACTGCCGTGGATGCAACACATACTGCAGACATCGTCTCCATGTTCTTATGCAGACAGCAGTTAGACAATGCTCCAGAACTTTTACTTGCATAATTTTATCCTGCTACAACACCTCTATACTCAGTGTAGTTACTCTGAGTTTATTCCAGTGGACCTAAAAGGACTAAATCCTTGTGAAACAAAATCTTCTGTTCTTTCAGGGAAGTTTGTAACCTCTTTTATTACATTTCTCTGAACAGGATGGAAGGTATGTGAAGAATGTTTTTAAGTTAAAAGCACTTGTTCTGCATTCTAAATTGTGCCAGTAATGGCTCAGAGAGAGCCACTGCCTCCTACAGAAGCAAAAGCTTCTGTTGCTACCAAATCTTCCATCTCCTCTCAATAATTTTTTGTAATCACTGTGGGGAAGTACGAGCTAGGGTTGATACTTGAACAACATGCCATCACTCAGTTGAGAAGTGGTAGTTTGCTGCAGTGCCAGGTACCTTCTTCCAGTGCACTTCAGAAAATTTGTGTGGAGATTTTTAGACTCTGCTTTACAGGTGGGAGAATCTTGCCCTGTAAGTGGCAGCAGCTCCAAACTCTTACTGAGGTCACGGAGGAGGGAAGGAGGTCACGAGTGCTGCCACAGCTGGACCCTACAGTAACTGAAATATCACTCCCTCCTTTCAGCACCAGTCTCACTAGTTAACAGGATTTCTCTGGATAGCTTATAGCATTTGTAGTGAATAGTTTTCATTTATTTGCATTTAGTTTGGTAGATCTGACATTTCGTATAACCTTTTGCACACATGCAATGCTCCACTCTCCCTGGGGTTTTTTTTGCATGTCTGCTTCAACTACAACGTTTTTAATAGATTCCTTCCACTTACTTTAAAGCCTCCCTTTCCAGATACAGATGCACAGCAATAATTTTTAGAGGTGTAAGTACTCTATATCATTCTCCTGCTCACACATACAGGGGCACAGTCTTTCTCTCAGGAACACAGTTATAGGATAGATCAATACTGTCAGGAGCTGCAAAAGTTTGTGACTTACGTTGACAGTTCCTTGCATCAACAGCATCACCAAAATATCCATCAGCACACCTCTCACAATATTGGCCTGTTGTACCTGGCTTACATATCAGACAAGCACCAGACAAGCTGTCACAGCTGCCAGGAACGGAGAAGTCAAGGTTGTCATTACACTGGCATGGCTGGCATGATCCCCCTGGTATTAAAGGTTGTCCAAAATAGCCTTCTGCACACCTAAGGTAAAAGACATCATCGGTTAGGACTATTAAATGATCCTCTCATTAAAAATATTTAATTCTGTTGCCTCCCTAATCACAAAAAATTATCCCAAGTCTGTCTTAAGTGTCTTTTGTCTTTCTCCCTCCTTCTCCTTTTTAACAACACTGTAGATACAGTACCAACTGAAATCCTGCCAGTTCTGCTAGTAATTAGACTTCAGTGGGTGAAAAATCTTGTCACTGGTATTGAAGGAGAGACAATGTATATCAAGAAATCTTATTTGCTTTCTAGGGTGGGGGGAGGAGTTGGACTAGATGACTTTTAAGGGTCCCTTTCAATCCAAACTATTCTATGATCCTGTGTTAGATATGCTTTGTATTTCAGCATATCATGTCTAGATGTCCTGTACTCATTTACCGGCAAGGCTGATGATTTTTTCCCTATACCTTAAAAACTTGTTTAGTTTAGAAAAATAGAATGTAATACAGATATAAATTTGTTTATCTAACAAGATCCTCCCCTGTCTTAGTCTTCCCCTGATCTACTGCATGGTCAGATTTGTTAAATCAATGGATTGCTAATCTCTGTGTATGGCCAGGTAACAAAAAGATAGCTCATTGTCAGAGGAACTATGTTGGTGTGTACTGTGCCTTTCACATTTTAAGAGAATTGTTTAAAAATATCACCTTCTTTTCCACCTTGCCCAACAGCAATTTCCTGTGAGGACCATGTAAAACAGGTTAGTGAATCTGACCTAACATGACTCTGTATTTAAAGCAAATTACTACTCATCTCACAGCCTATTTCCTATTTATATTCTGGTCTGCTTTCCCTTTCCAGTACATTTGCTCACACTTCATAGTAAGAGCAACTTGTAGACAGTGAAGAAAAAAAAGAAAAATTGCCCGGTTCTAGCTAATGAAGTTATTCATGTGCATCTCAGATGAACTTCAATTAGCATAAAGAAAACAGAAAGTACATAAAACACATTGCATAAATTAATGGTTCCTACTATTTTAAAATCAGTTTGAATGCAGTTCTAATGTACACAGATATCCTCTCTACTTTGTAATGGTACTGGATGGCAAGGTTGAGCAAAGATTTTGTGTATCATCCTAATAAAGGAACGTAGAGCTCCACTCTGCTTTCACTGTTGTCCCTTTATGTACATTGAGCTCATCCTTTTCCTTGCTTCCAGAATATCTCATCAATCTTTCAACTGGATCCTAAGCAAAGCTGTCTAAACATTTGTTAAATACTATTCAATATCATTAGCAAAGATTACAAAGATTATAAGAAATGGATAACTGAGACGAGAGAAAATCACAGTAGGAACTAATTGAAGAGTTTTTTGCAGTAAGAGATTACATAAAATAGGATTCTCTAAAAATATACACAATGCAGACCATAGATGAATAATATGTATAAATATTCCATCGGTCTGGGTGCATTTAAGCACTTAAGACCATGAGTAAAATTTTCACAATCTAGCCCACTGTGCTATCATAGTTATCTCTCACAATTATCTCCTCATAGCAACAAGACATCAAAATCTTATCATTAGAATAATTCAGGCATTTTATTTCATAATCTGTCAAGAATGTAGCCATTTACTGTATTCCCTGCAAAGAAATGGATACTTTTTTCCTTTATGAAGGATATCTCAGCAACCACAAAAGACTGATTTTTAGCTTAATTTCACCAAAATAAACTGGTTTTTTTCAGTGATGATATCTCAGTTACAATGGCCAGGAATGTATCTTAATATGTAACAATTAATAGCCATGTTTTATGAAAAACCAAGAACATTTGGATAATTTATGCAGCTATCTTACTTTATCTAGACCAGATTATGTCTGAAGTTAATCCACACTTTGCTAAAATCTCCCTCACTTACTACTGGTGTATTGTCTGTATCTTTCGGTCCTACTAATCTATTTGTTTTCAGTTAATTTTGTGTTCATTTTCCTCTTTCATTTTTATTTAGGGGTTAGTTCCGTATCTGACAGCATTCACAGAAACTTGCCAAGCAATTCACAGAAGGAATACCCCAAGGATTTGTGCAAAATGCACTGCTAATAATTTCCTTCTATTAATAGCAGGAGACCTCGATAACTCTTTGTGTTCTCATCAGTTTAGACTCTGATAATTAAAATTAGAAAAACCCACTACCATCTCTTAGCCATATTCTACTTATATACATACATAATCTCGAATCCAATGAAGATGATCCTGAAAGTAGCAGTAAACCAGTTCAGCTTAAAAGAAAACTGTGTACATGTAAAGTCTTCCTCTTTTTCTCCCACTTTCCCTGAAGTAGTAGCGGAAGATTAAAAAACCCACTGATTCCATCTTTATTCCCTTAAGGACATTCCTACTTCAGCTACTCTTCTCAGATTGAAAGCATTATATATTTGGCAAGGTTTAGATTAACAAACACCAATAATGTATTTGGCATGGAAAATTACTTTTATGCATTACACAAAACATGTGTATAAATAAATGACAGCTAAGTGCAGCATAAGACCCCTGAGATTAAAAAATCAACAAAAATAGGAGTAAAAGCAGTAAAGAAAGATTTTTTTCCCATATTTTTCTCATCTAGTCTCAAATGTAGGTGTGTCTGTGACTGACATTGGTTTTATTTAGCATAACTGGTACCAAGTACAGGGATACTATTTAAATATATGTATATGTATGTGTACTGGGCCTGGTCCATATGGAGTTAATATTCCTTATAGCAGTCTGTATGGTGCTGTGTGTATACACATGTATGCACAGAAACACAGGTAGGCCTATTTTATACATTTCTTTATATTTACTGGAAAAAAAGCCCTTGGGACAGAGTTAATTAAGGTTACACATGCAAACACTTTAAAGTCTGGAAATACTATTTGTACAGACGCCTTGAAATTTATGTGCATTCAACCTGCGTACAAAATCAGGCAAAAGCCCTGTGGAGAAAGAAACTTGTGAGTACACAGTTAGGTATCTTAACTCGGACGCACAGCACAGATGTTATTGTTGTGTGACCAACTATAAATCTTGCATTTTCTAATGTCAGAGTGCCTACCTTTGCAAGCTGTAAGCAATCCTGCATAACACATCTGTTGTATCAAATCTCCTGAAATGTTTGACCCTTTTCCCATCAGCACTGGAATACAGAATTGCTCCTCTGGCACTAGTGGAAGAATTATATTAGCTAGAATGAGCAGTAGTTTGAAGCCACAGTACTTGTGAGAGACTGTGGCTGGTGGCACTCTGTGCTAGACTTGAAGAATGGGGAAGGTGGGGGGAAGGTAGGACATGAGCCAGCTCACCCTTCTCCTCACACATACGGTGTGATCTCTCATCTCTCCTTCTTGAAGGAAAAGGTTACTGGAACTATGTACATAAATGATGGAGTACTACAGGAAAAGCTAGACTCTCACCCATTTTGCTTCTTTTCCCTAAAGCTTTGTACTCTTATCTCTATCAAGACTGTATTTGGAAAAGGCATATCATCATCCTGTAAATGTCAAAAAGCCGTCCTTTGAGCCCAGGATATTCTCATAGATCCTTTCTATGAAGTTAAGAGAATGTCCATCTTACCTCATATGTCTTTGGAAAAGTGAGCAGTGAGAAAAGGAAAAAAACTTATGTCTAATTTGCTGGGGAAAAATATTAAATGGGAAAGCTGGAGTTTCTTTACAATTATAGGTATGTGGTAACTCTCAACACAGTTTATACCTGCAATTATTTCAATGGTGTTATGAGCTAGACCCTTCAGAACACTGAGCAATTTTGGCAACATTTTTCTGAAGAGTACAGGTGAAAGAAGTAGCAATTTTTTTGGCATTTTACAACTCCGACGTGTATGTATCTCTTTAGAGACATGATATTTTTTTAGGATGAATAAGTACAGTACTGTGCACGCTCACTTCATGATACTTAGTATATCATGATAATTTAGGATTGTTCAGCTAATGAATCACGTGGCTCAGATCACTTGTCACTTTGTAGTTGCTAAAATGAAAAAGAATTTCATGTAAACTCTTTCAGCAATTATACAATCACTATTAATAGCAAAAGGTGACATGCTTTCTCCTGATCATTATTACTGACAGCTGCAGACATTTCCAAGCAACTTGTTAAAATTAAAAGCAAATTGTTCTGTGAGCATTGGAATTAATGGTCTAATTTCCAGCGGATTTATATCTTATGGTTACAAGGCTAAGGGCTGCTAATTTGCTGCAGGATGTTCTATTCAGCAGGGAGTAAGCCCTCAGGCTACAGTAGCACTTTTTCCTTGCCCTGTGAAAGTTTTCTTATGGGCAGAACATTTAGTAATCTCTCTTGTTCTCTCTCTATCTCATGTATTCTCTGCTGTTTAATCAGGTGTGAGTTCACACAATATTCTCCCCCTTAGCTATGACATGTCCTGATTTATTAACCTCCATTCAGCCACTTCTTTTCACAAAACCTTTGGGAACAATTATTATCTTTGAGACCTCCTATCCTTCTGCCAAATTTGGCTGAAATTGACCTACAAGTTCAGATGACTTTGCAGGCAGCCAGGCAGACATGCACAAAAAGATCACACTAGCCTCGTTTCCTTAGGAAATCAGGCTAAAATCCAAGCTCATCATTTATTCAGATTCTGTCCTACTTCATCTACAGCCTGCGCTCCACTCAGAAACAGCACTTGTTGCTAATGGAAGCTGTCAATGACCCTGCATTGACAAACTGCCACCAAAGTGCTCTTGATGTGATTTATTCCTGCCATCATTAACTTCACAGCCCACTAGCTGAAAGAAGGTGATGACTTCCAAGACAGACAGTAAAAGACAGGCAGAAATAGCACGCAGCAGGAGCAGACTTGGTGATGATGGGTGGAAACAGGTGACAGCCTGCACTATCACTTTAGGACAGTTATAGCACAACAGGGGATTTAAAAGGAAATAGCTGCAAATTGGAAAGACAGGACTATAGGGAGATTCACAGCACACGGTCAGGTTGCTGCTTTTCTGGTTGGCTCTTCCTCTTGGTTCATTCCTATTTCTTCTCATCTCAGCCAGAATATTGTAAATCTTCATTCAGAAGCGTTATCTTTTTTAGGATTTACATTGGAAAACGCTTCAAGCAGCTCATGGAAGTGCCAAATGGCAAAAGCCTGCTAAAAAATCCAAGTGCCATGTTTTCACGTCCCTTAACTTTGCCAGCCCCTCTTCAGTGGGTGCCATTGGCAGGGTCATAGGGGACTGGGATAATGGAGACAAAGCCAATAGCGATTCCTCATGACCTTCAAACAACTAGCAGAGGTCTCCTGGCATATTAACTGCTCTTGAAAGCTGTTTTATCCATGTGAAAACCCAAGGGACCAAAGGCATGCAGATACAGTGATTATATCCCTTTGCTTGTGTGGTCTCACCTCCTGTGGAAGAGGGTTCCTGGGAGCTTAGCACCAGCACCAGCACTCATGTTAGCTGTCTGTTTAATTTAAATTCTCTATATGATCCTTTCAGAATAATGCTTTTGTAGAGGTAGTTATAAGTGTAGGAAATATATATTGAGCTTTTCTATTTATTTGACAAAGAAGAATGATCTTTTTTTCATTAAAACATAGTTTGTTCTACTTGCTAAATAAAGACTGCAACAGGGAACAAGAAGCAACAAAAATGTAAAATATTCTTTTTAAAAATAATCAAAACCTACAAATAACATGTTAGAAGAGCTGTATTTTTTCTGCATATTGACTTCTCTAAAAGAGGCATCAGTAATTTACAGCATATTTGATTCACCATGCTCTAAATGTTCAAATGAAAAAAGAGACAAAAGAATTATAAAAATCACAGAAGACTGACAGAAATGCTAGAAGAAACTTTTTTAACAAAGACTCTTACTTCTCAGAAAATGCTTCTTGGAAACTTTACATTTTACCATAAAATAATAAAACAAGCACTAGAAAAATACCAATTCATGTATGCAATATCAAAGGAAAATATACAGGAATTTCTTCAGGGAGTTTAAGAACACAGGAATGGGGATAAGAAGGGGAAGTAATAAAAAGGTAGAACAGTTTCATGTGATCAATACTTTTGTTTCAGATGTCATATGGTTAAAAGCATGGTGCTTGCTTACCTTTCACAGCGTGGTCCCACATATCCAGCAGGGCATTCATCACATATTAATCCACGACTTCGGTCAAAATGGCATGTTGGGCTAAAGCTGTGTTGTTGATATTGAGAAAGAAGGGGGGCAAAGACAAAATATAAAGAAAAGATGATTAACAGCATAATTCTCTTCCCACTTTAGAGATGGTTAATTTGCAAAACAGTGCAGAGGAAAAGTGATTCTGGTCTAGGACATAGGGCTTAAGTTCAACTCCAGCAAATTGAATTTGGAATGACTCTGCTATTTCTGCGACACTGAATATAGAGCAACGGATGGCAGCATCCCAATAGCCTGTTATTACGGGACTTGAGCCTGCCACTGAGTGGTCTGGATACCATTAAAAAGGCAGGAATGCACAGCTGTTTGTTTGTGCCCCCCAGGGCCTGGCAAAACAATCTATGCCATAATGCAGCCCCTATATAAATCTTTCTGAAGGACAACTGATTAAAAACTCAGTAAACTTTGTGTATAGTCGGCTGTGAAAGGAACCCAGTGAACAAGAAAGGGGAGGGGCAAAAAGGGAAATATCTGGTGCAGCTTCCCAGAGAACACATTTGAGTTAATCAAGTGCCAATGACCTCAAGCTACAGGCCACACAGGCACGTCGAAGTTTAAGAATAGCTTGCAGACTAGAAGGCTTTACCTCTTTGCTATGCTCTAATTAATTTTGGTTGTTTTGGTTTTTTCTTTTTTATTAATAAAGATACTGTAGGCATTTGCAAGCTCCTCCTCTCAGTGTCTGTGTTTAACTCTGAACTGTGTTCCCTCACTGTTAGCATTTTGCTTTCCATAATCTTTCTCTCTTAACACACTTCTCTGAAGAAACCTCCTGACACTCTAAAAGACACTACACAGAAAAAGAGGAAATCTGTTTTTCTGTAATTCTGTAATGATTATTAGAGACAAAGACATATGAGCATCTTTATAAGGCCTCATCTAAACAATGGTAATCAACTCTGATTGAACAAATAGAAAAATAGAAAAAGGAAAAAAATAAAAATAAAAGAATAGGAGCAGGTACATAGTGAGGTGACTATTCACAAGGGGAAAACAAAGCAGCTACCTGAAAAGAAGACACTAAATTTATCTTTTGTAACCTAGGAAAAGAGAAGTTGAGAAGCAACAGAATTGCTCCAACAAAGACATCAGAAGGAAGGTATATTCAAACAGTTCATTCTACAATAATAACAAATAGATATAATCCAACCTTGGATGTATTAAAGCAGGATATACCATGACAGTTTCTGGAAAATAATAGGCACCGGGAAGGCAGAAAACCTTAATTAGGGTAATTTAATGTGATTGGATGCTGGTGACTAGATCCCACTTCTCAGGAGTCATCCATCCTATGATCTGTCCTCAGTTATTCTTTATTCCGTGTTATCTCACAGACATAAGAGATCAGTAAGAAAAGTGTAGGAATGTCAGGTCCAATAAACATAGACAGGTATTGGGATTTTTCTCTTTCCCATAAGGATTATGTTTGTGTTATTTTCCAATGTCATTTACTTAATAATAGATCCACAAATGCATGAGGAGTCAGTTGAAGAAACAGTAGTTGCTCGTTCTATTTTTTAATAGCAATGAAAGCACACATTATCATTGAATATAATCAGCAGCAACTGACTTACTTCAAATAAGTTCCCACCTCTCAGTCCCAACTCTTTCCAAGAGCTACATGGGAAACTTTGTGGAGATGCTATCACAGCTCATTGCAGCATTGAACAAAACTGACTGTACCAAAGTTTCACCAAGAACTCTGAATTCAACTGCATACGTTTAAAATGTTGTAGTAATCATGATGATGATAATAATAATGATAATAATGATGCTCTTATTATTACTAAGCAATAATAATGAATAGTAGAATTTCCATGTTTTAAGGGTTATGCTCAGACCTAGCCTCCTAGATTCTTTCTCTGACTTAATAGTCCACATCTCAACACTAAACACTAATACACTGAGAAATTCCAATCTGCATACTATACAGAAATATGTGATATCAAGCTAAGAAGGGTTTATCTTTCTCGTTATTAAGAATTTTGTTACTTGCTAGTGCTAAATACTAAAGAACTGTAAGTATTGATTTGTCAAAATAAGCTTCTAAAAATAGTAGTCCCTCTTGATTTATCATCGCTCTTTACTGATTTTATTTAATACTCCAAGAAAATATTAAAATTCTGTGATTGACTCGAATTCCTAGTTCACATGCTATGAGTTTACTTGTGACCTTCCCAGGCTTAGTGAGATATCTTCTATCTCCCATTTTCAGTGACAAAGCATTCCTGTCAGGGTCTTTGTTACCTATATTAAATTTATCACCACGTCAAGAGAAGAGCAGTAATTATCCCAGACATCTACATTTAGTAGAAAAAATTACTTAGTAGTATGTCTGATAATCTTTATAGAAGAAAATCAGTTTATTTGAAACTCCTTAAGGACTAAGAATGTTAGAACAGTTTGTAAGAGTGGTACCTTAAATGAGAAGAGATAGGACAAAGAAGTCAAGCATCCATTACATATACCATTTATAATATGGGTATTGATCTCATTTGGATGATATAAGCACATATGTGTAGATATATGCAAAAAGTGGAAAATACACCCCAGGATGTAGAAAACAAGCTTAGATAACTTAATTTTAGTTTCCTGGTTTGGCTAAGTGCTCTTGTTTGACATATGGTAAGCCAATCATGACTGTTGTGCTTCAGAAGGCAGTTTTATAATTGGCTTCAATGACTGCTTATGGAAACTCCTGCCATTAGAAAATAGGAGAGGGACTTAAGTCAACTATGGAACAATACCATCACCACATCATTTCTAAAATGAACAGAACACTTCTCCTCCACCTTATGTGGCACTGCAAAGAAAACGAGTCATGTGCTGTGAGAACAGTGATGGGAACCACTACAAACATCATAAAGAAATTAGACTGTTATAAAAGATAAAACTTATTTCTTAATAAAAATATATCTCTCAGGCTTATTACATGAACAATATTCTCTGTGTAGAAGGAAATTAGTATTAAGCTTAGAGACCTACAGATGCCATGTTATGTCATGTTAGAAATTAAATGCTGCAGGAATTAAAATCTATAAAAGCTATTTACAATAATTTGTACATACAATTAGTCATTGTAACTCATTCAATTACTCAGAAAGAACATAACACATGAACTTGGTAGAAGTTTCTTTATTTTTCATGTGAAGAAATCTGAATTGTTTACAAACATTTTCCCTAGCATAACAAACTCACTGTCAACTAAGTAAAAAAGAAAAACAAGTATTTTAACAGCCTACGAGTAACACATTAAATCTTTAACAACTTCTTTTTTAAATAATTGGTCTATAACTGTAATGTCATGAGACCTTGAACCTTACAGTGAGTTCTACAAAGCTGAACTTTGTAGGATTCAGGACTAACACAGTTTCACAGTTCAAAGAACATTTATACTGTGTATTTTGTACCTATAATTTTTAAGAAAACTAAATATTAAAAAGAGGACTCTCAACTTCAAAAAAGAAAAGAAAAGCACACAGAACTCTGACAAATAGATAATGGAAGTCTCCAGGCATTTTGCCAATCAAAACCTAAATTCAACCTATTTACCTGGTTTGTTGCACATTTGTGCAAGATTGAAATGTGATAGTGTTTCTCCTGCTTTGTCAGCATAGTGTTCTCAAACAAGAGAAAGATAATTAATTAACGATGCAAGGAAATACTAAGTAATGAGGATGTCAGAGGAACTATGCCTGAGCAGCAGATATAATAACCCCATATAGATCTAATAAAACCAACTCAAGAGCTGTGCTAACAGGAAGGCAGGCTCCCATTCTACAATCTCCTGGAATTTCTGCTCATAAGTGCTTAGGCTATTCCTTCTCTGAACACTGCAATTTTAATGGGATGCAATGCCACAGACAGGGTTCGGTTTTATTCAACTACATCATGTAAAATTATTTTGGTACTGTTATTTTTCAGGTACTGACTGGGACAAAACCAATGAAAAAAATCTTCAAGCTACTCGGTCTATTAAATTAGGCTATGGAGTAGCATAGAAAGCTTTTGGTTCTTAGATCACAGTTTTGAATAACTTTTCACTAGTATTTTATTTAATAAAACAATAGTGGTTATTCTGAGATATGCTGACACAATATTTTCGCTTGTAAGATCTAAGGATGAATTCAGATTCCAAACAAATCACTGAGCAGAAAAATTCACTATTTTATCTGATCAACATAAATTGACTTTAAATTCAGTTACTGAAAAAGCCTACCCATTAAATTTGTAAATTGAGCTTTAACACTAGAAACACCAACTCTTAAGGAGGACAGACAAGCAAATGCTAGTTATTGATTCTAAAAGTGATTCTAAATGGAAATTCTGTGTTGTTCTTTCTAAATTAGTCTCATCCAGCTTTTATCTTGATCTTTGCCTGTCTGTGAAGCACTCTGTACAACTGCAAAAATTAAAAGTTTATACTGCGGAGTATATTACTTGATTGAAACAAGAAAAGATTTCAAGTGTAAATGCAAAAATATAAATCAAGAAATCATGCAATTTAGTAAGTGAAAAAGTGTAATATGCAATAAATATACAACTTACTTGTTAGAAGGTATATTTAAGGGGCAAGCACACAACTGACAGTCTTCAGCTGTCCCTTTAGTAGGATCACCATAGAAGCCAGGAAGGCATCTATCACAATATGAACCACCTGTGTTGTGTTTACAGTCCTAAACAGAAGATGAAAAGTATAAATTGACTATTAGAGAACTTACATAAGGAAACTTACATATAAATTCACCTAGCTCATCATCACACCAGGATTGTAACAGCTCTGCAACATATATTCTGATTTTTTACTGCTGGTTGAGAAACAGTTCTAGAGGTTAGATATCACAATACATGATTCATGTGTGTTGGGTAGTTGTGTTCTTGTGGATAATTTTTTTCTATGTAAAACAAAAAGAATACTTAATTGCAAACCTTTATATTTCTACCAAACAACAGCTGTATTATTGTTCTAGCTTGCTTGCTTAAAGAAAACCAACCTTCAGAGCAGCATAAAACAGGTTTAGTAATGCAGTCTTGCAACAGGCAATATTTTGTGACAAACTGTTTTCAGATACTGATTCCAAAAATAAAACCCATACTACATAATTTATAAAAATAAATTATTACATTTCACATGTAAGTGCACTAGTTCATTTTACAAGGTATATGGTTAGCTGTATTTGTACACAGTAGTAAAGCCTGAATTACTAAATTAATACTTATTTGCTAGAATAGCATCCAGACTCTATTTTGTGAGTAGAAACAAGAACAAGCACGCTGTATATAGGGCCCTACCCAACAGTATGTGTTTGTATACATGAATGGCCTTCATAATAGAAGAGAGAGTTAATCTCAGCATATGAAACATGCAACATAAAAATGGCAGTACTAGATTTGCATTTTTGTACATAACTTTTGGCTCATCTCAAATAAAACAATGTTTTAGCAGAATGGAAATTGCTCCTGTGAGAATAGACTTCCCATGATGACTTGCAAGAACCGAGTTTTAAAGAGTAATTACTCTTTCTATTCTTCTTCCTTCTCACATAGAGGGTTTAGAAATTCCAAATAATTTTGTAGAATCCATAATAGATTCAGAAAATTAGTTTTCTGGCTTAATCTCTTTCCTTTCTCTCCCCACATTTTTAGCACATCACACTATTCCTTTCACTGCTATTTGCCACAAGATACCCAAGTGTAGTCCTCTCACAATGAAAACCAGAGAAAGGAGTAGGAAAGATTTTGGTTGTTAAATGCCATCTTGATGTGCTTGTGTATGGACTGAAAAAGCACATGACAACTTGAAAAGGCCAAAATGAAAGCCATGAGACAGATTTTATTTAATGGGGTGTGTTTTAGACAACAGGAGAGATCAAATCTAGAATCTTCTTTACTCAAGCTGCTGCTTAAAAACTCTTGAGGCTTGTTTTTGGTTTTGGGTTTTTTTTTTTAAGGTGTAGGTATTTTCAAATTTATGATTTAAGTTAAAATAGTTTTTTAAGAACACTAGAAAAATAGTTTTATCATTTTAATGTCATGCATATGGTACTAATTGCTATTTAATAGTCTTAGTGTCTGAAACGCATAATTTATCCTCAATAAGGAAAACAGCAGTATTCTAAAGAACACTGAGTTCTTCACAGCTTTCCAGGATTGTAATGATTTGTACGAAGTTTTTTTGCATTGTGCTCTGCATAGCCAGTACGGTACACCTGGGCAGCTGAAAAAGCACAATACCCTTTTTAGTCTTGAGTGCATTGGAGTCAAAAGCATCCATCTCCAGAAATGCTGCTTGTTGTTCCAAAGGGTGCATTCTTATTGCTAGTGTATGCAACCAGCATATCTTCAAAATGAAAGCATTTGTCACAATATTATACTTTAATATATTTAGAAGATTGTGAGCTAATACCAACTTATTGAGACTCTTAATCAATTAAAATTATGGCTTTAGAACAGTCGGCTGGGTTAAAATCAACTTCATTAGGTCATTTAAGGCTATGATTTGATTGTTATTTCAAGTGCTGACATTAAAAGAGAATCTACCAGCCATACCAAAAAAGTATCTGGGAACAATAAGATACGCTTTTCAAAGAAGACGTGTCAAAAATAATTTAAGTGTTTCAAAAGAAAAATCCCTTGCAATTCAACTTTTTAAAGGCATCATGTCAAATTATTTGTGCTTTTTCTGAAAAATAATGGATTCTTTTTTTGTGTTAAGTTTAGCTTTAAATATCCTCAGTCACATCTTAAAGTTTCTGAAGAATATGAACAGCTTATATGTCAAGGATGTTATTAAAGTGAGAGGAACTAACACACTAGTTTAAAGCTTTGCATCTCTTGCTGAGTGGTATTTGCAGCTTCCGCTTTTTTTAACATAAAAAACCTGAAATCTTCCATTTTGTGGGAAAACAATTCATGTTAGAAAGACCTGACCACCTTCTCCTTGATTAAATATTTTCTGGCACTCTAATATAAGTCATTTCCACATACTGTGACTAAATCTCCTCAATCCAGATATCCGTGTTTTCTTCCTCACAGTCTTAGAACCATAGAATATCCACAGTTGGAAGGATCAAGTCCAGCTCCTGGCCTTGCACAGGACCACCCCAAGAATCATACCATGTGCTCGGGGGCATTGTCCAAACACTTCTTGAACTTTGTCTTGGTGCCATGACCAATTCTCCAGGAAGCCTGTTCCAGTGCCTAACCAGTCTCTGGGTGAAGAACCTTTTCCTGATATCCAGCCTAAACATCTCCTGACACAGCTTCACGCCATTGCCTCTGGTCCTGTTACTGGTCACCACAGAGAAGAGATTGGTGCCTGACCCTCCTCTTTCCCTGGTGAGGAAATTTTAAGACTGTTATGAGGTCTCCCCTCATTTTATGTCTAAATATTTATGTTTTGAAATTCCACACACTGTATCTCATACTATTTTGAACACATCAATTTTCTGGACCTCTTTTATCTCTAAACACCATTAAACTTCACTTGGACAACCTCTGGGTAAGTAAGACTGTGGGATTTATTTTTGTCTGAAATTTTATGTATGACTCAGTCTGTACCCTAAAAACTTTATTGCTGGTGTCCTGAATTGTGTTTTCCACCATTTCCTACTGAGGTAGCTCTTCTGTTTTGGAACAAACAAAATTAACATCTTTATGCCCAGTATCAGGGAACCTTTAATTCACACTGAAAAATGACTCCTGCTTAGCTGCATATGCAGCCAAATGTGTATGAACATGGAAAGAAACAGTCAGAATAGAATGCTACTGATGAAAATAAAACTTTAATCAGGGAGTATGACTGAGTCCAAGATAGTGCCTTTGGCACACTGATGCCCTTCCTCAGGATATCTGTCACAGAGACAACCAGGGAAGCTGTTAAAGCAAGCGAAAGTGTAAGCCTGGGTGCCTATTCTAGTATATTCTCTAGACGCCTAGACTCGACAATGGTATTATGTCTTTGGAAGCACAAATACAGTCTTCTGGTATTTTCAAACTACCGTAATGTCAAGATTACACAGACAATTCCCTTTCCTGGTGTTACAAATGTAATCAGGATGTTGCAGAGGCTTTACTTATTTTTACTTGCGGAAGAGCCGGTAGCACTGCATTTAGCTAGGACATATCATTTTGTTTCCATGCATATAAATATGGGTGAAGACATTTTGTCACTCTTTTGATGAACACTGTCTAAAGCACATGTCCACCAGATCTGACATGGGCCTCATCCTACATAGTAGGATGTTATTTATACACAAAGGAATACAATATGGAAGGGATGCCTCTGTGGACTGCCCACTCAGCAATTTGAGCACCACTTAGAGGAGAAATCTGCTTTCTCTGGGCTTGCTAATAGCGATGTACTATCCTGCAATGAATGAAACACCTTGAAATGTGCTTGCTTTTCACAAGGTTTAAGTTTAACCAACTCCTAAAGCTACTGTAAATGTTGTATGTGTAATACTAAAAACAGTATTTCTAAATGTTAGAACTTGCCCTGTGTACCAAAGCAGTTATGTATATCACAATGGTAATGAGAACAATGTATCATGCAGCTCTCTATGGCTGCTGTGCGGATCAAAGGGCTTTGCAGGTTACTGCGAGATATGCGTTAAAATGAGCTTTTTATACAGGCCTGTGTTGAAGCAGATGACTTGAGCTTTTATCATGAGTCAAAAACATATTTCAGCTTCTTTTCAGTTACATTTCAAAGCTAAGGAAGAGCAAAAAGAACTATCATATCAGTAAATTAGGTGCCTAAATTGTCTGTTGTATTACTGAAAAAACACCATGAATAATAATAAGGAGGCCAAAAGGCTGTGTAAACCTCAATAGAAAGAATGCCTTTGATGTGAAACATTTCTCTTTTTCAGTATTCAGACTTCTCTCTTTTTCACTTCAAAAGGCTTATGATCCAAATTGAAAAGCAGCATTTAATAGCCTGCATGGATACTAGCCAATCTGACTTACAGCGCTTTCAAAGATGCAAGAAAATCCAGAACTGATTTTAAGCTCCCTGTGCACCTCTTCTCTATGGCATGATCTAGTATAAGCTCAGACAGAGCACATAAAACACAGAGAGCTTGATAACGTGTATAGATTAAAGTACATCTTCAACTGGTTATTTTCCACTCCCTTGTCAGCACTGTATTATCTTACACCAGCACCCTTAAAGCATCAGAAGGGGGAGCTCCACTGTCTCAGTTAACAGTTCACAACAGTTGAAAAGCACAAAACCAATGCAGTAGGCAACTACATGGCCTTCTGTTTTATCCAGGCTGGTGCCACAGACAAAAATAGAGGAAACCTGTGCAAGGGCTAAAACTTGAAGACACTGAAGTAAACAATCTCAGAACTTGCATCTGGCTATGTACCCTAAGCAAAATAGACAACAGTTATGATACATCTTAAACAAGATTTTCCCTTCCCTTTCCCTTGTGCTAATTGATTTTATCCCACACTGATATTATAGACATTGTAGCTGGAGACCACAGTCATTAATGCAATAATTTTTTCTCAAGAAATACAAATCCATATTACCCTACTAATAAACATTTTCATTGAGTATTAAGAGAAGGATTCAAAACATAACTGTCATGTCAAACACATTTTTTCATTCTAGGCTTACAGTGTAATTAAATTGAGAACCATTTTAAGCTTCTATTCATGAAAAGGCAATTTGAAAAATTCACTGATCCACACATCAGGGATATCTTGTTTTGCACTGCAATGCAATTAAACATCTACGAGCAAAACAGGAAGAACAGTAATAATTCTAAGTGTCAAATTATACTGGAAAAAGCTTGAATTTTCATTTTGGAATTTTCCCAGCAGATATTTCTTAAGGAAATAAAAGAGAACATTTAGAAACATGCACATTGCAGAACCTGCTTGAAATTCTGCAGGGAAACGAGAGTATATCCCACTAAACTGGCACTGGCTTAAATTGTGCTTCTGCAAGACTAATGAAATGAGACATGTTGTTTCAAGTTTCATGCCATGTCAGACAATATAAAACTAAAAATGCCCTTGAGTCAATCAGAACAGTCTATTCAGCATAATTCACCCATTCCAAAAGGCTACTGAATGGACTGGAAATAGTCATGTGCTGGTAGGCTTGCTATGGATAATGTCATAGATTTAATTGCTGAATTAGTAGGTAACTACATAAAATCTCCATAGCAAAAAAAAAAATAAGCTGATTTAGCCCAGATTGCACACTTTTATTATTTTTCCAAAGTACAATTCATTAAATGTTCCTTTGAGGTTTAGTATGAATTTAGATGAAGGAAGCCACTATCTTCTCACCAAACTAGAAGAGAATTTACAAAGTTATCTGCTACATACTATAAATTGAATATACTGCAGGAGACAAGTGGGAGAGGAAGATAAATCTTACATGAAAAATTATTAATATATTTGCTGCTTTCTGCATGCCATACTTTATATTATTGATTCTAACAGATGCTATGTGATAAAGAAAATCCCTTTTTTTTAAACTATAAAAGATATCATATCTTGGTACGAGGGGATCCTAAATTTCAGAAACAGTTCAACATAAATATTTCTTCTGTTAATCACTGGATTTGTTCTTGAATATTTCAGGTCTCAGAGTACACTAATTCAGTTGCACTAGTATATTGAATTGATGTTGGCCATGCCCATCAAGTTTCCTGTAGTGACACTTACCAGGCATTCTCCTGTGATATCATCACACGAGTCTGCATGACCAAAGCATGTACATGGTGCACAGACTCCACCAAAAATTGTGCCATTCACACGTCTGTGTTGAGGCCAGCACAACTGCAAGATAAATTAGATGAAAAGTTAAACTGTTGCTTGAACAGAGAAAGGAACGAGATTTTAAAATTTTGTTGACTTTGATGTTTGGACCCACAAAAAACATACTTGCCAAATGAATAAAAATACCAACATTTCTCTAGAAAGTTGTTCTTCCTAGTGCTGTGGCTTTGCAGTAACCTTGGCCCTAGTGGCAGATGTGAGATTAGAGGCAGCCTTAACTTGATCGTTCTTCTGAAATGTAAAGTAAAGCAGAGAAATGAAGGACTGAAATATGACAGCATCAAAGCAAGAGGTACAGACTGAAAAACAGCTAGAAGGTGAAATACTGAAGGAGAGAGAAGGAGAGAAGAAAACCTCAAAACAGTAAAAAACATTTTCTGAGAAGTTCAGCCACAAAGCAATTGTGCATCTAGTCTTGTTTGGACTCTAACATAAGGCTGCATTGAAATAAATCACAGGCTGAAAAAACCACCATCCTGTTATTTACAATTTGTGCTTCTTAGTAATTAGCAACTTCCCTTTAATAAAGTGCTCTGATTTTTTAATTTATTTTTTTTAAATGTCAAATTTAAATCAACATTAAATGCATGGCCAGTTATTTTGTAGGAGAGGTGACACCATACAACCGTGATCGATCAGCAAAAATTCAGCTACTCCATTTCTTCATAATAAGATGTCAAGCAGCAGTCTTCTGTACTATATATCTCACAAATGGCTTTATAATTTTGCAAACTATCCTTCTACAGTAAGACTGCTCATGTGATCCAAAGACTTTGCATAATATAAAAAGGTGCATGACAGTGATGACCTCCAAAAGCATCTCCCTAATACAAAGTTTGTACTAATAGAACACTAAAAATGTAATTTAATAAAGAAAATCCCTTCCCCTTCACATAGACTATAAAAAGGTAACAAGAAGACTCTTCTTTATAAAAATAAAGAAAAATATCCCTTTTTGTCTTACTCCTGAAAAATGTGAAAGTAATCTAAACATGACTTGAAATGATTCTTTAAAAAAAATTCCAAAACCTGAGACATTATCCTGGTTTTTCCTTCTTTACATTCCTTGTTATGCATTCTGAGAAAACCCTATAAATACTAAAAACTAAAATCTAGAATTATAAAATCCCAAACCTAAAAAACAGCTTAAAAGAAATTATTTTATTTTAATTTCTGAGGCATGAGATGCCAGTGGTTTCTGCAAAAATCTATGCCTTCCTCTTTCAGTGCATGAAAATAATGGTCTTGTGCCCAGATACAAACGATGTCGCACAAAACAAGGCTCCAAAACTCACTAATTCTAAGGGTTTAGACATGGAATATCAACATCAAGGTGTAGAACAGAACTAAAAGATTGAGATCTTAACAAGAGAAATTATGTAACATTGAAAAGTCAGGAAAGTTCTTGACCATCATAGTGATGCAACTTAAACACAGCTTCTTTTGCAGTGGAAGAAAAGAGTAGATAGAATGGGAACAAATCTGTGGGAGAAGAGCAATTAGATGTGAAGATGTTGACAAATAAAGGCCAGAAAATTCATGAGTGGAGTAAAGTAACTATCAAAAATGAGTCCAATTGGTATTAAAAACATAATCTGCTTTACCTGCGCTCATGCAATTCTGTGTTCATATACATGCAAAAATTTAGGAATTTTATTTGCCCAGAATCTTGTAAAAAATAAATTCCAAATTTGTGCAATGGAACAATCTTAGAAGGGAGAGCATATTTTAGATAGGATTGGTTGTCTTCTGAAGACCGATCATGTCAAAACATTCACAGCAAGAAGATAAGTAAATAATGGTTGTTTTTAGTGCTGCAGCATCTATATCAGGTAGAACGACATCATTATGCAGGAGACAAATACATTACATTAAATAAAGAAAAAAAATGAAACTGAAAATCTGCACAAAATCAATGAAAATGAAACTCTGCTAGGCTGAAGCTGACAGAAGTAAAGTGTTGGACAAGGTCGAAAGTATTCAGAGAAAGAAACAAATATGACATGTAAAAAAAAAATTAAAATTGACATTTTCAACTTCTCTTTCTATACTTTCTTAGCTGCAGTCTGTCTGCAAATCTAAAACTTTTTTTTTCCTATGCCCACTAGCATGCATAGGAACTTTAAATTTGCAGATATATATATATATATGCAAATACTTTCTCTTGTGGAGTATGATCTTAAGTATATATCAAATTTCAGGGACTGTTTATAATTGGAGAGAAAGTTTAGCACTGATGGACAGAGAAATTCAGTAACACCAAGACAGGAATTCTACCCAGGTCCTTCAACTTCTACAACAAAAATAGATATTGAAATATCTACAGTCAGGGCTTTTCCAATTGCTTTCTTGGTCATCACATCTAAAAGTGAATTTGGAGAAAAAATAGACAAGTAAAACAAAAAAGTGTAAAGCACAATGACACTACATCCAGCTTTTTTCTGAAAATAATTGAACAGACAGACAATGGTCAGACTTTAAAACTATTTCTCAGCCACGGTAAGCAAGGTATTCCTCTCCAGTTATTTTTCCATCTGTACCATTTTGGAAGTGATAGGAATATCCATAATTCCTTCAGGCTTTCTTTCTACATTAGTTTATCTAGTCCCAGCAACAAGCAACCACATGAGACTAGACTCTAAGCCCTAAATATCACATATAAGCATTAAAAATTTTAAAGAAAAAGAGAGTTGACAAGCAAATGCCTAGAGTGCCTGTGTAAATGGCATACTGTTTGTAGTTTTGTGAAGCCGAGCATCTTGGTGTTTGAAACTATTTCCTTAAAGGTAAAGCTTTTGAAGAATTTTTTTTTGGCTTCTATTTACCCCAAGCTATGCCCATGTGAGCTAGTTACTCATATGTATACTTGTATGAACATATTCTGTGTGAACTAATGAATTTGTTAGGAAAGTGGGTATTTTTCTGAGCATGTGTCTATGTTATTATCCGTAACAGGACCAAAATAGAATGAAACAATCCTCACAAGAACACATATGCAATTCTCAATGACACCAAGGCAAATGGTAAAGCCCCGGGAAAACAAAAGAGGAAACTCAACCATGGTAACTCAGATAATTTGATCCGGCTTTGTTATGCCCATGTCAGACAACTGACATTTTCCTTCTAATTGTGATAGGTGCATTCATTCATATTATCAATTGGATGAAGAGAACTAATATTGTTTTCACTTCCTTTTTATTAACCAAAATGTCTTTTCATAATTTAGAAATCACCACAGATGTCTAAAACTTCAGATTTTAAATATTTTCAAATATATTGAACTGTTACCTAGAAATAAGGGTAATAAGTCAAGTCATACCAAATTCCTAACAGGAACAGGTAACTCTCTTACTATTTTCTACCAACACAGGTCTACTGGCTGCTTACAACCATCACAGTGTTAGCCCAATGGAACTAGACTGAATCATGATACTCACCTCACATGAGGTACCATCATAGCCTGGAGGACAGTCACATAACTCCACTGCAGATGCCACCTTTCTTCCCGTTGAAGTGTGGTCGGCAGCTTCCATGATAACATTTCTTAGTCTGGATGTAACAGAAATTAAACAGGCAAATTAGATGGAAGCGTATCTGCAGCTGAATGTAACAAATACTTTATAGTGACATTCAGTGTTTGTTTCTGTTTTCCTACTTAAAAAAAAGGTTTTCATATTCATCTATTTCTTCCTAAACTACATGTCTGTAGGCTTGTTACTATTTTTGTTCATCATGTGAGGGAGACTATGGTCAGACAGACATTGATAAAAATAGATTAAAAAAGTCTCACAGCACTGTAGCAGGAGATGGAAGGCTATTCCTGGCCTGCAAGCCACTTGTGTCAATTTGCATTGCAGTTGCATATAGAGCAAATTTGACACTAAGCAGACTCCTCAAAATTTATGAACTACCAGTCCAGTTTTCTAAAATATTACATTACTAAGTTTTGGTTATAAGGTACTTTTAGGCTGGAGATTTGACTTCTGAAAAAGATTTAATCCCTGTCCACAAGGATCGAGAACTTAAGTATTACGTATATCAAAGAAAAATGTATGTAAATGAAAGGAAAAGGAAGTCTTCTACCATACATCCTGTTTTCCCCAATGACAGAGAAAAACAAATGCTAGACATTGCCTAAATAGCCATTGTTTAGGCAAACACTGAGCATGATTTTTATTTCAAAAGCATGGAAGTATGATGAGAGAAACGATAAGAGTCTTTTGATAATCTTGCAGGTATTATGAGAAACAGGTGTCTTGCTGATACTATCCAAGGAGTCTTTCTGCTGTGCCTTTTGCAACTGGACTTGTCTATCTCGCAATGGTCTCTTTAGCCACCAGCGTGCTTGCAGCAAATGTGGGTAGAGCCCTTCCCAAATCTTCATTCGTTAAGCCTAGTCATGAATGAATGAATGAGAAACAGGTGTAGTTTACCTCAGTAGTATCCATTTGGGGAAAGGGATTTAGGAGTTTAATTCTTATGAGAATTCAGAAGGAACATTAAGGTATTACAAAGGCTCAATGACTTCACCCAGTAATATTAACAGAGTGTTTTATTACTAGAGCTACTTGAAGAGCTTCTTTTGAAGTCTTCTTCAGCAGAAAATACCTTTCTATCATGATATATATTTTGTTTAAAAATAATCCATTTTCTTTGGAAAATGTAAAACAAACATTTTTTTCCTCCATAGTAAAGCATTTATCTTTTGGCTGCCAAAAAATCCTGAAAATTATTTGGATGACCTCAAATAAGAAAACATCCAAGAAAAATATTTTCTTGTTCCTGTAGCAGTTGGAGGAAAGGTTAAGACAGAATATTTTCCCACTTGATTTTATGACTACTCTACATAAGACAGACATGAAAGGTAAGGGGGAAAAAAAGGAAGACTTCTGAAATTAAGGTAGAAACTTCTGAAAAACAAAAATTTTACCATTTCTAAGAATATGACAGGAATTTGGAGGGACTACTATTGTGGATTATTCAGTTAGAAACTTGAATCTCAATTAGTGATACTAGAACTTCTGAAAAAGGTTCTTGATACCCTTTTAAGAAAAGAATACTTGTTCCTATCCAGATCTTCAGTAAATTCTCTCTTGCTTTTCAATATATGCCCTTTGTTCCATTGCTGTATGCTTATTTTGCTATTATCCTTTTGAGTTTTCCTTACAATAAGATAACCAATCTCTAGGATATTAGATATCAAAAAGTGATGACTTACAATAAAAAAAAAAATCTAAAAATTTAAGGAGAAAAATCTGTAAATGAAGAAACAAAATTTTAATAAAAGGCCAAATTTTATTTCTCCTTTGATCTACAGCTAGTTCCCTCTCAGCACAGATCTTGGAACAAAGAAAAGCACTAACACACAGAAACAATCCACTCAGTATAATTCCACATTTCTATTCACTGAATTGTTCCAATTTGCATTACATTCTGCTATTTGCTAAATGGGATTTTAATGTGTTTAACAGTTTTTAGCATTAACAGTTACTCAGTGAAGAAAGCTGCAGTGATTTTCTTTTCTCCCATTTTGATGTTGCAATTTTGATTCCTCGATGCCATTCTGCATTCATTAAAATACATAATGCTGGCAGTAATGGGGCACTGGATCCTGGAGATGCATGAACAATCTAAGATTAGACATCAAGACCAAATATTTAAGCTGACTGTTACTGTCAGCAGGCAACTGTTGACTTCTAAAAACAAACAAGATTAAAAGGGAAGGGGACGTTTCAGGCTGTATCGGCATAGTTTACTGTCTGCTGTGCCAGGCATCTGAATCACATCAGCTGCACAAGGCACATGAAGTACTGACCCAATCATTGTTCGTTTGTGTTGAAGCCAATTCCACACAGGGAAGAAAACCCTCGGCCTCTTCTTCCCTCTTCCTCCTTGTGTCTAGCACTTACTCTTTTGTATGTGGTTATAAGCAATCTATTATCTTTAGCACCACAATTTCCAATGTCTATCTGTGTGTTTGCAACATTTACCACCAACGACCACTCTGAATATTAAAACTGAATAAACAGTGCTACTAAACTTTCTTTGAAGCACAAGCTAACAGTATTAGATTAAACAAAACAATAAAAGAGAGTTATCTTTTCCTGGCCAGTTGCTTCTATCACATATGGACTTAACTGCAACATTTTGGAAGATCTGTCAACCTAGAGGAGGATCAGGATATAAACCCAGAAGCTGGGTTTGTGTTCAGACTGATTGCTGTATTTCTGTATTCTCATTTTTTTATCCCACTTGATCATCTAAATGAAAGCCCACTCATAATTAGGAAGCTTCCTAATTATGCCATAGAGCAACAACACCACTGTAATCTTAAAAAGACCCAAAAAAAAGTACTCAAAACCACGCTCAAGTCAAACTCAGCATTACTGAATTAATATTGTTTCGTAGCTACTTAAAGTGTTACTGACTGATTAGTGTTTCTAGTGGGTTAAACTAAACAAGAGTTAAAAATACAATCTTAAAATTAAAGCTCTTGCTAACTGGAAACAACGCCATTGAATTTTTAAGTCTCTTTCCACATGACTGCAAGAAAGTTACTTTATCTTACAATGTCTCCATTTTGGTCTCTTTTTAAGCACAGATTATAATAGCATCCTTGGAAATGCTTACATATGTGGTGTCATTACCCATTTTGAAAACTTGCAGTATTTAAATGAACAGGTTGCTTAATATAGCATTCTCTAATTAGTATGTTGCATAATTCTGCTGGTGCTTTGAAGCAGAAATTGTCATTCATGAAGGATCTAATAACCCTGCAATATTTCTGTCTCTCTGCCAGATCCTCTTAACCCTCTCAAAGGAATATCCATCTGTCCACTGCATATACCTGTTTATAGATATTAAAAAATTTTTGTTCAATCTACTTATCTATTAAGGCTTAGTTCTACACTATGTCTTTTCAACAATGTCATCCTTTGGGACCATCAACAGTAGTCCTTAATCAGCACAACATATTACAAAGAATATCTTCTTCATTGGGCCTACATTTTCCCAGCAGTACTAAAGGGGCAGAATATGGAGAAAAGAGTTATTTCACATGATCTTAAGAGTTATGAGCACAGCTTTGTGCCTAGCATATTTTAGTATGAGTGGAAGTCAAAGAGAATATAAAAAAGTCATTACTGAGGCATACCCTAAAAATCAGCAATATGCCTACAATGACAGATGATAAGATAGGCTGGGTGACAGTAGATGCTCTTGTTGCTACAAGAGGTGACTGTGAGCACAAACTGTTCTGAGAAGACTTCACTCAGTAAATCTCACCCCCATGGGTGAAACTATGATTCCTACAGTTAAATCAAGGATGAAAAATTGAATTTGTTTAACTGTGATTGGAATTTCACATCTTTTCTTCTCTCATGCTAAACTGCAATGAGCACCCTAACAGTACACAATAATATGTGTTTACTTTAGACTTGTGGACATGCTGGCAGTAATCACAATAACACAGTAACCACTGCATTCTTCTCTGGTAAGAGACATCATAGGGACAGCTATAAATGTACCAGTAATATAAGACCATTTCTAGTAAAAAGGATACTCTGCAAAATCACTTCAGTCCCTTCCCCTAACCCCGTTTTAACTCATTGTCTTTCAGGGAACAACCTTCCTAGCTGTAATGTCACTACACCCAGAAGCTGATGGCTACTAACACACAAAGCATAAATTATATGTTTGTCACAGATCTCTTCTTAAAGAGTATTTCCAAGACATGTTTTTGGAAAATTTTCTATAACACACCACTAAACTGTTCCAAAGGCTAAATATGAACAACACTACCAAACAGTGAGGCACCACACACGGCCTAATGGCTAAAGCAGTAATCTGGGATGCAGGCAGTGATGTATAGTCTTCCAAACGTGCCACGGAGAGGTCTGCCACTTCTTACTTACAAGGCACAAATTATAGACTGTGTCTGTTCTATATGTGTGCGCTTATCTGAGCTATATGCTGTTGCCCAGAGGGGATCTCATCCATCCCACCCTCACTGTTCCACAGTAGAGGCAAGATGGAGCCAGTACATGTCCAGCAATGCACTTTCTTCACAGATTTTAACTGCCCAGCCAAAGTGGCTTTTTGTAGGAAAGCCCCCTTGTCATAGAAGTACAAATATCAGTACACTAATATATCTAAACCTCTGAGAACTGAAGTTTGCATTTCCCATAATACTTAGTAAGACCTTCGGCCCAAAGAAAGTCAATCATACATATCTCCTCTAAAAAAACATAGCATATAAGCTCCTATTGTTCACCCCAAAATTGTTCCTGCACTCCTTTAGTTGGGAAAATTCTGACTAATGGTTTCCGTTTTTTATCTGAATGAGAACAGAGTGGAGGAACAGCATTACTGAGCTCCCACTAGTCTCCGCTGAAAGCTGTGGATTAACAGCTTCTCATGGTCTGCTCACAATGCATAAGAGATGAGCTCTGGCCTGCTATTTTGGCTCTCCTCTAAAACCAGGGTGGGAAACTGATGGGTCATGAAAGGTTTTCAAACTGGATTCAAGGAGATGCAGAGATGCAAAGAGATGCAAGGTTGACGACCAAATGAGTAAATTAGGAAGCAGTTTGGCCCAAACTCAAGCTAGTTATGATTCACAAACTTATTTACAGAGATGTAATACATACTAATTAACCACAGGAAGAGACACAGATTGAAGAAATATGAATTCTTTTTGCAGGGAAAAAATTTGCACTGCCAAAGCTCAAATCAGAAAACTGCATGTTGTTGACACAACTTGCCTTTCAATTTAGGATGTATTTTAATTACCTAAATATTCAAATGATGGTTGGATTTCTTAGGAAATTTCACAGTAGCAAAAACTGTGTCTGTGCTCTCAGCAAATAATCACTAACTGTGCTATCAGCTCCCTCCATTCCAAATTGACTTACACCACTGAGTCAAGTGATGTGTAGATTAGAGAACATTTCAGGTTTCATGCCTTGTGAGTACAACACTACTAGGCAATCAATTCCATTGCACATTTAAAAAATATTACTTATGCCACCTAACTATTAACGTATAGACAGTGCAATCATACAGTATCAGAAATGAGGCTGCTTTCTAGCCCACCTGGAGTATTTGCTCATGCACTTATGAAAATTTAAAATGCAAGATGAGCTTTACATTTTCAACCACACTGCAGCCACTGAAATAGAACAACTATATCGTCTCATATGTCTTTAATTTTATCGAAGGACTCAGAAGAGTTCACATCAAATCAGTGGCTTTAAGCAGTCCAGGCAGCATCCTGACATAAATCAAAGGAAAGGCTTCGGGATTAAAAACAGAAAATTCCCCTCGAGGCACTTTTCCAGCTTAGAAACTCAGGATATTATTCTCTGGTCCACTGTTAATGTGGCCCTGTATGCTCATTAAATGGGGAAAACAGTATATATGCAATATATTATCTCTTTCTTCAACATGTCATTACCGCACTCCATGATTTACCATATACATGGGAATTATCATGTTCACAAAATAAACATATTTATAGAACTGTCATTCATGCCTTAATAGTCCATGTAATTTCATTTTCTTAAAACGCTGTTCCTTTCTGTTGCCTTCCTCCTCCTGCCTATCCAAAACGAAAAACATACTAATGACTGCTTGAAAGTGTAAATGAATGCTATGGATTTCATGATAATAAATTAGAGTGTTTTATATTACATCAGCTTAGTTCTCTGAAGAGAGAAAACAACTCTTGAGAATATCTCTGTAGCAAAGGGACCCGTTTCCCACATTCACCTGTAGATGGCATTCATCCCATTGCTGTATGTGGCTCTTATGAGGATCCTCTTTACATTTGCAAGGATAGTCATGAACTCCCTCCTGCTGACTGGAACATCGGTGCCATGCACTGAGAAAGATTCTGGTTTCAGCACAATCTCTTCAGTGTGCTCTTCAGAAGGCTGCAGGTGAATACCCCCTTTCGGAGTGCTGATTATCAAGTCACCTCCCTAGAAAGGGCCATGAATGAGAGATATTTGAATATGAAAAGAGTAATGAAAAAAAACCCAGTTGGGGTACATGATTTATTGAATAATATATTTTACAAGAATAACAAGTATCAGGAATAATATTCATTTTTCATAATCCTGAAATGGTCTTGCTTGATAAAATTGAAAATCAGTGGAAAAGAAAGTTTAGATTATTCAGACAAAACCTAGTGTCATGGCTCTGCATAGGCAAAAGCAAATTCATACAATGCTGAGTTGCACAAGAACAGATCTGCTGAAAGAATGCAGAAGTGCTACCTCAAACAACCAATTATTTTATTTCTTCATTCCTCCTGATGAACAAGAAGTATTATAGTTTTCTAAGCTACTGCAATAATACCAGAGATATTGAAACTTTTAGTTCTCTGAAGTGTATCCATTTTCTGATACTATAAACTAGCTAAGAGTATGTGCACCCTTCTGTTTTGTGTCCTCAACCACCAGACTTCACACTGAACATCTGAAGAAGCAGGCAATTTTCTTTCTTTTTTTTTTTTTTGGTAGCTGAAAATACAATCATTTTACCTCTATGATGACATCAGGTTGAACTGTCAATTGAACTGTTTCTTCTTTGTCTGTGAAGTCATAGGAGACTGTAAATTTCAGATGTCCTCCAGCAACTGTTACCTAGGGAGTAAAAAGACAGAAGAAAGTGCAATTAAATGAAAGAAAATGGTCCTTAACCATTGGGGGCATTTTTCTCCAGCATCAGTATCTCCCCTAGGTAGGTCTCTAGTGTTGCAAAACCATGTGTAGATACCTGGGAATTACAGTTCTACAGACCATTCCTTCTTGCTGAACTATCTAGAAATGACATCTAGTCATTTTATTTCTATGCCTTCTGAAGGCTGCAAGTTCCTTAAATGCACAGACTAACAGAGAAATCAGAAACAGATATGAAATCAGTGTAAATTTCCACTAGATACTGACATTAGATTTTTAATGTATTTATTTCAGTTATATGGTCCTCATTGAGGCTGGCCTCTACATCCTTAACAACCTATAAAAGATTAAATAACTTCAGTTTCATTGATGGGCCAAATTAGAAAAATAGAAAAATAGAAAAAAACCGCAGTGATGTTTTTCTTAGAATGGACTGTAACCTAAGAAGAAGTAAGAATTTTCCCTCATGGAGTTAAATAAATTTACTTTAAAAGAATGTTCCAGCCCTTTTGCTCAGTTTGACCTAGCCTACAACACTAGAAGTCAACCACCAGGCTCTTCTGCCATGCCAATATATTTTTTCTATGCTCTTTTAGCCCTCAAAATCCTGGCAATGACACTAGCTTTTCCATTAGAAATGGAATATAGTAGGATGCAAATCAAAAACTGCAGATTTGAGTGACAGAGTTCAGGACAGAAATAGTGGTTTCTGTCAATTGATTGGAAGAAGCATAAGTAAATCAAAGGCTGAAAGAGCTACATTTTGAGTTTTAAACACATTTCCCTCATACTTCAGTGCAGTTCAGAGACTATTAAAATCACAGGGACCCTTCTGCCCTTCCAGTGCATACTGCTGAGCACAGAGCAAACTCATGAATCTTCTACAAAGAGAATAATCTGGTTATTCTCAAGGACATAATGTGCCATTGTTTGTTGATCATACTAGATCGTGTTGCACACAGCAACAGACAGCAGTGAAAGTCATCATCTTCATTATTTTATGATGCACCTAATTTAAGGGGTGGAAAAAAGTCCCAGCATTTAAGGCCTGGAAATCAATTGATTTGAGTTATTCATAAAGGTATATAAACCGCCTATATCTAAGGCTGTACAGTTAATTGCTAGGTTAAAGCCAGAAAATTGCCTCCAGTTCATAACACAAATCTTGGATCATAGAATCATGGGATCATAAAATCATAGAATATCTCAAGTTGGAAGACATTCATAAGTATCTTTGAGTCCAACTCCCTGCTCCTTGCAGGACTACCTAAAACTAAACCATATGACTGAGAGCGTCATTCAGAGGCTCCTTGAATGCTGTCAGGCTTCATGTTGTGACTACTTCCCCGAGGAGGAAGAATCTGTTTCCTAATGTCCAATCTGAACTTCCTCCAGTGCAACTTCATTCCATTTCCTCATGTCATATCGCTAATCAGCAGAGAGGAGATCAGCACCTCCACCTCCGTTGCCCCTCTTGAGGAAGTTATAGACTGCGATACGGTCTCAGCCTTCTCCAAGATGAACAAACCAAGTGACCTCAGCTGCTCTTTGCAAGTCTTGCCCCCAAGGCCTTTCATTAACTTGACCACCCTTCTCTGGACACACTCTAACAGCCTGATGTCCTTGAGGTGCCCAAACCCGCACACAATATTCAAAGTGAGGTTGCACCAGTGCAGAGTAGAGAGGGACAATCATCTTCTTTGACCAGCTGGCGATGCTTTGCCTGATGCACCTCAGGACATGGTTGGCCCTCCTGGCTGCCAGGGCACACTTTTGGTTCATATTCAACTTGCCACCAACCCGAAACCCCAGGGCCACCAACCCTCTTTCCACAGGGCTGATCTTCAGCCTCTTATCCCCAAATTTGTATATATAAGCAGGATTACCTCATCCTAGGTGCAGAGTCCAGCAGTTGCGCTTGTTAAATTCAGCTAGTGATGGCCCAGCTCTCTAGGCTATCCAGATCTCTCTGTAAGGCCTCTCTACCCTCAACAGAGTCTGCAGCTCCTCCTAGTTTAGTATCATTGACAAAGAGTAGCATCACATGTTTATCTACCTAGTATCCAAACCTGTGAGCGATGCCTACATTAAGCCCTGACCATAACAACATCGAAAGACTTTTGTTTCCTTAGATACAGATATTACATCATTTTTGCTTTGCTTCTGGTCAAGTCTAAGTTTATAATTGCAAGAGGAATGTAGAAAACGTACATATCTGAAATGCTACAGGAAGTACCCAGAATTGCTTTCACATGCAGACAAACATTTCAGAAGAGTAACTTTTGCAGAATTTTATAATTTCTATTTCAATTTCAGACTAACTACAAGGATTCAAAAAAGTAAAAATAATGGGAAAACAAAGATTAGGAAGTTTCAGGCAATGCATAAAAATTATATACCAAGACAGGTTTTACTTTTTCCCAGCTACATAACCTTTACCTTAGTAAATAAAAATCTAACACATGAATTGATAGGTCACAAAGCAGAAAAAATCCCAACCAACCAACCAATCAAAAAAAAAAACCAAAAACCAAAAACAAACCACCCCTAAAGTAAAGACAATAGTTTAGAGAAAGCAACCAGAATGGACTAGGGACTCCTAAAATATAACCAACAGGATATACAAGAAGAAAGGGGTGGGCTGAGTAGTCCAGAAAAGAGAATGCTCAGAGGGAATAAGAAAATAGTTTACTAAAACCAAGAAAAATGAAATGGCCATTTTTATTTTCCTGTGGCAACTGCAGGAAAACCATAAAGAAGACTCATCTTAAGTTTACAGAAAGCTTTCTGTTTGTAAGGATGGTCAAAACAGTATCAAATTACTTGAAAATGCTATTGAATTACTTTGTTAACTCTTTAATAGCAGTTCAAACATGTGGAAGGTACTTGGGGTACAATGCCTAAGAGTTGGAATATGACTAGGAAGTCTCTTTAGTTCTCTGCTAATCACAGCAGTCTGATCTTCACAACTGCAAACGACAAGATTTGCATATCACAAACAGGATTACACATTGAAGACAAATTCCCAAAATGGCACTTACTGTAGAGAATACCTAGTAGTTCAGAATACATATTTACCTTGTGTACTGTATAATACCAATATAGATTAGAAAAAACCTCCAACTTACATATAGCAGAAAGTACTACTTCCTTTTGTCATTGTTTATAGTGGTAATTTCCTTCCTCTGTATATCTAAAGTACAAGTTCGTTCACAGGCAAAAGAATTCAGAGTTGATCCATGTGCTGCCTTTGTCATCTACCGCAAAAAATACTTTTCACTGAATTTTAAATACAAGGACAATACAGAAGTTGGGCACCTGTGAGATCCCTCTATTTTGATGTTTTTCTCTGTATCACCCAAAGATTCAGAGTTCTGCTTCAAAGATTGTCACCTGAGGTCATCAACACCAAAGAGAACAGAGCATAAAAGTTTGCCTTGCTGTGACAAAGGCATGTATTATTGAGACAAGAATAGCTGTCTAAAAATGTCAAGGAAGTTCCACAGAATTTCCATTGTCTCTCTCACCTGTTTTTAGATTAATACATCAAATATTTATTCCCAGCTCAGGAGGCAGAATCAAGAAAAGTCACAGATTCCCCATGAAATACGAGTACAGAAGAGAGAAATCACATTTATTTTAGTTTTAATCCACCAACTTTAGGGTAGATAGTTTTTCTTTGGTTTGGTTTGGATTTTGTTTTTTGTTGTTGTTGTTGTTGGTCACAACTGTACTTTACTATTATGTTACATGTTGTTAAAGGATATAAACAGGAAGCACACAAGACTTTTTTACAACAAGCTGACATAGAGAGGGTCAACCAAAACTGAAGCAGAAGAAATGGCTCCTTTTCTATGAAAAAATTCCCTTTCTGAACAGCAAGAAGATGGAGGGTATTAGGAAGCAGCCAGTGTTACCTAGTGCAAAGCATCTTTGATGTTACACCTGTCACACTAAAATTACTTTTAAACCAAGACAAGTGATATTAAACCACAAATACAGCACTGAAAACAAACAGCATTGCTACAAATATTAGCAAGGCCATAGAAGAAGAAAACTTCTATCTCTTTATATGGAAATCAAATTCTAGAAGCCTTTCTCCCACTTAGTGAATCTCCTGCCAACACTTTTCTAGGGCAAGCTGTCAGGATCTCTCCTGCTAATGTCATTGTAGAGTACCTCTTTCTTATGCAGTTTTTATAACCCATCTTATTCTTGAATTATTGCATGATGATTCATATTCCCCCTCTTAAATGTCTCTTGCAACTCTGCCTGTAAAGGTTTAGCACTTAGTCCACTATGCTGGGCGCTGCCTCATTTCTGCTGAACATCTGCCAAATGTAACTTCAGAGATTAGGAGCTATCTGCACTAAACAGGGTGCTGATTATAATCCCTTATCTCATTAAGCAGTAAACTGCTCTTCTGTCAGCTAGGAAGAGACTTAGTTTGAGATTAAAGCACCTGAATATGAACTGGGGTGTCTGATATGGCACTATGTGGCTATGTATGGGCAATTGAAAGAAGACTTTTACAGAGTCAAAGGAAAGCAGCTGGTCTATGATGTACCCACTGAAAGATGACTTTCAAATAATTTTACTTCATATTTATATTTAAAAAGTAACTTGGAAGACATAAGATGCATTTCACAAATGAACAAAAAATTATGCACTAAATAAAACACACACACACCGTGCTCATATGTTTAGTTGTAAAATCTATACCAGAATGGATTTAGCTCAGAAAGACTTGGATTTCAGGTGCAATCCAAGAGAACATAACATTTCAAAAGCGAATTATATCACTATATTAAAATAGATTTAGGCCAATACTCATACAACACCAGACTTCCAAAATGAGAGAAATAAAAGGTGGCATATAATCTCAAGAGTCATTTATGTTGCAAAAGTCCTCTAAGATCCTTGAGTCCAACAATTAACCCAGCACTGCTAAGTGTACCAGTAAACCATGTCCCTAAACAAATTAACAAATGTCAAGAAATTGAAGTATTTTTTCCCTCCCTTAGTGGTTGTAGAGGAAATATAGTCACTGACATGTTTTACAGGACAAACAAACATTACAGAGAGAGTTAATATTTTTATTAAACCAATATAGCTGCAATACAGCTATAGAAAAGTAACATGCTTTTGGAAACATGAATCCTACTTGCTATTACATAATTATATATGTGGTCATACAATAAGGACTATAGCAAGTGAACAAATGTTAGTAGAAAAATAAAAGAAAAAAAAAGAAAAAAGAGAAAAGGCTACAAACATGAATGAGCAGAACATTTCAGCGGAGAATGTTAACACACATACTGCTGAATACAAAACCAAGGAGTCGCACAGCAAGCTGGTGACAGTAATTTAAGGTTCTAGGAGATAATAATGTTTTCTTATTCTAGAAGACATCCCCAAAACAAAGCCTTATTTGTTTCCTGATACACCTATGAATGTTTTTTACTTGCTGCCATGATTATGAGAAATTACACAGATGTTCATTCAGTCTTCCAGTGGCTCTGTCATATTCCTATGGCACTATCTACTACTAGATACTGTGCTTGAAGGTAATGGAAATGTAATATATACAGTTTAACACTCCTTGCTAGCCTTGAATTTCCATGAAATAGAGCTGTAACAAAATGCTGAAGTTTATTTGGACTCTTTCACCTTCACAAACTCTCTAGGCATACACTTATTTTATGACATGGATTTCAGCATACTAGAGATATTTGCCGCCAGAACAGCAGCATTAACCACATGAAGGAAATCCTTTAAATAAAGTAAGATTGCTCCCAGTTTATTAGTGGTGACCAATGTAGTCCATAATTGATTGGCATCTATGCAGTTGTGATATTATTTGACAAGTCACTGAACAATGTACCACCTTAACTGATGGCTAAGTACACATGTGTTCTTCTAGCAGTCCACTCAGTGCAAAAGGGAGTGGACAAAGGGCTACTTTTCCTAACTTACATGTAAAGAAATATTTCATTGTTAATTCGGTTCTCATCTGAATTATTATCTTCCTTATGAAAAAGTACCAGCTGTAAATTTATGATATTTAATTGGATTTTGCTGATCCAGTCTTTGTGATAGTTGTGGTGTGAGGGGAGGCAGGGACTAGAAAAGAATTCTGATAGAACCATCACCAAGAAGATGTCAAACCTTTCTTCATTTAGTAATAGCTCTCAGCAAAGATTGCATGTTTTAGTTCCACTCCAGATCCAATTAGAGATTAAATAGACTCTCCTCTCTTAGACAGATTGAATTTAGATAGGATAAAAAAGCTCATCTGAGGCATTAAAGTAATATTTCAGATAAAGCAGGGAGCAGAATAATCATGCTTTATTTGAATGACAGTATAGTTCTGGCTAGCTTTAAAAAAAAGTCAGAATTTTCTTTATTGGGAAGTTAAATTTTCCCCTGAAAGAATAGGCTCATTCTCCTAACTCTCTGCCATCTAGAGTTCCCTCAATTCCAACCCACCTAGTTCAGAATCCTACAGTTTCCCTGCTTAAGTACACTCAATATTTTTCTATATAAACTGATGCTGCATTCTACTTAAATTCTCTTAATCAAAATGTTGCTTCCAGAGAAGTTAACCAAACATGGGAGTAAGCTATATAATGTTGCCTGACTACTATAGAGCTTAGTTCCATGAGAATTTGTTTATAATACTGAACCACTCAAAGGGGAATTCACTATTTCTTCAGTTTCTTGAAACAGACCACTCCAATAGCTGAGAAGATTTCCAAGTCATACTTTTCTTGAATCTTATCCAAAATGTTATGATGCAGCCTCTTTATTTTTTAGATTTTCCTCTGCTGATTGTACATAAAGGTAGAGTTGGGTCAAAGATAAAGGAGTTTTATTCAATGTAGGTACTCATTTGATCACAGAATGTTCTGTGATGTTGAAGCTATATGTTAAAAAGTCGAACAGCGAGAGATAATGCATGCTATTGCTTTATATCTTATCTATACATTTATTTGCTCTACCTTGAATGACCTTTAGGGGAATTTTTAAAAAAATCCTTAAAAACTCACTCTGTAAGACTTTCTCTCTCTGTGCATTGGATAATGGAACAAGATAATCACAATAAATCTTAATATTTAAAATTTTCCCAGCGATGGAAAGAGCCATGAAATCTGTGGGTTTATTTTTTCCCCCCAAGCGAATGTTTTCAGTTTAAGAGACAAATAAAATGTGTCCAAAGAGCAAGCACAAGCCATAAGGAGCAACCCAAACTCTGCTACATTGTACTTCACATGGACTTTGACCATGACTTTTCCATATTTCACATCGATACCTGAACAACTGGGATCCCTTCCAGAACACAAAGTTTAGCAGAGTCTTTTTGTATGCTGCATCTGATCACTAGGCAGTCGAAAGAATACCCTGCACCTATCAGAGAAATATCACGTGTTCAGATTCAAACATAGCCGAAACATGAGCGAAGAAAGAACACCAAGAGGGGAAGACATTAAAATCTAGTAAGTATTTCCTTAATCATCCCTTGAAAGTAACCTTTGCTTTTGCTAGAATATCAAAAGTGTAATCGGACAATTTAAAGCTTGCTGCTTTTTCCTTCTTGCTTCAGAAGATGCAAGGCATAATATTGGTAAAGTGGTTGATAACATTTGCTATCCTGAACATGATAATCTGATGCCTATTTTCTGACCCTTCATATTTAAAATATTTTGTCACAAACAATTTAGACCAATCAAAACCTTACACAATTCTTTTAATTGAATGTATCTGCTATAATAAGAAACATTTACATGGAAAATATTTTAAAATAATCAATAAGAAGCTTGTTGTTTGTGGATTTTCTAAATTATATCCATAAACTCAGCCCAGTCTCACTGTTACCAAGATACTGTATTAACATTACCATTTTATAAACCTGGTTCTCTTCCTTCTTGGATGAAATAGACTTTATTATTTGGAAGCAAAAAAAAAAAACCATGTCTAAATAAAGTGCAACAATTCATTGTGTTTAATATATAGTATTGAAACATCCAATGACATCATGGAACTCTAAAAGGAAAAATGGAATAAATCTCAGTTCCTAAGAAAGATGGGAACCGAATGACATGAGGTCTCCTGTGAGCCCTGTGCTGCCAATCCTACTTATGTTGAGTAGTTGCTCCTTCTGAACTTAGCATTGAAAAAAATTAATGTAATCAGTGAGTGATTGAAAAATTTGCACAATAAGGTTATATGCTGTCTCATGAAATGTATTTATGAATGTAGACATTCATGTGTCTATGCATTCTACAAATTCTCAAACGTCTACCATAATTCCCAGCTGTTATTTCCCCTCACTAGAAAAGACAAACAGAACTGTCTGGCCAACTGCTCCTGAAGTCTAAAACCCGCTTTTCTACTGATAAGCCTTTACAAAATTTAGATTATATGATTACTTTGTTATAAGTACTTAACCATAGCAACAATTGCATATAACCTTAGTATGGTTACTCACTTCTTCTTCTTCCTTTGCTTTCCATATGATCTTGACTGTGCCTTCCCAACCACTGTTCCCCAAGCTGCTGTAACTAGATCAAGGATTCAAAAATACAAAACAGGGGTATATTCTTCCAGTAGTGATGTGGTAACCGTAATTCATGAACAGTTACTGTTCATATCTATTACTGTGGTGGCAGGTAAATCTCAATCTTTGGAATTCTCCTAATCTGGCAAAAATATACCAGAAGCTGTGACACTATTGCATAATATGTCAAGCACTCATCATAGAGGAATATTTAAAGAAATTAACTTTGTACGTCATCAAAATTGCAGGCATTTTTTGCCTGACTGAATACAGTTAAACTGCAAGGAAAAGAAAAAAAAAACAAACAAAACAAAACAACTAATACAAACTCACCAACTGATGACTAGTTTTTCACAACAGCTGCTCTGATCTCTGTAAGCACCAATTTAGCAGGCGAAAGTGGCTGAATGGTGTAAGTCTGGGTAAAAATAACACTTTAACTGTGAAGGTGTTTCAGACTGCTAGTGATATTGAAATCAAATTCACTATTTGAGCATCAACTCTGAGATATATTTCTAAATAACATCCCCTCATCAAATGTTTCTAAATAAAAACTGTTTACTGCTGGTCTTGTAGCTGTCAACAACCTCATAATTGAAAGTAATTCTTAATTTTACTGATTAAATGTTGGTCTCCCAGTTCCATGGTCTTTGGTTCCAAAGGGACAAACCATAATTGCAGTAGACATATCAATAAATGCCTTCCTGTAATATTAGAATGAATTACTAACTAGAACATTTATGTCAATGTCCAGTTTCATTAAAACAGAAGAACTGATGCTTACCCTTCCTTATCTGGCTGTACTTTCATGAATATTTTAATAAGAAAAAGAATTTGCATAATTTTGCAAAACTAAAAGCTCATATTTCTATGGCAACAAAGTCCCAGCATGCAAGGATTATTAAAAACAAAAATGCAGGACTATAAAACAAGAGCAACTGCTCAAGTCCAAATTAAAAGCTGTTCTTAGTAAAGATGTTTCCCTCAGCCTTGCTACTGCATTTAGGGCTAATGAATATTTGCATCCAATACTGCTGAGGATATCCCACTGCATAAAATCAAAATCCATGGATTCCTCCTAAAGTGTTTACTTGCTGCTGAAAAAGCTTAAAGAGTGTAAGTAGCAGAAATAAATAGTTAAATTCTACTCCCTTGTAAGAATCATAGAATCCTTAAGGTTGGTAAAGATCATGTAGTCCAACCATTAACCCAGCTCACTGTGTTCACCACTAAGCTATATCCCGAAGTGCCATCAAGTAGTACAACCAACTCTTGTTAGTACAGTTCACCAAGTTACACTGTAAGTATTCTTGATCTTAGGCTTTCTTTTTGTTTCTGTGTTTGCAAAGCAGCAAGCAAAATAGCTCAGGAAATTATTTCTAAACTTTGCCACAAGAGAAAATGGAAAAAACCCTTCACTTTTAGCCAGCCAAAGATTATTTTCCTATCTCTTTCTACTTAACTGGTTTGCAATATTACTATGGACAATATTGTACCACAACCATGGCTGCATGAGTAATTCAAAGCAAAGTATGACATAACTAGCACTTTGGGATCCTTTAGGAAACTGAAATATATCATAATGTTTCAAGCATGAAAGAGTTGTGTGACTGCAGTATCTGTTGTGCAAAATTATTCTGACAGAAAGGATATACTGCTTTTAATAACTGCTGGTGTTTTTTTAACTTTAAGTGGGAGATTTTGAATGAAATAACATGTAAATACATCAATGTTTTGAAGAAAATTTCTTTCGTAAGAAAAATACAAGGACTTGCAAAGCCCAAATATCTGCTCTTCAGAGGTTGCTTGTCATTTGATATAACAAATGCAACAATAATATATTCTTATTTAGTATTTTGCTGCATATCATGCAGACCTCTAAGGATCACATATCAAAATAAAAGCAGTAAGAATAAACATTTGAGTACTAAAAAAAGATATAGATCCATATAAACTTGTCTCTGTGTATTATAATTCACCAACAACAATCATAGCATAAACCCCCAAAACTCCTTGAATTTTGATTTCATTTTTCAGTTTTAGGGGAAAACAAAGCAGTGAATCAGAAGTCCTGTAATTTTTCGTCTATTTTCAGTCGGTATAAACCATATTTTGAATTACTTTGCCTCTGGAGCCAATTCTTTCTCATGATTAAATTCATGGTCACTTTCCTGGTTTGCTAGTTTTGCAGCCTTTCTTCTGCTAAACTTATTCATGACAAGATAACATAGTTTTGAAAAATACATATGTTTTCTTTTAGAGAAAGAAACTTGTGTATGAGCTTATTTGAAATTAATGCTAGTTAATAGTAACTAAATATATGTATGTATTACACAAAACCTGAATTTTAATACTGTATTACTCAAGGAAAAAAGATTTTTCAGAAGAGAACAGACAGCCCTTAATTAACAAATATGTTTTAAGACAGATTTTTATAAAAAAACCCAGTATTGATAAAATCTATCATGCTATTCTTTATTGTACTCATAAAAGCAATTCTGCACTTGTTAGCATCATGGTAATCCACATGGTAATCCACCATCATGGTAGTCCACAGCACTCTCACTGCTGCGGCCCGGGTTCCATTCCTGGTCAGGGTAAAAGTCCCCCGGGCAGATGGAGCTCGTCAGCCCTGTAAGGCAATCCATCTAAGAGAAGGTCACTCCAAAAACAAACCTACGTCCTGGGGACCTCACTGCCACTGTCCAAGCTTGCTCGGCCCCAGCAGATGAACCTCAGGATTAAAGGGTGGGCTCAGTTCAGCGCACACTGGGTCTCACCTAAAAAATCCATTGCCCAGGCTCGAAGGGTAAAGACCTTTCCCAAATCTTCGCTCGCAAAGACTGGCCATACATACAGTCCACAGACTATTATTACTTGAGGCAATGTGCTCATATATATGAGCACTGCCCGTGCACAAACACACGCACTATGTATGCACATGCACACACAGTAAAAATAAAACTTGGTATGCACAGATCTTTTAAAGCTACAAAACGGTGCTGTTGTTTCAAAAGGCAATACAAACCCAAATTTGTTTCAAAATAATCTTAAAGAAAAGGTCCTTTCCGAAAATCTTTGCAGGTAATTTTTTTTCTTCAAGTTCAAAGTCTTTATCTTTCTTAGATATGATCTTCTATGAGAAAACACACATTTCTTCTTAGAAGGCTGAAGGAAGGGTGAGCAATCAAGCTAATGAGATTGGAGAGCAAAGGAAAGATAGAAGATACATGAATTTATGCCCAAGACTGAGAAAGGAGAAATGACACGGCTTTATGAGTCCTCCATAAGAGAATTTATTTTTTCAACTTCAATTTGCCTTAATGGGAAATGACAAAAAATCCTTTAGCCATTGTGAGGATAATCCAGTTCTATGAACTTTGTGGTTTCTGCATTCAAGTGTGCTACTTTTAACATTTTTTTCCCTTAAAGGAAAAACATAACAAATATCTATTCTTCATAAATTATCCTGATTAGAAAAATAACATTATTTTACAGCAGACAATACAGGTTGTCACTTCTTATTATTTGTTCATACAGGTGCAGTGCCTTCCTTTTACAGTCTTGAAGCAGTGTCTTTTCTACCAATTACGAATTTATATATTGTATCTTTTATTGGAAAAAAGGACCCCTATATTCATGAGTTACCCCTGCTTTAAAGGCATAATGATGGAGAAAATTTCCTTTGGATGAATTAATTACTGTCCAAAAAAAAAAGAGGCAACTCTATTGCCCAAGGGTTACATTTGCTGAAAGAATCCACATCAATCTTACATTGGCATAGGCTCTATGAAAGTCCTATACTGAGTCCCATTTGAAGGATTCATCATCACCAAAAACATTGCAGTTCCACGAGATATGTTAACATAGAGAGTGTGATTAATTCACACAGGTAGGAAAAAGTTCTACTGAGATTAAATGTTGTCAGGCCTGTAAACTTCATACGCTTAATCATTTTGCAAATTTTTTTTATAGAAAGTGCTATATGTATTTAAGTGAGAGTCACATATTTCAAAGCAAGCCTCCTATTCTCTTCACAAATTCACCTTACAAAAATGTCAGAAACTCCTTCACCTTTCGCTATGGAATGTATTGCACAACAAATTGAGCATGAAAACCATGTAATAGTATTGTTCCACATACACTTTATTTTAATGTTCTGAAAATATCAGAGGCACCTAAAACAGTAATACAACACTCACAAGCTTAGAGAATAAGTACATTAAGTCTAGCTATAGAATGATACCCAACGTGATCATAATTAATGCACATAGAGTAAGTATCCACACATAGCAATAAAAGAAAATAATGTGAAAAAAATTATTTCTACTGAAAAAATAGCTTCTGCATGTCTATGTTAGTCATCTACCTGATCTAACTGTATCTTTTGTACCTTTCAAGAAGACATACTTGACCTCACTAGCTAAAAGAGATCCTCTCCATTTGCTTTCCCTATGAATGCTGACACTTTTCAATTTAATGGAGATTTTATAAAACTAAATTCCTTACCTTACAGTGTATCAGCACTGTGAATGTTATATCTGGTTGGTATTATAGGAGTGGATGCTACTCACCTTTGATGATTTACAGCTTCCTTTTCAGACAGCACTTTCTTAAAATGATACATTTCAAACTTCACTCTTTTTGAATATGAAAGAAGGAAGGATAGATACATCATCTTTCAGATAACTCCCTGAATCCAATTCAGATCTGATTCAACTGAAAAATTATTAGGATGAAGAAAAGGTCATTGGTATAACTACAAAAAAAAAAAAAAAATCTACACATAGATCCTCAAAGAGCAACCAAGTCAAAGGAAGGAGATACTGATGTTCCAAAAGAGCACTAATTGAAAATCACATATTTAGTGATGGACTGCAGTTTTTTCTTAACTCTACCTAAAAGCAAGAATACTTTTTGCATAGCTTATTTAAAGATAGAAGAGATTAGCTAAAGATGATCAACTGAGATGTTAATATGGAAGGATGAAGTAATTCCATCAAAATTAGTCCAGATATAATCACAGAATTTTAGAGTTGGAAGGGACTTCTGGAGATCATCTAGTCCAATGTGCCTGCCAAGGCAAGGTCACCTAGAGCAGGTTATACAGGAATGTGTACAGCTGGGTTTTGAATATCTCGAGAGGGAGACTCCATGACCTCCCTGGGCAGCCTGTTCCATATAATGCTTGACAGAATCGTAGAATAGAATCATAGATTGGCCTGGCTTGGAAGGGACCTTGAAAATCCTCTAGTTCCAACCCGTCCTACCATGGGAAGGGATACCTTTCACTAAACCTTTTATTAATCCACTTGCTCAGAGCTCCATCCAACTTAGGCTTGAACACTTCCAGGGACGGGGCATCCACGACTTCTCTCAGCAACTTCTTCCAGTGCCTCACCAACCTTACAGTGAAGAATTTCTTCCCAATATCTAATCTAAACCTAAATGGCTTTCAGATTAAGGCCATTCTTCTCTATCCTGTTACCACATGCCCTTGTAAAAAGTCTCTTTCCATCCTTCTTGTAGGCTCTTTTCAGGTACTGGAAGGTTGCAGTTAGGTCACCCTGAAGTCTTCTCTTTTACAGGTTGAACAATTCCAATTCTCTCAGCCTTTCCTCATAGGAGGTGCTCCATCCCTCTTATCATCTCAGTGGCCTCCTCTGGACTTGCTCCAACAGGTTGATGCCTTTCTTGTGCTGTGGACCCCAGGGCTGCATGTGGAACTCCAGGTGGAGTCACACCAAAGCAAAGTAGAGGGGCAGAATCACCTCCCTTGCACTGATGGCCACATTTCTTTTCATGCAGCCCAGGATACAATTGGCTTTCTGGGCTGCAGGTGCACATTGCCAGCTCATGTCCAGCCTCTCATCCACTAGCACCCCTAAGTGCTTCTCAGCAAGGCTGCTCTCAATCTGTTCATCCCCCAGCCTATATTGATACCAGGGGTTGCCCCAGCCCAGGTGCAGCACCTTGCACTTGGTCTTGTTAAACCACAGGAGTTTCCATGGGCCCACTTCTCGAGTTTGTCCAGGTCCCTCTGAATGTCATCTTGTCTTTCAAGTGTGTCAAAAGCGCCATCCAACTTGGCATCATCTCCAAATTTGCTGAGGGTCCACTTGATACCTTCATCTACATCATTAATGGAGATATTAAATAACACTGTCCTAACATGGACTCCTGAGGGACACCACTTGTCACTGATGTTCATCAGGACTCTGGGCCATTGACTACAATCCTCTGGATGTGACCATCCAACCAATTCCTTATCCACCTAACAGTCCATTCATCAAATCTATCTCTCTCCAGTTAAGAGAGAAGGATATTGTGGGGGACTGTGTCCAGATAAACGACATCTGTAGCCCTTCCTTTGTCCACTGATGTAGTCACTCCATCATAGAAGGCCACTACGTTGGTCAGGCAGGACTGTCCCTTGATGAAGCCGTGCTGGCTGTCTCAAGTCACGTCCCTGTCCTCCATGCGTGTTAGCATAGCTTCTAGGAGGACCTGTTCCACGATCTTCCCAGGCACAGAGGTGAGGCTGACAGGTCAGTAGTTCCCAGGGTCCTCCTTTCTACCCTTTTTAAAGATGAGTACAATGTTTCCCTTTTTCCAGTCACCTGGAGCTTCACCTGACTGCCAAGACTTTCCATTATTTCAGCTCACTCTGTTTTGTCCCTTTCAACATCAACATGAAGAACAAAATTGTGCACAGAACCAAAAAACCTTTAAGGTCAGAAAAGACCTCTAAGATCACCGAGTCCAACTGTTAACCCAGCACCATTCCTTCTTTCCACACAGCTGCTGCCTTTTAGGTACTTAAGACATCTGCTTCAGTCATTATTAATTTTATTTATGTACATTTGTTATTAAATAAACTCAGTTTTCCATGTTTTTCCTTAAGTCTAGCTCTCCTTTGGGCTACCTCCAGTTGACAGTAGAGCCCTGGACACATCAATATCCTTTTATGAGGACCAAAGAGCCTTTATAAAGTTGCAACTGCAAAAGTGTCTTTTGAGGAGAGAAAAGATTAGATATAGAACATTAAACAATATTTGAAAGTCTCATCTTGAGAGAAGAATGAGTCTGTGTTTATGTATGTGCATGCAAATGTTTTTATACATACAGAAAGCATACCCGTATTTGAGATAACCTACATGGAGAAGATACATAGACCCTAAAATCAGGTGCTTCAGAATCTCTCAGAAAATATCCCACTTCATTGCACTAAAAATTCTCATAAGTTAATTTTCTAAATAAGAAAACACTCCTTTACTCTAATGTCAGAATAAACATAATTAAAGTGTAACAGCTCTAATACTCAAATAATGAAGTATTATTTACAAAAGGCATTAAAAAATCAGTTTAAGCTGGTTATCTATTTCTTTCAACATAAGTTCAGTTTCTAGCAACTGATTGACTCATATTTCATCATTTGTATCCTTGGAGAATGGAGAATGACATTATCTATGTGTATCAAAGCCTGGAAGAATGATAAAATCATTCTGAGTTTTGGTGTTGCAAGTAATTGTTTTAAGAATAATTGTAATTTTGCAACCTTAAACAGTAAAATCTCAGTATAAAATTTCATCACATGCTCCAGGATCTCTAAATCTTATTAACAGTATATGAATCTTGAATCTAATAGAATCCAGGATTTTTATTATTCATTATTACTCACTCTGTGGCTTTTCAAAAGTTACTCTGAATTTTAACAAATAGGTTGGAAAACCTCAACTTAATTTTATATTTTATCCAGGATACCAACTTTTAACTTTAATATCTTTTGAATTCTTGGTGTGACAAAAAGCTATATAACTCAAAAAGAATCAAGCCTTGTATGTAGTTCATATATAATAGATAAATACAAGGTCTTCCAAGTGTGATTAATGTGATTTATATACCTCTATAAATTTCCTTTAATTGAATGTGTTCCTTCTTCCCTTGTTTCTGTTGGCAATGTATATTTTCTGCTCATCTCTAATGTGAGCCAGGTTGCTAGGTTCTAATAAATCAAGTTTTGACTAACAATGTAAATTTTCTGCTTCCATCTCAAACTCTTTAATATTTAGCAGGGTTTCATGCTGCTTTAGACTTAATGCAAATGATGTAGTCTGAAGTAACGATTAACTTTACAGCTGTAAGATAAAATATGAATAAAAAAGCTATCACTTCACAATAGCATTAAGAGAAAAAAATGATTAAAAATGTTGAGCTTAACTTAGTGCTGTTTAAAATATGTGTTAAAAGAGGACTGTGACCTACACAAAGTTAGACAAATTTCCAGGCACAATTAGAACACACCATAAACTCTTTTACAAAATGGTTATCTATATTTAAAAAATACTCATGTATTAAGTTAACCACGCACAATCAGGGAGTATTTTTTTTCCATAGCATCTATTTACAGGTTTTAAATAATTGTTTTGACTCAGCAGTGTGTTCCAGACCCTATGCACTTTACTTAGTCGTATGACAAACTAGCCTCCCCACTGTTGCAAAACTCCTTAGATGTACAGTTGTTTGAAATTTAGAATGGACAGAGATTAGATTTAACATTTTCTTTTAGTCCTCCACTGCCACAATCTCCATCATTAACGTATGAATTCTGTTTCTTCATCTGTCTCTTCCCATCCTCTGTCTAGTTGTATTGGCCCATTTGTTATTATTTCATAATATCTTGCATTAACTACCAATTATGGTGTAATAATTTAAGTAAATCACCTTTTATTTAATGCTGTAAATTTTCTAATCTATTTGACACTTTATTCTCTTACCTTGACTGTAACAGAGCTATTCTCTAGCTTAGAAAATGAGTGCAAGTTGCTGTATACTGGGTTGGTGGGCAGGACAGCATTGATCTGTGCTTGCATTCTTAGATTATTCCATATGCATGTTGTATTGGCCACTGTTGGAGACCCACTTTCTACACTAGACAGACATTTCCTCTGACTAACTACAGCTGCTCTTACTTTCTCACAAATGTTTCAGAAGTGATCTCCTGCTGATAGAAACTGCTGTAGCTCCATGAACCTAATTGATTTCTGAAAATTTCTGCTAACAGGGGATCTGTCTTTTCCTGCATCACCAAGTGCCAACTAAGGTGTTGATACGTCTCTTCTGAAGAGCTAAAGATAAGCCTAACAATCTCTGGGGAGTGAATGAATGTCCACAGCCATCTAGCAGGAATTACCATTTCTTAACACTTGAAAAAATGCCTCTTTTCACTAATTTTCACAGAAAATGTGTATAGTGCTCTATCCACTTAAGTCTGTTAAGAATTTCATAGTCAGTATCTTTCATTAATTAATTTGTGAATGTAGACCAGAAAGCAGGTAGCTAAAGCTCAAAGCAAAACATTTAAACATCTTATATTAGCTAAAAGAAAGAATAGGCTGTGAAACAACAGGGAGCGAATCTCTATGTATTAAGCCCGCACAAACCCACACATGCAGGCCATCGGGTTTTATTTTTAAAACATAATTGTGCTGTGCTTGGGAAACAGAAAAGCACGCAGCCTGTGTGACATGTAACACACAACCTGTGTACTCATGCACCTTCCTATCCTATTGCCTTTGTCACCTTCATGGTGGGGTAATACACTTTGTACATAAAGCACTGTGCCCTTACTTGTACATCATTAATAAAGTCATTAATGGGTATGCATAATTCATGCATATTTGGGAAGATTGTAAAATTACACAGTCCTGCGCAGTGTGTGTGGAATTCCAGTGCATCCTCAATATGATTCTAAAATATTTTAGCTTAGGTGTAGAATTTTTCGTTTTTTAAAATTCTTTTCCACAATGAAGTATAACTTTAGGTGTGTAGCCATCTGTACAAATAATGGTGCTCAGAAAGAAGCATCAGGGTCTGTCATTTGTAATATGTAAAAGTTCTATTTTGAAATATTCAGATGTGAGCAGGGCTGGTCTTATTATGCCTTCAATTCAAAATTGTAAATGGCAAAAGGTTTTTGTAAATCTTGCATTTAGTTTGTCATAAAAATTTTAGATCCATGGATTCGTCTAGCATTCCAGCCAACAGTAAGTGATGCTCATAAAACTTTCAGTTTATATGGACTGCAACACGAATCATCATAAGCCTCAGTTATGCACACTTTTCAGATCCTTCTGTAGAGAACCTGAAATTTCAAATTATTTCCTGTTTATACTTACCTTTAAATATGCTTGAGGATGAATAGCACTAAGTGTAATATCAGTTACTTTAGTAATTCTCCAGTTATTATTGTGCCAAAACCTGACAAAATACTAGGTTACTGGATGACAATGATACTCCATAACACCTTTCACATCTAAATAATTCATACTAGGTATTTGGTGGGAAGTCTTGGAACCAATAGCAACACACAAAACCATTAACACTCAAGATGCAAAATCTTTTACATTTCTATAACTAAGAATTTAACAAAATATGGTCATAAGAAAGCATTTTACTGGTATACATGGCGAGCATATAATACATAAGCTGCATCTTTTGAGAAAGTCAAGTTCTAAAGGCCCATTTCAATCCTTATGCACCTGAAAAATTATCATAGCAATTTCTGCCTTACTATTGACCTAATGATTTATTTTTCAATGTTTTCTATAATACAGTGTATTTTAGGGTATTGGTAATACAGTGTATGGGGTATAAGTGATGAGATTTTGGTAGCAGGTAGACTGCAGGAGTGATCCCTCTAGGAACTTGTCAGGGGCTCTCCTGTGCCAGGCACAGCTTAGTCCAGCTGGCCTGCAGTGGACCCACCACAGGTACATCAGCCCATCAATCAACCTGGTGATGCCTCTGTGGAAACAAAGGTAAGACAGGAAACAATATGGAGTGAAGAGAGGAGGAGGGAAAAAAAACAGTGAGAAACATCAGAGAGAACAGCTAGGTCAGAAAAGGAGGAGTTGCTCCGTGGCACAGCAGATATCCCTACAGCCCACAAAAGAGCCCATGATGAGCACATTTTCCTGACAGGAACTGCAGCCCATGGAAAGCCCACACTAGAGAGGATTCTTCCTGAAGGACATGCCAGAACAGGGGAAAATGTGTGAGAGAGGAGTGGCAGAGAAGAACTGTTACGTAAGTGATCATTACCTCCAACTTCCCCTGACACACTCACATAGGGGTAGAGGAATAAGAAGTGAAGGACTAAAGCTGAACCTAGGAAAGGATGAAGGAAAAGTATTTTTTTAAGCTTTTTTTTTTTATTTCTCGCTATATCATTTTGCAATAAATTAAATTAATTTTCCCCAAGATGAGTCTATTTTGATGATGACAGTAACTGGTAAGCAATCTTCCTGTCTTAATCTCTACCCATGAGTTTTCTCATCCTATTTTCTCCTCCTCTCCTGCCAAGAACGGGAAGTGAGAGAACAGCTGGGTTGGAGTTTGACCCTTAACCAACCCACCATACCTTCTCATTTTCATTCTGGAACCGCTGATTTGAGATTGTCATGTAAACTTTGCAAACTTCAACGTATGTCTACTAGAAACAGAAGAAAATGTTTTAATGATATTTTTAGTTACAGCCTGTGGAAAACACTCAGTCTTTTTATAAGAAGTGTAAACACTCAGTCTTTTTATAAGAAGTGTCTATGAAATACCTGAAGGCAGGGAATGCAATGCATTTAAACTCTAAGATATCTAAGGTCAGTGCATATAGCTGAATTTCAATAATCTGAATTCAAGCTCTGGTGCCTAAGATACCCTAGCACTTCATGGAGTACCACAAAAAATATAATTACAAAAGGTCCAGTTATAATACATCACAAAAATACAGCTTTACAAAGACTTTAATTTGAAGATAATTCAAGTTTTTAAGATAGTTTACCCATATTAACACATTGCTTTACATCTAACCAGTTACATTAATCTCAGTTTATTTAGCTACTGATTAAATTGATTAAAACAAACAGTAAATTTAAGGTTCTGCAACTGAAAGAACTTTTAACTTGCAGTGTTACAAGTTAACACTTGCCACAACTACACAGCCACAACTCTTTAAAGAAAAACTAGACTTATATGCAAAATACGACACATACTGTTTCTAATTTTATTTTAGTCCAGGGGATCTTTCTATTCCCGTATAACTACTGTGAACTCAGGCACTGATTACTGGCATTTAGGATTTCTCATACGACTCTTAATTGCTGTAGTAGGTCATGGCACTGTACTTCACCAGAGAGTAACAGGAATGTCTGAGATTAAAAAACAAGACCATAACACAATAATTTACAATACTGTGATTTCCAAATAATCAGCTGTATCTCTGTGATACACAGTAAGTTGCAAAAACTTTTAACTTCTACAATTTAAAGTTTAATAATTTTAATTTAAAAGTAATTACTAGTACTAAGATGCTTCTGGAAGCTTGGAAAGGATCTCTGGAGATAATCTAGTCCAACACCTAAATCCTAACAACACTTTAACTTTTTTTTTAAATTTAATTAATATATATATTTAATTTGGCTTAGCCTTATCTGGAAAGGAGTCCAAGTGCTAGTACATAAGGCCTAGAAACAGTGTTCTATTCTGACCCTGAAGAGTTTACAATCCTCTGCAATAGCAAAGAACTTCTAACTTCGTTTTGTGGAAATACAAAAGAAAAGAGAAAAAGATGACAATACAACTAGAGGAGTAGAGAAAGCTTTAAAAAAAATTCCTATAGTCTGCATTATTCCTCAAAAGAAGGAAGGAAAAGGAACACATAATGTTACACTGACACCATGAAACTATTTGCTTGTTCCAGAATTATTTAGAAAATCTGAAGAAGTTTGCCTGACAATTTCATCTGAAAAGTATTTCAGAGGCTAAACTGATGGAGCACAATTTACTAGTCTTCCACAGCAGTGCTGTTAATTCTCTTAATTTTAATAAATACCTGCCAACCAAAAATATCTACTCCAGGTCAAATGAAACCTTTGATCTGTAATGAAATCCTTTAGTCTTTAGTTTTTAATTTTAACTGGAACCAAGAAAGTTTTTATCATGAGTCAACTCCAATAAATTCTCACTACCTTTCGCTCCAACTTTTTTTTTTCATGGCCGTATGAAAGATGGATTATTCACTCAGACACACTTGAGAATGATTCCCATATTGCTAGAATCCCTGTTCTTTCATGGTTATATCTTCCCACCATTGAAATTAATGCACTTGAATTATTTCCAGTGCAAATTATGAGTGTCCTTTTTCAGATTAAAAATCTAGCTGCTGTAGGGAAGAAGTGACTGTGATAACATCAAGGTGTGGAATAAATATTTGAGCTAGATAATTTAAATGGGTCTACAATTGACTGTTAGTTTGGCTGCTTACTGTAAATCACAGGTGTCTCCACAGTGCCACATAATTCGCTGTTTTGTAAGAAAACAGGAGTTTCTGCTCGGTAACAGCAGGCCCCCAGGACACTGCAGACTTTCTGCTAAAGTTCAAAGAAGAGTATGAAAGCACTGACTCTCCATCAGGACATGAACTGTTATCACAATCACGCACAAATATTTATGCAGTTTTCAGCACATTTAATTTAAATTAATTCCCATAGAAGTTAAATAACTGTATTTTCCTGGTAGTCTATCCAGGCACAGGACGACCTTGGTTTTACTCAAAGTTCTTCTCATGTGTTTCCATGCAATTAAAAGTACTTCTCAACTCACTGAGTTATCTCCCTATTTAGATATGCTGACTTGCTATATTGCTTTTGTCTATTACAGAAATGATTTCATCAGAATTTTTTTAATCAATGCACCAACATAAAGTTGTTGCAAAACTGTAGAAAAATTAATGAATTATTGCACTGAATTTTTTTATATGCAGAGGTACGAGGACTGAAAGCAGTCTAAACTACAGAAGTTGGGAATTCAGTTATTAATACCTCACCTAGATCACTTAAAGTTACCTCAGAACATTTACAACACCCTGCTGACAGCAGCACAGCGAGGGCAATTATTGAATAAATACCACTTTGGACTGCTGAGGATCTACAATTACTGACTGGTCATGGGGTACTGAGAAGTTTCCAGTTGCTTTACCTTATGCAGAAAGCTAAAATACCTAAATATTTATTAATAGTATTAATATAAAGCAATTGTATTTTCCACTGGGACAATATGCATCCATGACTGGACAGAGAAGTGACCTTTATAATCATGAGCTGATTCTAACAATGTCTACAAACTGTGTGTTTTGCATTAAAGATTACAGTTTAGGACGCTGATGTTTTATAACCAGCCGCACACAAGCATTTCAGTAACATACATATAAACATTTCTATCATGTAAACCATTATTTACAAATAATACTGACTGTCATTTCCTTATAGCTATATTACACACAGAAGGCTGTGTCCTAGCTTCATTTGTAATTGAGAAAAAGGACAAGCTATTATTTTTGCAAACTGTCTCCCTAATTGAAGATCTGGGTGTTGCTGCACGGGATATCGGACTTGTGTGTGCAGGCTTCTTTCACAAATCTGATGCCATTGGCATGATGAGACTTCCTGTATTTAAGCTTCCTTCGTAGTGTAAAGTAAAAAAAATGTAAATTCATAGTAAACTGTCCAGTGCAGACTGTCAAAGAAATTTCCAATAGAAATTACAAGCTAAGGTACTTCTCATGAATAGGACAGGATTTGGTCCCTTTTATCTACATTTTGTCAGCGTTTTTTAGCATTTTTCAAAACAGAATATTTTCAAGTTAAAGTAGGAACTGCAGGGACCCTAGGCCAAGCCAATATTATACACCTCATTTAGTTTTGGAGATTATATTCTCAATGTTCCTCCACTGTCAGTGAAGAAGGAGAGGTATCCCTAAGTTCATGTAGAGTATAAGTTAGTGCTATGAATTGTCCTTTGGGGGAACTTGCCTCTCTCCTCTGGTTACATAGGGAGTCATCAAAGGTGGCTTGTGAACTTAACACACACTAAAATAGACCTAATTATTTTGCAAGATTTCTGCGTTTCCCATTTAGGAAGTTCACAGATAAAGTGCCTGGTGAGCCAGCAAATCACAACTGTTTAGATTGTTAAAACAGTTTCTCTAGTGATTTTCATCTTGCCAAACAACTAATGTTTGGCAAGATTGAAGATTTTGTACAGTCAACTAGATGCATGTAGTTCAGCTTAACTCTGGAGAAGCTTAAAACATTAACACAGAGGAAGGAGAAAATATTAACAACAGGAGTCTCTCCTAATTTCTCGTGGGAATAGTCTGGGATGATTATGGGCTAGGAGACATTTTCAAATTATAATTTGGATTGGACAATTCTCTTTTGGAGGATGAGAGATTTAAGAAGTGGAAAGAAATTTAATAATTCTATTAGTTGCACTAATTAGCTGTTACTTCTTTTATAGAATCATACAATATCTTGAGTTGAAAGGGACCCACAAAGATCATCAAGGTCCAGTTCCTGGCTCATCACAGGACAACCCCAAGAATCACACCATGTGCCTGGGGGCATTGTCCAAATGCTTCTTGAACTCTAGCTTGCTGCCATGACCTGCTTTCTGGGAAGTCTGTTACAGTGCCTGACCAGCCTCCAGTTGAAGACTCTTTTCCTGCTATCTAGCCTAAACCTTCCCTGACACAGCTTCAGGCCATTCCCTCAGGTCCTGTCACTGATCACCACAGAGTGATCAGCGCCTGCCACTCTATTTACCCTTGTGAGGAAGTTGTAGACTGCAATGAGGTCTTTCCTCAGTCTCCCCTTTTCCAGGCTGACCAAATCGAGTGATCTCAGCTGCTCCTCATACAGCTTCCCCTCAAGGCCCTTCACCATCTTTGTTGCCCTCCTTTGGATGCTTTTTAATAAGTTTATATCCTCCTTATATTGTGACCTCCAAAAGTGCACACAGTACTAGAGTACTCTTTAAATATTTGCTACTAATTCAACAGCATAGTGTTTAAATAATATGGCCATACCAGGAGCCTCAAAACTAGAGAACAGCAATTCCTAGATTATTAAAACAGACATGTCCTTAAAGTATCCATGTGAACAATAACTCTCACAGTGTAGCTCGAAAACTATTTTGCAAACTTTTGTTTTCATTGTTGGTAATCTGTGTATCTAAAACTAATTCCATCCAAGTATCATCATATGGTTGAATAAAGAATTTTGTGTGTTGAGTTTTGGCCCAAGTTCCATTTTATTAATTCAGTTTAAGCCTACTGGAATGAGAAGTTAATGATGAAAATTATTATTAAATTATTAGGCCTTCATTTCAGTACAGTTACAGCTCTTGACTCAATACAGTATCATTTTACAGTAAAATGAGGAAGTATATTATATTTTAAGATTGTCTTAAGTAATAGTTGTAAGTCCTAATACACTGTGCAAGACTTTTCCCAGACTAAGATACAGATATAAATTAGTACCATATTGTACACATGTTGATGAAGATAATATCCTGCCAATGTCATCTTAAAATAGAAAACCACATTTCCTCAGGATATTGATCTAACTTAGCTGGATCCTATAAAAGACAGAAAAGTGGATAATGTAACTTCAGACATGAGAAGTTATTAAGTGAATTGACTGTTGGAGCAGTACCTAATCCTCAGTCCCTACAGCACAAGAATTTGTCAAATCAGATTGTTTTCATATTCTAATCTAATGCAGCACACTTTTGGGAAGTAGGAGGAACTCTGAAGTGATTAACTTGCTGTGGTGCCTGTGTCATGTATTTTTGCACAATTATTTGCTTACTTGCCTCCCAAAGTCATAACATGAAGTGCTTGAACTCAACAATTCCCTTTTGAACATATTTGTAAGGACTTCAGTCAAAGTGCTCTAGCAGTAGTTCTACGATCAAGGGGTTTGTTTTCAAGTTCATGGTGTTTTAATACCTAAAAGGTTTAACCAATGACTTAACAGAAATGTGAAACAAGAAATTACTAGTAACATTTAAAAAATACATGAATGGTTAGACATTTCTATGTTTTAGCCTGGATCCCACTATATAAGAAACACCAACAGTCTCTTGCCTCTGTGGAACTGCGTTCATCGACTGAAAATTGGCCATCTGCAACTTGTGGCATCTACAAGAATAAAGGCAGTACCAGTGCAGAGTAGCTACTGAACTAGTACACAGCTAAGAACAAAAATCCAGTTCCACTTTGGGGACACTCACTGTCATTCCTGTGTTCTGCAGAAAGACATTTAAAGTTTAAGATGAGATATCAGGAAATGAAGTACATCTTCTCTATCTCATAACTGATGTTGATAAAATGCAAAATATTATGAATTGGTGCATCTTTAAAGGAGTACGGTGAGCTCTATCACAGCTGAAGAGCTGACAAGTAAACAGGATGAAGGCATCATCACATAAACTTTTCTACAATTAACAATCCCACAAAACTCACTTTCTTGGTTAGCAAAAATCAGGTTTTGTGGAATGAAGTGTTGACATCATTTCTGCAATAAAACTGAGACAACTTAAGCTGGGAAAGGCATTTTTGGACCACTGTTTTTCTTGTGTGGGCCCACTCAAGAGAAACCAGAATATGCCTTGAAAAGTAGTTACACTAATTCTTTTTTTCTGTATGCTCCTAAGATTCTATTTGATCTGATTTATTGCTTCCCCTTCTTCAACCTTATTTAGCTATTTTAGTACTGGCTCAGATCATTTTCCAGGGCTCGCTGCTTTTTATATACTGCAGTACAAAAATGTAGTGTGTGATACAATCCCATAAATTAGAAGAGTGATAACAATATGTTGTTTCTTCATTTATTTTGATATCAACCTAAATCAAAGAGAAGTTTAAAAATTCTTAATGCATTAATACCAAGGACATACAGATTCTAATAACTGCTAACATAACTGTTTTAAATAATTTGCAGATTACAATATGAAGAGAAAAATAAATCATCCCCGAAAAGCAGATATTTAAAAGGATTTTCCTACAATACCTTATTAGCTAGCAGCGTGCTTGTAACAAATGGGGATAGAGCCTTTCCCAAATCTTTGTTCACGAAGCCTAGCCATGAAACAATATAATCACAAAATATCTTCTTTTCGATTTGTCAAAATGTGATAGAGAGCAATTTACAAAATAAACTGATGGATGAGAAGCAAACACAATGGTTTGTGTTTTGATGTCATGGCAAATACCTGCAGTTCTTTACAAAGTACAGTAATTTGCCTCAGGGCCTCTTACCTGAATTGCCAGCATAAAGGGACACAGTTGTTTAAAGCAGTAAAGAACAAATAATAGTGTAATTGAGGCTAGACAAAAAAAAAAAATTGATCTCCCAGATTTCCCATACAAGTACCATTTTCCAGGGACAATTCAAAATTAAATAACAGTGGCAGAGGGGAGGACATGGAGCAGGCTGCCACACAACCAGACTTGCTGTCCCAAAGAAGACCTTCATTTATTGCTAGATTTCACGTAATAAAGGTTTTAATGTGCAGTTAGGATGAATAACAACATCAAATATGAAGACACCTCCATCAGTTCAGAGGCACATGGGCTACAGGTTGCTTGAGGTCAGTAAAGTATCTGATGAAGTATCACTATACCCCTATCAGCTTCTTACACTCTTCCCTTGGCACTTGCTGGCCATTGTGATTAAACAGGCTATTGGGCTGGATGGACTTTCCTCTGGTGCAGCTTAGATATTGTTATATTCTCAAACTTTGTCTTTTCCTAGAAATATACTAATGGTTTATAATTCTATGTAAAGAACTGGAAGTATAAACCTTTGTTTATACTTCTAATTGTAATAATAGCTACATACTCAGAAAGTAATGTATTACCATATTTCTCTCTGTTTTCCCTGAGGAGCCAAATAAAACTGGCAAGAGTAGTTCTAAACCTGAATCTATAATCTCCCTCTCAAGGCAAATTCTTCTTCTCAGATCTGCAGTGTGACTCCTGTTTGCAGTTTATTAGTTTATTACATATTGTGCTTCCATTTCTTTCACTATCACAGGTGAAAGTTCTTCCTCGGAGCCACTGTAAAATACCTGATACTGATTCACAGAACAGAACACTTAATATAGATCCAGATCAAAGATCTGTAATAAGATAGCTAATATAAGTTAGTATACCCAATGCAGATTGAGTTCAAATGGGAGAGTTTTTGCCTTAGTTATTCTGAGATAGAAAAAATAGCCCATAAAAATGACACACACTTCTTCAGCAAAATTACTCTTTAGTTTCTTCCTAGTCAGCCAGATGAGAAGTAAATCACACACAAGCATGGATGTAAACTCTTCCTAGTTACAATCCCCTTCTGAATTCCACTTTTTCCTTTTTTCCCTCCATAAAAACAAGAACTCAGTGTGATCATCTGGTATTTTTAGACCATTTGTTAACAACATAATTGTTTCTAAAGCTTGCAGCAATTTAAATTTCCCTGGGGAGAGTTGGCACAAAAACTAACAAGGAATAAATAAATAAGTTCACTTATTAATTAATAAAGAGAAACTATTAGAAGCCAATGTAGAGCTTACAGTGACAAAGCAGCCCTATGGACAACTGTAAGAATCTTTGGAAGTTTGAGAGCAATGAACATACTATGTTGGAGCTACCTGCCTTATGGGGTGCTTTTATCTTTTCTTTTAATGGGCTGCTGAATGCTGTCTCAAGCAGATGCACTTTTTAGGGCAGTTCCAAGTCACTAAGTATTCACACTTCTGTTCACATAGTCAGGATAATAAAGTACACCAATTACAAAATGTTTGCTTAATTGCCATTGCCATACTGCTGGAATTTCTATTTAAGCTTCTTTGTACAATGAAGAAAATATTTATGGCCTTTTGGGCAATAGTTAGGTAATTTTCTTTGTACTTTCGATATATATATTATTCTCCTGAAGTGGTTAAGAACATTTTGCTGCAGTGGTCAAATTTTCCTGAAGGTCCCAGATTGCTCAAAGCACATGCACAGTTAACTAGGATGTGTACATAAATCTGTGATACTGATTATACATTTTTACCGACATAGTTAATGAATAAAATTTAGTTTTAGTGTCCCTCCTATTAGTCAGTCATTTGGTATTCATTGTTCTAACACTGACCATAATGATAGTCATTAGGTTTTAAAATGGATGCCATTTATCCTTCCATAAGAATTACATCATAATTCAGGATAGACAGCAATATACTCATTATGATGGATCTCTTTATTAATTCAATATAATATCTGCTGTATTCAAGCATTAATTAACATCCACTTATTTTAAAGTGATAGTCACTATCTGTCTAGAGCAAAATAAATCCTGAATCATAAATTTAAATTCACCATATTCTTCAGGCAAAGTGAAGACATTTCAGTAAATAACCAGAATTTTCAGTGCTTTATGAAATGTTGCAGCAGTAGCACACATGCTGTTGCATTTATGAAAACTGGGCTTTCTTACACTAGAAAGCATCACGTTGCTAACAGGCAAGAAACTCTGGGGCATCATTTTCAAAGCCATGGATAACTGTAGTCACTTTGCACTTACTTCTGCTACGATTCTGATCATTGCAGAACAATCTCCCATACCTAAATAGAGAATGTGATAGATGGCTTTTCAGCTCTTTGCAGATTTTGGTATTTGAATATGAAGCTAAATTTGCACTGTAAAAATGTCAGAAGGACTTCAGTAGGTTAGATCAAAATCTCTTTAGACTAATGCTCTCTCTCCAAACATAAGAAAAATTTCATAATGTTACTAAGTAAATAATCTGTCATCTTCAACTCAAAAAGCCCTGGATATATTCAAAATGCCCTAAATTTCTGTATTTGAAAAATACAGTCTTTTGCTTTGTCACGGAAAAGAATATTGCTACAAGTTCTAAATATTTTTTATGCATAAGTGGATGTAAATTAACAAATTTTAAATGGAAATAAAAAATTAAACATGCAAAGTACATACAGGAAAGCTACATAAGAATTTAAATAAGATTTTTCTGTGTTAAAACCACCAGGAATCTTTTGAAGAAAACAAAAAAATACTTTTTTATAGATCTACTGTAAGTTTTTACTTTCACTGCTTATCATAAAACATTTCATAGATGTATAGAACAACCACTTTCTAAACAGAACATGAAGCATTTAGCCACACAAAATACGAAAAGACAGCCTGAAAGAACTATCATGCAAAAACCTTTACAGGAAGTCAAAAAAGAACTATCATGTAAAAACCTTAGAGGAAGTCAAAAGTACTTTCGTGTTGGAACATATAAAATGTGATCAGAACAAAGTTTAGACTCTGTACAAGACATCTATAGAGAACAGCCCAGAATTATCTTACTTCTCAAAAGCAAATATATAAAAAAACTTCAGAGTACTGGAAAGAAAGTAGACAAAGAAGCTAAATAATGATTTAGAGGAAAAGTAGCTCAGGCTAAGTTATTCATATTTGCCTAGAGTAATACTCTCATAGCAAGCCAAGTACATAGATGGCAGACTGAAAGCACACTGAAGTCAGTAAAAATATTTATAATCACATACAATTTAGGTGAAAAGCTGCTGCTTTCATTATTTTAGACCAAGAATATGAACCTCATAATTTTTTTTCCTTACAAAAACTTGCATTGAAAGTTTAGAAGCTTTTTTCTCATTTCATTTTACTTTTGTCTGTAACTTTCAGAAAAACATTAGATTTGTAACTCTGTAAAAAGAATTAAGAACCATGTTTTGTCACACATTTTCAAACAGGTTTGACAGTTTGATGAGGCCACCCCTGAACAGTGAAGGCACTTCTATTTAATTGGAAACTAAGACAGTGCAGGGATAGTCAGGAGATACTCTGAGATTTGGAGAGCTCTTTTGCCTCTCCCAGATGTTTCAGCTCTCGCTTATTTTCCTTGAATATTGCAGGCAGAAGGATGTTTTGTTTCATGGAGCTCTGGGAAGGCTTGGTAATGAGTCTGGTTGATTTACTGATAAGGTCATCTACTTTATCATGCTCATAGTGGATATGGGAGATTTTGATTTATCATAGAATCATTAAGGTTTGAAAAGACTTCTATGATGGAGTTCATTCATTAATGTAAGGTTGCCAGGTCCACCACTAAACCACATCTCTAATCACCACATCTTACGCATCTTTGAACATTTCCAGGGATGCTGATTCCACTCCTTCCCTGGGCAGTTTGTTCTAATGCTTGAACATTCTTTCAGTGAAGAAATATTTCCTAATATGTAATTTCAACCTCCTTGAGCACAACTCAATGCTGTTTCCTTTTGTCCTATCACTTGTTACCTGGGAGAAAAGGCTGATTCCCACCTGTTTACATCCTTCTTTAAGGTAGTTATAGAGAGCAGTAACACTCCCCCGAGCCTCATTTTCTCCAGATTAAATAACTCCATTTTGTTACCAAATGTTAGAACTTTTCTTCTACTGCCAGCGTCTTTTCAGAAACAAGGGAAGAAAATTGGAGTGACATAACCTCAAAGACACACTGCAGTTGCTCAGTGTGCATTAACATCAAACAAGTTCAGACTTTCCAAAATCTGAAATAAAGTACCTCACTGCAATTTTTCTGATAGAATATTTGAGAATAGCAGAAAATGCCAAACCACTATTTTAATGAAGAATTATCAGCTAGCTTTAAAATAAAAGCTTGAGAATCTTTTTAAGAAAAGTTGCCTTGATCATTCATATATTTATATTGCTAAGTTTTTTAATCTCACGTGGCTATTTTTATTCTCTTGCATTCTTCGTGTTATTCATTCATATTTTTGTTCAACATATGGGACACATATACAGCTACTTTTATTTAAATGCATATGTATATTTATCATATATTTGGCATAAAACAAAAGACACAGGACAGTGACAAAACTGGAATTTTGTGCGTCTACCTAAACTGTACTAATACGTCACCTACGAGAGATAAGAAATATTTACTGGGCTGCACATCACATAAGATGAATCTCAGCAACAAAACTGTAGGAAGTTCTTTCTCAAAAGGACTTTTCATCATAGCAGACTAAACAGAATTAGCTCACACATTTAAGTAATAAGACACAGCTGACCAAACCATGTATCTATTTATTTGATTAGAGTTAAAGGCATCTGTTGTGACAAATCCACTTTGTAAGTTAAACAATGCAGTTTTGGTCGACCAGTTTTATTTGTTTAGACTGCCTAGGTTTATTAAGCTAGGAAATCTCTCCATAGCTAATGGCAACAGAATACTGATCTATTAGTTTTCTTTTTCATTTCACTTTTTTTACTTTTCAATCTTTTTTTTTTAACTTGGCAAATATTAAAAATTACTAGATATATGTACAGCTCTGTATCGTTGCATTTAATTTAAAATATGTAAGAAGAAAAAGTTCCTTTACAATGTGACACACTTTGATCATCTGAGCTTCAAATAACTTCAAAGTGACTGAAATACTGTGTTATGGTTTTTCTGGAGCATGGAAGATACAATATTGATGGAAAACTATGCATTGCTATTTACTGTATTTATATCCATTAATATTTCTGCAAACAAGCTACCCAGTTCATGGAAAAGCAGACTTAGAATTGTAAGTTTTGCTTTATTAACTGCATAGTAAAATATGCACTGCAGTGAGGCATGGCTCGCCAGAATATACTGCAGGAAACCTTCTGGTACATACTATACAGGAGACACATGGATACAGATAGGATTGCTGCACTGTTTGGTTAGTTGCACAGCTTAAAGTCTTTCATTCAAAGGAGTATTCACTTCAGGCCACAGCTTCAGAGCAGACTGTAGCTATCTTATGGATAATTGAGATATGGTTTAAGAATGTATAAAGCCCTTTCGCTTATGTAATTTCATTTTAAAAATTGAGTCATAACCAAAATTCTCTTTCAGGACACTAAACTGAAGGTATGTATCTCTGGTATTGTTATTTTTAATTAATAAAACATACTTGAAATCCTCAACACAACAACAAAAAAAAACCCTAGAAGAAAACTGACACAGAAAGTTGTTAAAATAACTGTCTTCACAGTAAAAAGTTTTGTCATCTCCAAAAAGAGTTAAACTAGACAACGAACTGATCAGGAAGTGTGTCGTGGTTTGAGACCCCCAAAAAATCCAATTTCCAAGTCCAAGCCCCCCTCCTACAACTCATCCCAGTGTGAGAGGGGTTTTCCAGACACAACACAAGACTCAATATGGGGGGAAGGGAATTATATTACAATTATTACACAAATAAATATTATAATACATTATACACACAATTCTAACTATCTCTCCTATGATAAAGCAATATTTACATTGATCAAGTCTCCTCCCCCTCCAATAAAAGTCCAGAAGGGAAGAAGGAAAGATCCTTTCCACGTTCAGGGCAGCAGTGTCTCTCTTCTTCAATGCAGCAGTCGTAGCTGGAATTTTATCTGAAATCTCTCTCTCCATTACAATACAAGGGGTCTTCTCTCACCCCTCTCAGCCCTTCGACTCCAAGCAAAGGTCTCTCTCCTGTGGACTGCGATAGCACGGACAGGCTCACCTCACCACGGTTGTATCACGAAGTGCAGGGGCATCTTCATGAAAGTCCCTTCCTCAGGGGGTTTAAGCTCCCCCTGAGTCAGAACATTTAGGGCAGCTTTCAGTTCAGTCTTTGCCCTAAACGTCTTATCAGAGCTCCTTTTGCTCTGTCTCAAAACTGCCAGTGTGGCAGCAGCAGGGGTGGGGGGCAAGGGCACCTCCTCCACATTCCATCCGGCCATCCCGGTCCAGCTTCCAGGACGTCTCTGAGCTTCTTAGCTCCTCTCTCCGGTGCATGCTGCATTTTAGGACTTCCATCAAGTAGAAGTTCACCTCCTCCTCCCAGGAGGGGTCTCAAAGGAGTTTTGGGGAGATTTAATTCAGTTCTTACCCCAAAACTGTCTCTGTTGAGCTTTCTCTGCTCTGTTGCCGGCTCTCTCTCCTTGCAGGACATGTCTCTGCGTTCCTCAGCCTGGCTATATGCCATGTTGCTAGTTGCTGGCTATTTTCTTGGCTTTCAGCCACAGCTTTCCACTCAGCGCTGCCTCTGCCGCCACTTTTCTGTCTTCTTCTGCTCAATCACAGTGGAGAAAACTCCCCCAGCTTTTCAGCCACAGAACTCGGTCCACTTTAACATTGTTTTCGAGTTTCTGCAACCCCAGCCAGGGGGCTGAGGCAGGCCTAGCCCCCAGCGGGGCTCCTGGCCCCTCAGCTCCTTGTGGCTTCACAACATGGCCACTTCTCCTCCAACTACCTCATCATCCTCCTTTTCCGGTCTGGTGTGATATGTTTTAATTTTTCAGGGGCGCTCACTGGGTCAACACCAAGAGACACCATTTTTTTTTAACTCCAGGGGAAAATACTTTTTCCCCACCACAAAGTGTCAAAGTATTTAATGATATTTGATACTTACAGGTTTCAAAAACTTGTAATAAAATAATGAAAAATATTGATAATGATGCAGTTCTTTTATCTTGCCCATTTTTCTGAGATTACCTCTGGAAAATAAATTGCTAAGGCTAAGAGGGCCAAACACACACCATCCTCTGCAACTAGAAAAAAAAAAGGATTAACCTGTATCACAACACAGAGTGCCTGTGAAACTGAAAAGTTACGTAGATATCAATCAGAAATTTATCCAGCCATCTCAGGAGACAGGGGTAGTACTGCACATACTGTGAGAAATGTGCTAGCAAAATATGGAATGTTAAGGCAGGCCCATTAAAAAAACCAAGAAAACCACAAAACGACCTCATCAAAAATAAGTGTAAATATATTCATTTGGGTAAAACAATCATCTGTGTCTTCTCATGCATGCTATCTGCTCTCATTGCTGTCACTCCTGTCAATCTGAAGTTGATAGGTAATGGCCCTATGATTCAGGGAAACTGCTGAAGTGTGTACTCAAGCTTCAGTTTGAGAGATGGGTTCATTTATCACCACGATAAGCTATTACCACTGATAGGTCACAACTCATTGAAGAGACAGTCAGTCTAATTGGCTCAATGCAGTTAGCTCTGGATATGCCTCAAGGAGACATCATCCAACAAACCAGTTGTTTAATAATTCATTGCAGTTCAGATTGGGGTTCTAACATATGATTATCCCTTCAATATGCCAAATATTGAGGTCTTAACCCTTTAGTATCTTGAGTCCAAGAAAGCAAATTCATTCTGTAGTTAGAAAAATCCTTACTTCTAGAAACTTACTGAATATTTAAAATTTCAACTTTCTAAGGAAATTTATTGTAGTTAGCTAGAGTCTGTCTCTGGAAAATAAAACCTCTTCTGCCATCATTCTCTTCTATTAAAGAACAACTTACAGTGTGTAAACATAATAGGATCCTAAAGTAATGGAGCTCATTTTGCCTTTAATGAAGCAGTATGAGTCCATTCAGAGCAATCAGGTAAAGAGCAATCAGGGTAGATGAGACAGATGGAATAGTATACATGAAACAGGACCTACAATTTAAAGGATGCTTCATACTCTGTTCAAAGATTAGACTAAAGAATGAGTCTCAATATTAATATATTTAGAATGATGACTCTATAAAGAGACAAGTTAAAACTAAACAAGTAATTCAAGCTTCTGATCACTATTGTGCTACTTTCTTGTTAGTTCTGGTTACCCTTTCATTGTTCAGTTCTTTAGCTGCATATCACAGCCATAATGAAAACTTACTTCCTTTGCAACTGCGGTATTGTCAAAGGCTTAAGGGTTCTATTTCTCTATCACTTCCAATTTTACTGTCATGGATTGACACTGGCCAGCAGCCAAAAACTCACTGAACTCTCCCTACTCTCTCACTCCCCTAGTCCTCTCTCCCATGGGATGGGAAGAAAATAGAAGAAGGGTGAAAAGACTTATGGATCAGTGGGAAAGGTTGAAGAGAAAGCCTTGACACTGTGCAAGCTCTGTTCAACAAGAGCCAAAAGACAGGTGTGTTACCAACACTGTTTTAGCCACAAATGAAAAATGCAGCAGCAAATGCACCATTATGAAGAAAGCCAGATGCACTACAGAAGTAAAATATGTTCACATCGGTCTATCTGTTTGTCTGTCTTTCTCTGTCTTTGTCTCATTAAACTGAAATATATGAAAGTGATATTTTTGATACTAAATTTTTGGATTGCTGGAAATTTAGTAAGTATCACCCTTTGAAAATGAGAGTTTGTAAGGCACTCACAGTTAATGGCCCTACTACTCACCAATCAATTATGAAAACAAGAATTTATAGAATTTATAAAATTACTCATTTAATTTGTATTAGAATTTGTTGTGGAATTGATTACTGTTCCACATAAACAAATACGAAATAAATTTTAAAAGCATTACTTTCTGTACATTTTGAATGTCAGTTGGGTTTTCTTTCAGTAATTGAATTTGTTTCATTTTGAAGCCACCTTTACATCTTCTATACTCTAGTTAGTAATGGAGCTTTGTGTATCAGAAATCCATGACTCACACCAATATGTTGTTTTACAAACACACAATCCTTTTGTAAGCATTTGTAAAATGCTGTTAACAAATTTAGTTGGATTAGGCCTCCCAGACCCATGAACTGATTAAAAATTCAAGACAGCCACAAAATTAAACATGAGTCACATAAATTCACACACATATACCTCTTAATTGCATCTGTACACAGGTGATTAGCACTTGGATTTGGGCACGTGATACACTTGTTTGGTTTTAAAACTTCTTAATGACACAGGGTAGTTAGTTAATCAAGTTAGGCATCAAAACTTAGTTTCTGAAGACAGACACATAGAAAAGCAAGGCTAATTCCTATACATAAAATGAAAATAATGCCATTTATCCATCTTGTAGAGAAGCTGCATATCAAGACAATTTTGAGATTCTCAGATGCTACTGAGCGTGTCAAACTCCCTCCCCAAGAAAAAAAAATAGTACAGATTGAAAGTACAACAAATGGTTTGTGTGAAAAGCTGTGCACTGTCAGAGATTCTTCTGTCCTTCCGCATACTGCTTTTTTGATGTGGAAAACAAAAGTTGAACAGCACAAAATTACAAAACTAAAGCTCAGTGGCATCATGCAGTGTTACTAATTAGTTATAAACTTAATAATTTTAATTCCATTCTATTTCAGGATTTTGTAAATCATTTAAATTTGAAGTAAGTTGGGGGGCCAGGCCTGTAAATCAAACAGAAATAGCAACTCAGTTATTCATAAAGGGAAATCTGGAAACTAAGCCTAACACTATCTCTTTGTGACTCTCAATATTTGAAGAATGACCATTCATTAGCTTTTAAGTATACCCTTTTGGTGATGGACATAAATGCCTTCATCACACACCTGTGTAACCCAATATGAATTAGATGTTTGGACTATAAAATCTCTCTGATTAGGTAAGTTGAGTAAAATTTGATTAAACATTTTACTTCCAGGTAACCTGTGATGACTAAGGAATTCTAAATACAGTTTTCAAAGCACTTTGTTGCTGATGAGGTATTTAGTATGCAGAGGCATATATATAAGAGGAATAAAATATAAGAGGAACAAAACACCCATGTATCCTCCCTTTCATAAACTTCAGTTTTCCTTTACAGTCGTAAGTAACCACTATTCAATTTAGCTATCTCTAGCTTGGGAATCATCATCACCATGCTTCTTTGCATGTTGATTAGCCCTCAGTACAAATTACCAGACATATAAATTCTTTCCAAGTCAAAACCTTTTTTTCTTTTTCTGCTGCTTTTTTGGATCCTTCGGTATTTTAGTATTTGGGATCAAAGATATGAAGAATAAAACACTGCAATCCAGCAAGCATATTCCCCAGTTTGCTTCCTTTTTCATTATTTCCTATGACCCCTTAGTGTTCTCTCTCTAGCATTCACTTCCCTTCTTTTGTGAAACTACTTTATTTCCTGCTTGTTTTTCCATTTTTCAACTGCCTCTATTGATCGAAGCCCTTGCCTTCAAGGCAGACTTGGTAAGCAGGTAACACAAAGGACACTTGAGATTTATGAAATAATTTCACCAACAATAAATTTCCTCTTTTTCTACAGTAGTGTGAGATGATTTGAGCACTAAGAAATTAAATTTAACATGAGATACATGAATTACTGCAGTCAGTGGACTCAGCTAGCCAGAGTCTGAGCCCTGTTTCAACTAATTTCCAAGGTGCAAAGAGGCCGTAACAGTCTACTGGGCATCCTTAGTTTCCTTGTAATCTCAATAATGGCTATACTTGAACTGTCCCAACAGGCTATCCAAACATCATTAAAAGCATTAATGAGGAACAAAGTGTGCAAAATTTACTTATCTCTTGGTGGTTCTTTACAGTCACAGGTAGCTGATCACCAAGTAGTACAGTACCAATATTGTTTTAATTTGTACTGGGGATCAAGCAAAATTTGGTGAGCCACAGCTGTGAAAGAATGCAGAGAACTATCCCTGTCCATTCCATGGTGCCAAGCTGAGAGAATATTTCAGGAAAAATAAGTAATCTAAACTCAATCATGTAATACAAATTAAGTAAACTTAGAGGAAGTATCAGTCAGATGTGGTTCAAATCTTTTAAATGTTTTTCTCTTCCCTAGTATGCCTGCTTTGTTTATCTCATCCTTTCCATATCTGACTCTGCCTATTATCTCAATTTTTAGAAGCTATAGTGAAGTAAGTGCTAATAAAATAAACAGCACATTTGGTATAAATTGAAGACATCTTCATACTGTTGACTGAGTCTGTTTTCCACGGTGACTTAATTTCAGTCAGGGCAATTTAGATTGTGATTTAAAATAAAATAACATTATTTAGATTACTTTAAGGTTTACTTGTTTAAAAAATGAAAAACATACCAATAAACTAAACCATCTTTTTCTTAGAAGAATGCATTCAAATATGAAAGATAAAAGATACTGAAGTAGCTGTCTTTACAAAATACGTTTTTCTTTAGCTTTAAATGAATCATTTTAATTTTCTGCCATGTGTTAGCTGTTGACATTACTCAAAAAAATCTGAGAATCTGCAACAGCTTTGAATAACTTCAGAGGTGTTACACTGAATGAAGATTTCTTGCATACTATGTGCTGCAGATGCCTATTATGTTTCTTTTATAGATATGGATAACATACATATAACTAACTATCTCATCCTACTCTAATATATAAGATATTGAGAATCATTAAATGCCCCTATAAAATTGGTTTTGTTATGCTATGCCTTATACTTGAGGATCACATTCCCTACTCCCTTTCCAATTTACTTTTACAACCTTGGAGATGTGCTTTGTTAAACATTCAAATCTGGGGCTGAAAGTCTTTTCTATGGAGAATGTATAAAAAGTCAAATTCATCACGAAGTACTGGACTTACCAGCACTGAAGAAAAATCCCTCATGCACATAACAGATACTTCAAGCACTGCCATTATGTTACTAAAGGGTGGCCTGCTTAGACCTGGACAACCCATATGCATTAGGGAATGAAATCTACTGAAAGCCTAAACTGTCCATATAACCTGCTGAAGGAAAGAATTTTCTTAACAAGGCACACAAAGGGAGATCACATCAGCCCACCTAAGTTTCATTACTTCACTTCCCTGACAATAGAAGCAGTACAGATGCATGCTTTAAAAAATCAGTCTATTCTCTGAATTTAAGACACAGCTGAATGTTGGAACTGTGTAGGATAGGTCACTCCCTGCTTTTCATTAGGCCAAATAATTTCAAAAGAAACTGATGGTAAAAATGTAGCTTCCAACTACAATTTAATTTGCATCTCATCCATTTAGACCAAAAGGTGTTATGTAGATTGTTTTCCTTTTTGAGACAGGCACTAAAATAAAGGAGTTGTGGATCTATCTAACGCCATCATGTTCTCTGAACAGGAAAACCTTGAGATCTGAAACCTTGACAATACTAGATGAAGCTTCCTGCCCTTAGATGCATAGTTTAGGACAATTCATACCAGCATTTCAGTTCCAGCTGATTATTCTATTATTCATGCTTCCTTATGTTTTGGGTCTCAGCTACATTCCTTCCCCCTGGGCCAAGCCATAGACTACAATTTCCTTTGCATTATTCTGCCTTTTGTATCAGAGTTACCTAAGAAATGAAAACAAATGGAAGGAAATAAACATAAAAGTCATGAGGACCTAGTTTATGATTATTTTATAATTCAATATTTAATCCTATGAGGTAGTCTGGGCAGTCTGCAACAGATAATATGCCACAAAACAAACTGCTCCCTCTATCTCAGTCTTTAATTTTCCACTGTAAAGTACTTTTAAAGGGCTGACAGATATTTAAAGTTTGTATATATTGCCTACAGGCTTATTACAGCATCTTCATTTGCGGACTCAAAGAAACAATGACTTCTGTAAGTCAGCAAATAGGTTACACAGCTAGTTATAAAAGAACAGGAAAAATAAATGAAGTGACAAGGTCAAAAAAGTCCCCTTCCCACTCTGTATGCACAGACTCTACACAAAACTTTCAGCTATTGTATTGGTTTTAGCTTGAGGTCAGAGAAAGAACAGTATTTACCACATGAATGCTTTAAGTCAATGGAGTTGGCAAACATGATGTTCTAGAACTTTTCTGAGAGATAGCAAAGCTTATCATTCAAACATCTTTTGCTTAAATTTTTGACATTCTCTGACTTCATGAAGGACCATATTACATTAACCTTAGTTATACTGAATGGGATCGTGCTGTACAGCTAACTTAAATGATTCCTGTAAAACAAGGTTTGATGCAAGAAACTTCTCAATATAAGTCTGTCAGCATGCAAATAGTAGTTTTGAGAAGAAGTGTTTTATGGTTTCTATCATATTATTTGCAGTTTGAGTAATGCCAGCATTAGTATCTGCTCAAAACCCAGATGAAGGAGTTAGAGGGGATGTATTTTCTGCTGCGTATTGAGACCTAACAATGTCCAGAGACCAGAATTCTAAGATAAGCTCCTCCTAAAGACTGAATTAACCTGCAACTGCTAACCAAAGGCAGTGCCCTAACCACCTGAAAAAGGCAGGATAAATCTTCACATTCACCTTAAAGCTGGCCCTTAGCAGAGAAAGTAACACAAAATTTGCAGCTGCAGAAAAAAAATAAAGCATGTAACCAAAGATGGATGTTTCCCCATGGAATTTCAAGTGGCCTCAGAGGCCTCTCATGTGTGTGTCGTGGGGGGCTGAGGGATGGGAAGGGGTGCCATGTTTAGATATGTTGCATATCATGTTTACTTTCACCTAATTGTAAGGGGGTTCTACTCATCATAGGAACTATCAAATTGCTTTTTAATGAGGTGTCAGAGATGCAGAGTGTATACGTAATGTTAGACTTCTGAAATATCACACACACCTAACCCTTCTATGTTGACTTTAAAGAAACAAGCATTTTATATCATCCTGCTGACTTGGGTATCAAATTTTTAATTAATTTTTGACTTTCTTTTCAGTACTGTGATCAAACATTATCATACTGTAACTCATAACAGTTTCAGACAAATATATAAAATATTTTAGCATGGACACATGTTTAAAATAAACTTATAGATCCACTGTCAAAACAATTTAAGAAACTGCTAACAAAAACCAAATGGAGTTTTCAAATACCTAGAATGTAATTAGAGTTGATAGAATAATGTGATTTTTCAGATACTATAAGCTCTAACACACCACAAGTCCTCATTATTGCTGCAATCCTTAGTTCAGTAGGCTATGATAAGGTAGGCAGGCAAGAAGATAAACTATTTTATGACACTTACAAAAACCTTAATACTTGCCATTTTAAAACTGTTCTCTCAAATTACCCACTAGATATTTTATTTCTTGAAATTAAATTCCTCCAGATTACTCCCAAACATATTCTGCATCAAAAACAATGTTCAATTTTTCAGTTCAAATGCATATTATATGGCTTTTTGAAAAATTATCTGAATTTATATAACAAAGTTTTAAATTCTGGTAACAGTACATATGTTTAGAAGACTAAAAGGGTATGGTGATGTTAAAATAATTTGCCCATGTTCTTGTCCAACTCTGACATAAACAAGAATCCTGCCCCATCTACAGCTTCCTGTTATTTATAATGTCTCCTTCAAGACACAGTCAAAGACCAGTATCACACTACCTAGTGTTATCCAGATTTATATGAAAAAGCTGAAGGCTGCTCACTCAGGGGCATCCTATTTATAACGGTTTTTTCATCGAAAAGAAGATTTGGAGATGGATGTAAAACAAGCAGTTAGCACATATATGTCAGTCAACAATGTGGAGGCATGTGCAGAACACACCACTTTTATATTCAAGAATTATTTTATCTAAGGTTTTTGAGCTATATTTGAAAACTAGGAAATGCAGTACAGTTAATATCTCTTATTAATCAATTTTTTGGGGGGGATTATTTTTTAAGAGCAATCATTTTAAAGGAAAGGCAGTTTTCTGTGGCATGAGGTTTATAAATTACAACAGAAGTGTGCATCTTGATATAGACTTCTGAAGTTGTTTTCTAAGACAAAAATTCTTAAGGAAGTTTGCACGCTTTGAGATACTAATTGTTCTATAACTAGCAGTCATTCACAAGACAGGGTGTTTTTATCTAGATTCAGCTATTTGGTTTTATTCAGTTTCAGCTATTTAGAAAAATGTTTTACTGAGTTTACAAATAAGGTCTCTCAGTATTCTACTTCCACTTTCCTTTCTACAGCATAAATCATCTGGCCCAAGCATGTCATTATCACTATAGTTTACGTGATGCAACATGACAGTTAAGATGTACTGTGGTAATTTGAGTGCTTTCAGTGTTATTGTAGTATCAAAAATTTATATGGTTCAGTTATTAAGGCAAATTGCTTCATTCATACAGCGATATCTGACAGTAACCACAAAGGACCTCCAAACTACACTGAAAAAATATCTTTCACATTCAAATAATTTGTGCATATTCCTACCATTATTTTGCTCACTGAATAGAAGCAAGACGAAATTCTGTCTGGAAAAGTATTAGTTCATATTTCAGGGTAAGTTCACTAGTCATGGAAGATTATAGAAGAAACTCCCCCTTGCCCAACTAAGTAAGCCTGCCTATCTTTAACAATTTATAGCCATGAACAGGATGCCCAATTCTTTGAAATGATGATATTTAGCTTCAACATGCTCACTTACCTTCTGTCATGTTGATTTTCAGCCAATAGGAAGAAATAAATAAATAAGAGGTTGGCTAGCCTGAAGTGACTGCAGAGGAAAATGTGCTCAAATACATTAGTGTTAGTATTTCTGCTAAGTTTTAGCATAATCTGGGTTACAGTAAATGGAAAGCTGTTAAGCCTTCTTCACATTTAAGACTCATTCAGTCCTCTACTCTCTGAGAAAAATGAGATTTTCATGAAAGTATTGTGGATTTGGTATTAACCTGCAGGGCATGAATATGTGTGTACATGCACAACTAGATACACGCAGACATAAATATATGCGTTAGAACTGACACAAATCTCACAACAGCATTTTCTGAGTTATAGGGCAGAGAGCTCCCCACACACAAGTTTCTTGCCAAACACTAAAGTTTTGTAACACACCCCCACAACATCTGATGCACAACTTATATCTCTGAAAAGCAGATGAGGGAACTAATTTTCAAAGCTGAGGACAACGTGAGAAAAGAACAGGACAAGCTGAATCACCAGCTAATTCATTCAAAAAAACACTGCTGCGAACTATCGAGACTTCTCTAAGACCTGACAGCAGGAGACCAAAGAGGGTCTAAGGTCAAAGAGACTTAGTTAATTTTCTCTACTTAACTTTTTGCCTCACATGGATATTCCACATGCCTGATTCTTTTCTACTTGCACTTTTGCTGGTCAAATGGCTGCCCAACTTAATCTTCCCTCAGTTCCACCCTCCTTCAAATCTTACCTTTTTTTCCTCAGTAAATCAAATTAGCGTTTAGGCAAGTACCAACCACACTTACTTTGTTGCCCAAATAAGAACTGGGTGCGCTCCAATAGTAAGTCTGTGGCAGTACTTTTCGCGCAGCCACATTGCTGATGCTAAACTGCTGATGCCCATCAAATCTCTTTTGCTTGGGGGTAACTCTGATGAGACCTGGTAAGTCAGTCAGATGCCAACCATTCATGTCTTCTATCTATAATGATAGGGAAAAAAAAAAGAAAAAAACACGTTACAGTAGGAATCAGGACATCAGTCATTTCAATAGTCACAGTCTCTCACTTGTCCATTTTAAAAAAACTGAGTTTTTTTTAAAAAAACTTAGGAAAATTTAGGAACCAAGGAAAACACAAAGTAATAAGAGCAAACATTTCTCTTACTGTATGTGACTGGGAGCTATAACTTCTGAGTAGCTTGAAATAACTGCTAATATTTGCATTGTCTGCTTTGAATGCTCCAGAGAGAGGAGGAAATTCTATCATACAAACACATGTGCAAGAATATCTCCAAATACTATGCAAGTTTTTAATAAATAATATGAGTCATGGAGTGTACAGAAGATGAGCTGACAAACAGATATACATTTTCTGATTGTTGTTGCCAGCGTAATTTATAATAATTTGTAATGTTAAAGCCTTAGAACTTACAAGTTCAAATATATTCTTTTTATAAAGCCAAAGCAAAGCTGGAAATTGAATTTCTTGAAATATCTGAATCCCGTAACTAGAAATGAATCATCAGCAAAGAGCACACTGGTCATATAAGGATGACTTCTGGAGCCCAGATACAAACAGAACAATAAATGAGCTCAGCCATGGGATGGAAAATTTTCCAGTTGCTGGCACGTAAATGAGAACACTAGGCATATATGATGCTATTCACAGCCTTCCAGCAAACAATACGGCCAAAACCAGGAGCTAGTAAACCTGGAACATATTTCCCAGACTTGATCTACAGGCATGAATATGCAGCATACATCCGTTATGGTGGAATTAGTGTCTGAGCTTTGAGAACTAATTTACAGTTTAGAGTATATTTGCAGGCTAAAGACATTTTTCTACAGCACAAATGAGAACAGTAGGTTCATCTCCCTCTTACATCCTTTCCTAGGAATGCAGTATGCGAAAGAAATGCTCTCAAAATGCCCCCTGGAAGGCATTTCTTTTTTCTTTTTTCTTACTTAAGCTGTGTGTTGTACATTTAGTGTTTCAAAAATCTTAAGTATTTCAGGTCTAGAAATTTAATAATTATCTAGAAAAGAGTCTGTGCATTTAACTCAGGACTGATTACATATGCACATTCCAGGATTGTGTTTTGCACATGGCTTCATTTCTTACTATTTTTGCTTTTTTTGGTTTTACTTTTTACTTTTTACATTTCTTACTATTTTAGCTTTTCACTGTTCTAACTGCACTATTCCAGAATTTTCTCACAAAGAGAAACAAAGATTATAAGCATTTTCTTTTGGATAAATGGAAAATATCATAGAATCATACAATAGAATCATAAAATACCTCCAATTGGAAGGGACCCATAAGGATCAAGTCATAGGGGGCATAAAAAAACATGCAGTATTTTCTAATAAGATGCACCCTGGTGGCAATGGTCAGTGACAACACAGAAAAACACAAAACCAGTGACATGTACTGCTGCAGTATGATTTTTCTTACACTTCCATAGGTAAGGTGAGAATGTGTGCAGATATTTGTTTTCCCAGAGCAGAAACATTCCTCACAGCCTTCAGGATTATTTTGCTGAAGATTGAAGAAACCTGGTTTGCACTGATCACAGTTTTCTCCTTCAACATGTTCCTGAAAATGCACATTAGAATATTACTTCAGTTGTCATAGATTAGAACTCGAGATCACTGGTTTTTTATTCTTCAGGAGAGTATAGATTGCAGGAGTCTAAAGACACTTATAGGAAAAACTTCCTTATTTGGAAACGTTAGTAGCAAATCCTTTACACAATAAAAGGTACTATGACTGCATGTAAATAACAGGAAATGGAATTTGGACATTAAAAGAGTTTTAATTTTTCTTCTATATGAATAGACATACTTGATTTCAGGGAATAACCTTATTTATTTATTTATTTATTTATTATTACACTTGAGAGTCCCAGAGTTGAAGGAAGTATGGGACACAACGTTACAACCTCAACAATAATAGTTTGTAGGTAGGGCTGATTAAATCTGTGCACATCCAACTGATGCAAACTACAGGTTCATAGCATCAGTCCTACTAACCACTCAGTGTATCAGTTTTTCAGGAGTCTGTAATTGACAGCTGAATTCAGTCTATATCCTAGTGCTCAAAGGGTTGAACTTCATAGCTACATGGGTTTGCCACACATGCAGCCAGGTCTGCAAACTCTTCTGCTGTAGAAAGACAGGCACTAAATATACATGAAGAATTCTAAATTTACCATTTGGTACTTATATTTTTCATAGAAAGCTTATGTTGTGCATTAAGTCCTGCTGCCTTACACTAGAAACCAATTTGTCCTATAGTCAAAAATAAATCCAGGTTTTCTACAAGAAGCGTGTTGCAGGAGGCTTGCAATATGGTGCTGGCTTAGTAATTCAGTATTTTGTCCCACACAGCTCAGAAAATTCCCTTTCAGAAGTTTTATACAGTCTCCTTAATCCTGGAGACAGTGCTCTGTGTTATGCTCACAGGACCAAATTGTTGGCTCTATGTCAGCAGAGAATGAACACTTTATAAAAAGCCTGCCTACACTATGTAGTCTAGGATTGCTCAAAACACACAAATCTGAAGTAAATTTGCCAAAAACCATTTGATAGCCTCCAGGATAAGATCTAGCAAAGATGAAACATGCAGGTCCAAGCAGGTGGAGGTATGGGGAGAAAGGATAGCACATACAAATGAAGAGCAAATAGGGACAGTGAGTGGGAAGGGGCAATGACGACAGGCAAAAAGGGAGATACAATGAAAATGTAATAAGGTTTTCACCCTTAATTATACAATAATTCATATACGTGTAGCAAAACATCTTTGCTCTTTCTCTGCTGCTCTGCTCTATCTATGCTCCCCTTCAGTAACATCATACAGACTCTGCTAAACAAACCACAAATATCTTTAATACAACTCAAGGCTATCAGTCAATCACATTTAACTTCAACATCTCATTAATGTCAAGACTAGTAGTTGTACATTTTTACCAGCAGTCTCAGGCATATTCCTGCCACAGATATACTGAAATCAACCACGTTTCATGTGAAAAACAATGTGGGTAACATCTGGGCACATAGATACTCTCACCAATGATTCTACAAACTAGAATTATGAATGCTGGTCACAAAAATTTCATACTGTGGTGATGTGCTGAGTGTGTGCAGAGTGGGAAGGGGAAAATAAAAAAAGAGAGCTGAAAGGCCAAAGTATGTGTTTAAATGCAAAGTTACCCACTTTCCAGTCACAAGCACATCACCTGTGAGTAAAACATATAGAATTCTGTTGAATAGGCAGCAAATTCAGTGATAATAGATATATAATAGATATATCTTGATAATAGATAAATAAAACTCAAAGTTGGGAAGGAGATCTAACCTATCTTTCAGTAAATAAAATAATGTTTCTGCAGTCCCATGTATTTCTGAATACTGTTCAATCTAGTTTTAAATTATCCAAAGACGAGATTTCGGGTATATACCTTCAGAAAGTTATGATAATTAGTAAAAAAAAGTCATTTATACTTGCCCCTCCCCTTTCTGTACTTTAGTTTACTCTAGTTAATGTGGTAAAGATAACAATCTAATGTCCACTTGGCTGCATTTTGCTGCTTACAGACAGAACTGCTTCTCAGTAATTTCCTTTATAAGAAAACTATCTTTAGCAAATTTACAGCTCATCGTAGGTAATTGAAAGATGTGATTAAAGGAAGGGAAGCATTTTTCCTAAGACCTGCTATTAACTAGACATCCCACTTTTTTCTTCATATGGAGCATAACTAATCTGATAATTTTAGTGTCCCTTTGACCAAAATCTGCTTTGATTTGAATTTGAAGATTGCTAGTGAAAATAAATGTGTATGTATCTTTACCTCAGCTGTCTGCAAAAGGTATCATTTTTCTCCCACAAGCACTTAAAAAGGAGCAGAAAGAAGACAAAAGATGAACACCGAGCAAAAAGTGCATATAATAAGAACTCTCTGGGATAGGAACAATTATCTCTATTCCTTATTTGTTCATTTTGGTCTGACTGTACTAACATCAGTTTGGTTTTCACAAATAATGTCATAAGAATCATTAAGCAGTAGTTATCTTCTATTTAACATAATACATCTTCATCAAAGCTCTGTTTCGAGACAGAATATTGTGAAAGCACCCCTTTTCTCATCTTCTAGACTTGATGGCTAAGTAATTAGAAATGTGATATGGATAGATTTTATTTCTGACAAAGAGCATGTGACTGTTACATAAAGTGAGGATAAGGTTAATTCTCTGAGTAGATGTCAGTGCTATTCAGCTGTCAAAACAGGGCTTTGTGACAGAGCTTTATGTGTGTCCACAGCATGAGCTTATAGATTGAAGCATTTTTTTGTACATTTCTGTATTTAAGGATGTAATGTGAGTATTTTTAAATTCTCATATGTGACTAATTCTGTTAATTAAATTCTGGAAGGAAATTCCCACAAGTACAACACAGAAAAATTGATCCATAGTACAGTAAGCTGTCCTTTGGGCATATTCATGGTCATTTACTAGACTGTGACTTAGAGAGCACAATCATTTCTAAAGCATTTCTCATAACTAGGTATTTTATAAGAAGTGAGTGCATGTGCTTTTAAAAGTTTTTTATTTCAATATAATATCAAAATATAATTTGACGGAGGTACGTGAAGGCACATAGAGAAAAATACTCTTAAATTTTCTTCCTAGAAATTAAGAAACTCTTCCTACAGAAAGGATGTATTTTGGTTTTTTAAATACGTTAGAGATTTCTAAACAACTATCCCAAGGCAGGAAAGAATGCTCTCAGTTTGGAATTTAGGAAGAAAAGAGGAATATACCCCTAATAACTACTCTTAAAAGTCAATTTTCTTGTTTTAATAGATCACCAGTTCACTTCATTTTCTCTTTTGAAGTCACATTACAGGTTAGTTTTAGAGTCCACAATACTGTAAACATGGTTTCTGAGCAGATAAGGATGGAAGTTTGAAACAAATGATTCACAGGCTTCAGAAGTAACCCTTCATTACAGATTTCTGAGGACTTGAAAGACTGGCAGCAGACTAATAGGTAAATATGTTGATTACAGTGAGTTCTGACATAAGACAATCTATGACTTTACAGGACCCAAATTAAGTGTTCATGACAAGTGACTAACACAGATATTAACATAGCTAGGTAGAACACTAGAATACTGTTGCATGATAGAAGAGCATTAACTGCAATCTTTCAATATCATTAGCATCTTTCTATGACTCAGAAGAACCTGACATGCATACCTTGCAGATGCAGGGACCTATGCACGGGTCATCATTCTCACTGCCCTTAAGGGAGCAGTTGCAGAGCAGGCACTCAGGATATCCTTTATAACCCAAGGCACATCGATTGCAGCTTTCTCCTGCATAGCCAGTCTTGCAGTGACAGAAACCAGGCAACATATCTATGGGAAGAGGGAGAAAACATGAGATGGATTTGATTTATCATTATTATTGACAGATATGTGTTTTAGAGTGCTCAGAGCAACACCTTTGGTAAGTATAACATAAGTTTATTTACTGTTGGTCACATCACCATCTATTTAACTCAGTGTCCTGTCTGAGAGAGACTAGAATAAAGCATGCAAGAATAGGGTAAATATACAGTGATTTGAATTTTGAGTTTCCAGAAATCTGCATATTAGAGATCTTGAAAACTGAAACTTATCTCTACTTCATTGCATCTAACAGTCCCTGAAAACCTTTTCTTCCGTTAATTCCCCTAAAAGCCTTTGAACATGCTTTTATTTTCAGAATCTATAAAGCTCCCTAGCAGGAACTTCCACATTTAGCCTGGTATAGTGTGAAAGAAAACACAGAAGTGTGTTAAATCTCTATTTATTGCCATCTAATTCTCATATCATAGAGCAAGCAACCAGTCACTTTTTCCATGTTATCTGTGATTTCAATATACCTCTATCATATCCCACATGACATTTTTATTTCATATGCCACAAAGTCCTAAGCCTACTCAATATCTCTACAGAGAAACTGCTTGGTGTAGCCAAAAGTCTCTGTTGTCTTTCTCTGCACTGTTTCCAGTTCTAATAAATTATTTAAGAAGAAGGTAGTGCATAGTGTGGACTGTTTTGATACGGTTTTTTGATGATTTTTTTTCAGTTGTTTTTTTAAAGAACAGTAGTATTTTCTAAGGCCCTGTTGACCTTTTTTACTATTGCTGAGACAGAACTGAGCTGACAGACCTGGGGCACAGCCCAAAGTAATTGCAAGAGCTGTTTCACAACTGGTAGTGCCTAATTCAGTAATCACTGTAATCACTGTACAAGTAGAACTATTTTTTTCAGTGTTCTACTTTTAATTGCTACAGAAATTCATCATTTATTTTACTACTCAGCCACTGACTATCTTGAGATCTTTCTGAACATTTTGCAGTTCTTTCATTTTTCTCTGCCGAAAGATTTTGTACTTGCTAACTGTATCACCTTCCTACTCATCCCTTCTCCAGGTTAAATATGAATATTTTCAACAGTTCATATTGATCATCACTGTGAAAATGGTCCATTTATTCTTTTAACCAAGTACTAACCCATGAAAGAACCTTTCCTCCTTATTCTATTACACTTTCTTTTGTGGATTTTGGTAAAGGATCTTGTCAAAACCTTTTGAAAATCAAAATACAATATTAATCAAATGAGCCTTTGTCCACATGTTCATTTAAGCATTCAAACAGATTGATAAGGCAGACTGTCCTCTATATAAAAGCCCTGGCCTTGAGTTTTGCCCATTTTTGCCACATTTCATAAATTGTATAAATCATTCATTGTATTTCTGGTGATTTGCTTGATACAGAAACTAGACCTGATTCTAGTTTCCTGGAACCCTCTGACTTTCTTTTACAAATTAGATAAACGGTGTCTATTAATATAATATTAATGTCTGTTTTAAAAAACATTATAAGCTATATTTAATGCTTCAAGCAACTCAATTTTCAACTTCTCAACTCGTCCTGAAGCCATGTATAAATATGTTACATATGTCCCCATGAACAAAGACTCCCAAGTGCGAAATTCCCTGAGCTATTCTATTCACTGTTATGAAGAATTATTACAGCTTTTCTACTGTGTCCTTTTCTTTCTTGAGATCTCTAGTTATAACTTGATTACATCAACACCATTTTTAACTCCTACTGCATTTAAATCTCTACTAATCTTTTTGATTCTGATTTATCTGAATAAGTACTTCTCAGCAACAGCTAGGTATTTAGAAAATTATTCCTTAAGATATGTGTATGTATTATTAAGAGTATGACTTCCTGGAATCTGTAACAATTTATGTTCTTTTCCATTATGCCCAATTGGAAATAACTCCTGCTCTTTCAGGGAGTTTCTTTTTATTGTTTAAATAGAGGTATATATTTCTTTTTATCTTAATTGCATTGCTTGAATAATTTTGAACTAGAGAAATGTATCTTCTATGAATGTCTAATATGCAGTCTACAAACAATGCTTGCCATTAGCAATCTTGGATTGTTCATTTTTATTTTCTTTTTAAAGGTTTCCTTGGTCTGATTAGGTTGTTTTTTTAGGAAGGCCTTCTCATTCCTACAAGAATGTTGAATTTGACTGTCCTTCAAGATGAGAGTTTTGAAACAGTCTCTCATGCATAAATCCAGAGGCGCTTCTCTTTTTATAGCTTCTCTTACTAGCTATTTGAAGAAGCAGTCACCTGCAGGAGTTTTAAATTATATTATCTGTTAATCTATACAGAGATGAGATTCAGTCTGTCTACTCTAACCTTGCAGCCTCTTTGATCTCCTGTAGCACATCATAATGACTGTCACCTTCTTGATCTGTCCTAATTATATACAGAATTTCAGTGCATGAAATTTGTGTTACTTACTATCACAAAGCCACGTGCTCCATGGGTTTTGATGCCTTTGGCCCTAATTCTCAAATTTCTGAGTTACTCTCCTCTTAACCAGCTACCAGTGAAGTCCCACAGCACAGCGGAACACAACGTCTCTGGTAATCTGGGTCAATGCATCCTAACTGGACAATCCGGAACAGAGAAACTTTTGTTCCTTAGAGATGAAAATACTCTGCTGTACTCCAGGATTCAGCAGTAAAAGACACAGGCAAGCCTACTCTTTAGAAGCGAGCCAGTCTTATTTGAAAGTTTCAGGAACTCCTGTCTCACAAGCCTCAGCAAACTCAAATTCAATTAAATTTCTCAGTATGGAACTCCCAAATACTCATTTAAATCTATAGTCTGTTCTCCATTGCTCAGTTAGTCCATTTTTTTAGTTCCCCATCAAGAACCGTCCCTTCTCCTTCTCCTCCTTACTCTGCAGTTAAGGGAGAGAGACCAGATTGGAAACTCCACTGTCACCAGTCCTGCCCACCACATTCTTACACAGCATAAACAGGCATGGATAACCTTCAGCCCACCACTTAAGAGCCCTTGCACTCCACATCAGAGAGAGGAAGACGTAGAGACTGCTAACTGTCATATATTCTTCCAGCTCTTAGGCTTCCTGACAGGGTTAGTCTGTATATTCTATTTTGCTCCATGCCTTCTTTCATTTATGGCTCTTGCAAGATCTCACTGTATTACACGGTAAATTCCTCTCAGTGTCCCGCTGGTTATTTTTGACCAGGTTTCTGCAGTGCATATGTAGTGCATACTATGACAACAGTCTACCTACATTTTGATTTAGGGCAGCTGTTTCAAGTCTGTCTTTTGTTTTTGTTGTAATGAACTCATACTTCAGCATAAGCACATCTTTTGCTTTTGGTCTATGACTTCTAGGCCTTGTTTGAATGGGGCTTTATTTGATGAAGCTGTTATTCCCTGTTTTCTCCCTGAATATTATCAGTTTCTGACCTATCTTCAAGCATATAGAGGCTTTGAAAGTTCATCCTAGAGGATGAGTCATTTTGAAATGAGTTTTATCAGTCTCTTTTCTCCCAGCCTAGCAGTCTTTCAAAACCGCACAAAAATAAATGCACGCAAAAGCATGCACCAGAGCCTTGAAAAACCTGCAATCCTATGACTGGCCTCCGTCATATTCAGTCCTGTTCAACAGCATATAAATTCCAAAAAATGATCTCATGGAAATCAGTGGGACTGCTTGCTGAGGAAAGTACTATAAAGCCTGAATAAAGATCAAGATGTCTGGATCTTATTTATCCTAAAATGTCTGAGGAAGTTTTTCAGCAAAAATAAACATCTGTCATTGGGATTATATTGTACATAAAGAAGCAAAGGGGAAAAATTCACTGCATGATAGCATGTGGTGAAGACTGAGTCACAAAACTCTGCCAGTTTCCAAGCCTTACAGTCCTTGCAGGTGCTTAAAAGTCCAGTAAAATGGCTATTTGTTAAAATCTAGCCACTAGAGCTTGAAACAAGAGTACTGATTCACCAAGAAAGCCCTAATTACTGGAGTACAGAGTAGTTCTGAACGTATAGGTTCACTTATGAATAGACAATTGCAAATGATCACAATATCAGCAATGGTCAACTTTATCTATTATTAGGATGGATTGGGCATAGGTGCACAAGTTCAGTTTTAAAATTATTGCCTTTCAGTTATAAAACTGAGAGGCATTTTCATCAGTTTATATTATCAATAACCTAGCTTAAAAAAATACTATGATTGATCCTAAGTCTCCCTTTTTTATATTGCTCACAAACATATGATATAGGATTGCTATGAAAGAACAGTTGAAAAGCATTCTTGAAGATTCAAAACCAAAAATATACTTTACAAGCTAGAATAGTATTTCATAATAATATTTCAATAATATTTCAATAATATTTCATTTTAGAATGCTGACTGAAACATGTGAAGACAAAGTTATACTATGCTGATCAAAATGGAAATTATACATACTTAATATATAACAATACTTCTTTTTCTCCTGAAACAATGTATGCTATACTATAAAAGGACTTTTCCATGTCTTTCTCTTACCTACCAAAATCTGATTATGAATATAGGATGCAGTCAGTTAAAGCCTCTTAATGTGTTTCATCAATGTACTAGTTATTAGAGTATTTGCTGCAATTTTCCATTTGAATTGCCGGTTACCCATTGTACTCAAGCACACAGAGAATGCACAGCCTCCAGCTTTATTTTCCTTGAGAATTGTTCACAGTGACTCCATATCCCTTATTATCATTTTAGTTTAATGTTTTAGTTTCCATTTTCATTTAATGTTTTTTACTTTCTCAAAGCATTTACTTAGCACATATTTAAAAAGCATATTCCCATCTTACACAACGAAAACAATTCATCCTCAACCCATCAGCCAGTAACTCTTGAGATGTATTTCAACCTACCCAGCGTGTTCATTCTGGTTCACTGGTGAATACATAGATAGATTCCTTCAGACAGATCATGCTTTCCAGCCTTTCCTTTACGAAGGCTCACCAATGCTTCAAACCCAATTGCTGCCCACGGTGGGCAGTGTATAGTAAAAAGAATTTTATCAGCGTACTGAATATAAATTTGAGGGGAAAAAAAGAGAAAAAGTGATCTGTTTTCAGGATAGTTTTATACTAAAAATTATATGCAGAACTTGCTCTTGAACCTAACACAACCTCTTCTATTACCACAAAAATCTTTTCTTAAAAGAAATATTAGAAAGACTTTTTCTTTCGACTGGCGTTATTGTGTTTTTTTCTGGTGAATAAGGCATTACAGTCACAGATATAGCCACTGGTTCAAAAACCATAAACAAACATAATGTGCAAGAAGTAAACAGTTTTCCTAATATGTTGGAGCATTATTTAATACAAGAAGTAAAAAACAAAAGGGCAAATAAACAACAAGAAAAAGAAGCAAAGAACAAGAACATTGTAGGTAGAATGGCTATGAAGCTCAGTTATATGTAGAGCTGGCTTATTTTTGTTATAGTGGTCTTAAAACAGGTAAATAATAAGATAGATACCAAAACTGTCCTCTAGCCACTGTCTAGAAAGTGTGAAATGTCCACTTCTCACCAGACTTCCAAGACCGGGCAGGACACAGACAACAGGTTTGAAAGAAATGCATGGACTACTTTGGAGAGATAATTCCATATATGATGGTGGGTTGTGCGTGTCACATATGAGAACAAGTGGTTCAAACACACAGAATAATCTCTACAGTAAATAAGTTGGAATCAGAAGAAATCAACGGTTTGAAAAGGAATAAATGAAAAAAAATTACTTAATGTGTTACAAACAGTAGATTCAATAGAGATTAAGAATACTCTGACATGCTCAAAAGCAACAGGCCTCTAAGCAATTGCAGCAGGATCAGTTAAGTTTCAGGACAATGAGGAGAAGCTGGTTACAGTCAAGACAGAAAAAGACAAGAGTTTTCATTCTGTGAAGAGAGCAAAAGAACCTTTTGGTTCTCAGGACTGTAGGAACTGTGAAAATAGGAATCTTATTTGAATGCCTGGGGCTAGATGAGCAGGAGGCAAAACAGAAAAAGAGAATCTAATTTTGGAGACATTATCTTCAAGATGGTGGCATGGCATATTTGTTGATTTACTAGAAAGACACAGGATGATCCAAATGATCCAAACAGGAGCATTATTCTCTTCCTAGAGAGGTCTGAAAAAGAGGCAATGGAAGAATTTACCAGAAAGAAGATCAGAGGATTAAAAAAGGCAGAAGGAGACACAGGAAGCAAGGTGTCAAACCATGGTACCACCTTGTCAGATTCAGAAAGTGTAAGCAGATTTAGAAAGCAACTATGAGATGGTTTAGATCTGTTGAATGCTCAGAGGCATAGGACACTATGAGAGTTCCTAAGAACATTATTACTGACAATCAAACAAGATGGAAAAATGTCTCTATCTTTTTGCTTCCCTTTTCTTGTGAAAGAGGAGCTGTCAGCCTGTTAAGTACTGTTCAGCTCCCAGGGCCCCAGAGGATGACCCACAGCAGGGGCCAGCACAGAAGGTGTGAAAAGAGAGACTGCAGCAGCAACAGGACTGAGAGACCAAGCAGCCATGTAACACGCAAGTGGGACATCACATTTCTTTGAATTAATAATTCCTCCATCTTAAAATCACAGCCTGAAAGGTTTCTTTGTTTCATTGCCTGTCATCTATAACCTATACAATCTCACCCACAGCTTTGGTATGGACACTGCAGAATCTCACTGTGTTTTTTCCAGCTTTGGGATTCATCCTCTTCTGCTTGTACTGTCTCTCATATCAATCTAGGTGATATACTGTACTGAGCATTCAGACTAGGCACTGGCAGTGGGGAGGGTGCTTCAGGGTAGCCTCTGTGAGGAAAGGATGGGGCTGCCCTGTGCCACACACAGCCAGTTCCAATGGTGCACAGCTGAGCCCCTCAGCCAGACAGATCAGAGCATGAAGAAGGGGAAGGAGGGGGAGGAGGAACTCTAGGTGCTGGAGCAGATATACCCCTGCAGCCCCTGGAGGAAACCAGCCTGGAGCAGACATCCACACTGCATCCCATGAAGGACCTCATGAAGGAGAAGGTGGATATTTCTTGAAGGAACTACATTTCATGGACAACCCATGATAGAGCAAATTTCTTTTCCTGAAGGACTTAGGCCAATGGGAAGCATCCACACTGGAGGTGGGGAAAAGAAAGGAGTGTCATAGAGGCACTGTTATGACCCCTGCTCCCCATCACCCTGCACCCAGGTAGTGGGGGAAGAGGTGTATTTTTAATTTTTGTCTTTGCTTATCAGTATCTGAATCTATTTAAATTGACAATAAGTTAAATTAATTTTCCTCAAGTAAACTCTGTTTTGCCTACGGTGGTAATTGGCAAGCAATCTGGTCTTTACCTCAACCAGAGAGCTGCTTCATCTTATGTTCTGCCTCTATCCTGCTGAGGAGGACAGTGAGAGAGTGGCTGGGTGGGCAGCTGCAGCCAGTCAAGATCAACCCACCACCAATACCACTGTGACAGTAAATCAGTATCATTTTATTGAACTGATGCAATCAGTACAGGGTTATTACAGAAGATTTTACACCTTTGGCCCAGTATTTGCATCTTTGTCATGCTGCTTTTATGTTCCATTGATCTCTATTTCAAAAAAGGTTTGCTACATCTCATCAATAGATTGTAACTAGACCAATTTAAACACCTCTTAAGAACTGACCTCAAGTTTTGTTATCTTTGTACAGTATTTTCAGACGTTTTACAACAAAAGAACCAAAAAATATTTCAATTCATTGTGACCATGAAATAATAGAGTTTTCAATACTCAGGGACACAAAGAGGGCCACCAATAAAACTTCTACCCTGGACTTCCAGAGGGCAGATTTCAGCCTACTCAGAAGACTGGTTCAGAGGGCACCTTGGAAAACAGCCCTTGAAAACAAAGGGGTCCAGGATGAATGGACATGCTTCAAGAAGGAAGTCTTGAACGCACAGGAGCAGGCTGTCACAGTGTGCCAAAAGGCAAGCCGGCGAGGAAGACAGCCAACCTGGCTGAAGAGGGAGATTTTAAAGGAAATTAGGGGGGAAAAGAGAGCTTACCTACTATGGAAAAAATGGCTGGCTACTCATGAAGAGTTTAGGAATATAATTAGGTCATTTTGAAAGAAAATTAGAGAGACAAAGGCACAACTTGAACTCCAACAAGTCTTTGTTGGACATGAGGGAGAACATAGTCACCAAAGATGAGGAAAAGGCTGAGGTACTTGAACCTTCTTCATTTCAGTTTTCAACAGTAAGACAGGCTGTCCTCAGGACAACTGGCCTCCAGAGCTGGTAGACAGAGACAGAAAGCCCAACAGCCCCCCTGTAATCCAGGAGGAAACAGTTAGTGACCTGCTGAGCCACTTGGATCCTCACAAGTCTATGGGACCAGATGGAATCCATCCTAGGGTGATGAGGGAGCTGGTAGAAGAGCTCGTCAAGCTGCTCTCCATCATTTCCCAACAGTCCTGGCTCACTGGGAAGGTCCCAGTTGATTGGAAGCCGGCGAATGTCACACCGATCCACAAAAACAGCTGCAAGGAGGACCCGGGAAACTACAGGCCTGTCAGCCTGACCTTGGTTCCGGGCAAGGTTGTGGAGCAGCTCATCCTAAGTGCAATCACACAACACTTACAGGATGGACAAGGGATCAGATCCAGCCAGCACGGGTTTAGGAAGGGCAGGTCCTGTCTGACCAACCTGATCTCCTTTTATGACCAGGTGACCCACCTGGTGAATGAGGGGAAGGCTGTGGATGTGTTCTATCTGGACTTTAGCAAAGCCTTTGACACAGTCTCCCACAGCATACTTCTGAAAAAGCTGGTAGCCCACGGCTTGGACAGGGGCACTCTGTGCTGGGTTAGGAACTGGCTGGAGGGCCGGGCCCAGAGAGTGGTGGTGACCAGTTGGCAGCTGGTCACTAGTGGTGTCCCCCAGGGATCAGTGTTGGGCCCAATTCTGTTTAATAGCTTTATTGATGATCTGCATGAGGGATCAAGTGTATCATTAGCAAATTTGCAGAAGACACCAAGCTTGGAGGGCTCTTCAGAGGGACCTGGACAAGCTGGAGAGATGGTCTGATTCCAACAGGATGAAGTTCAACAAGGCCAAGTGACAGGTCTTGCACTTTGGCCACAACAACTCCCTGCAGTGCTACAGGCTGAGCACAAAGTGGCTGGAGAGCAGCCAGGCAGAGAGGGACCTGGGAGGCTGCACTGACAGGAAGCTAAACATGAACCAGCAGTGTGCCCAGGTGGCCAGGAAGGCCAATGGCATCCTGACCTGTATCAGGAACAGGCCAGCAGGACGAGGGAAGTGATTCTTCCCCTGTACTCAGCACTGGTGAGGCCACACCTCGAGTACTGTGTCCAGTTCTGGGCCCCTCAGTTCAGGAAGGATATTGAGGTGCTGGAGCAGGTCCAAAGAAGAGCAATGAGGCTGGTGAAGGGACTGGAGCATAAGTCCTATGAAGAAAGGCTGAGGGAGCTGGAGTTGTTTAGCCTGGAGAAGAGGAGGCTCAGTGTAGACCTTATCGCTCTCTACAACTACCTGAAAGGAGGTTGTAGCCAGGTGGGCATCTGTGTCTTCTCCGTCCCTGGAGATTTTTAAGATGAAACTGGATGTGACACTTAGTGCCATGGTCTAGTAACCACAGCGGTGTTGGAACAAGGGTTGGACTTGATGATCTTGGAGGTCTTTGCCAACCGGGTTAATTAGATGATTCTATGACTCTGTGATTGTTTCCAAAGCACAATGAAGCAGTTTATTGTCTATGTGAAGACAGCTTTTACAGGGCTATGGTAAACATCTTGCAATCCTGTATTAGTAATAGAGAAAGCACATAAATACCTTTCAAACATATTTTTTTTTCTAGATTTCAAATGGAAATATGTTTAGATAGGAAAAGACATTAAAGCATTATTGTTGCACCAGTTTTAATCTCTGTGGTAAAAGAAGAAAGCTCTTTAAAGCCAAAAGTCTTCAATATTTTCCATATCTTACAAATATACCCAAGTTTGCAAGCCACGAATCTGAAAGAAGCCTCAACAAATTGGACATATGAATTAAAAAAAAAAAATCAAAACAATGCAGCTGGATTACTGTTTGTATAAGTAAACTTTAAAAAAAACAGAGTTTTACGGGGTTTTTTTGTTAAAGATACCAAAACCATGATTCAGCTTTTCTTTGACTATTGTCAAACTTCATCTTTAACATCAGTATTTTTGAGGGATCTTACCTCCTGCTGCATGTTTCTCGTCCTTGACACAGGTATCATTTAAAGACCCATTTGGATCACAGGAACATGGCTGGCATGGATCTGGGCTATCTGGCAACACCTATAAAAATAAAGAGGTTACAAAACAAAACCTTACCTTTAATAATTGAAAACTTTCATTTATTTCTTAAAAAAAAAGAGGCAAGAACAACTTCTGTGTAGGTGCCTTACACTTTAACAAAAATGAGATAGCTGATAAACTAAGTCCATGCAGTCTACAACAAAAAGAAAAGGTCTCAAATTGCACCAGAGATTGGATATTAGGAAAAACTGCTTCACAGAAAGGGTTGTCAAGCACTGGAAAGGGCTGCCAAAAAAAGTGGTAGAGTAACCATCACCGGAGGTATTTAAAAGAGTGTAGATGTGGCATTTAAGGACATTGTTTAGTGGTAGACTTGGCAGTGTTAAGTTAAGGGTTGGACTCAACGATCCTTTCCAATATAAATGATTCTACGTTCTATGATTCTATTAAAGTTACATTTTGGATTTTCATTCAGAAACATATAAGAGACTTAGATACAGATAGGTTTTCAACTTTTAAAAAAAAAGGTGTAGAGATTGTAACCGATCTGTATATGGCTAAAATCAATACATGTAATGAAGTAGATTTTAAGCATTTACTAACTAAAGTAATATTGACACGTAGCTCAGTTGTTCTGGTCAGCATGGTTCAAAAAACTAACTAAAGTTAGTCAGTAACTTAACAGAAAGTAAGTGAAGAAAAGTGAACATTAGACAATCGTTCTTGAAAATGTTACCTCAACCAAACTTAAACCTTGGTCTAATACCACACTAGGAATATAAATTAGAAGTGCTGTATGAAGTAGGTACATACACATAGTATAGATACACTATACACACACACATACACACACACACACACACACACACTCTCACATATCAAATCCCTATTAGTTGGACGATAAGTTGATTCGGAGGAAAAAATCATGCAAGTGCCCTGCTGCTGAAGAAATTGGTTCTCAGTACTCCTTTTCTCAAGCTCTAAGGCTAAGCCCCGTATATCAGGGGAAATGTAATTACTGCTATTTGCTGATGTTTTCTGTGTTTGAGGATTGAAAACCAATCAGACTAAAGGTCATTATTTACCCAACAGAAACTAAACAGGTGAAATATAAGCAATTTAAGCACACATTAATAGTGTAGCTGTCTAAAGCACAGGAATGACCTATATTAACAATACAACCCAACGTAAGAGTCATCTTCTGATAGCTTCAATTTAAATGAAAATACAGTCTTATATGACAAAATACAAAAAACCTATTCCCCCTGCACTGAAATTCAAAGACATTCATGAGACACTATAGAATTTCAGTGATTATTAATTCTACATTACATTTAAAAATAAAAATTACAGACTTTCATCAATATCAAAAATAGCAATATTTCTTTGAACTTTGATAACAAAACTTGAAATTCATTACTGAGGCAAAAGTTCTGTTTACAGGACCACATCCTCCTTTAAATTAAATTGAAATACTAGCTGGAAGCCCTGACCTCAAGTGCATTTGTTCATATCAACACAATTCACTTCCATATTTCTCTGACCGTTAACTTTATAGATTTCCAGCTGTGAAAAACAACTGCTGCACTGAAAGAATTAGAAGTTAACCTTCATAAAATGGCAGTCAAAACTGTGCCATCTCTTTTTAATAATTGAACTTCCCCTGATGAAGTGATGGTTTGCACACCAAGCTTTACAGAGAAGGGACAACAGAACAAGAGTTTACCCCTTTAGGTCTGAAGTATCCGTCGAGGCAGGTCTCGCAGTTTATGCCACCAGTGTAGCCTGTGCAATTCACACACACTCCACCTCCAATGTATTCTCCATGGATATTCAAACTCTGATTTCTGTCTGCAACATCCTGATCATAGTAACACTCTTCAGTCTTCCCATGACAGTTGCATGCTAAAAGAGAGGGAACGTGTTAGCAAATACATTCCCACTGGAGATGCCCCACTGTTACTAAGGTATTAAAAAGAGTCGTTCAACGTTTTGTCATTGGTGCTGTATATGGTAACTGGTAGCACATCCAAACATTCATTTAGTACTTCATTTCTGAAAAGTAAGACGGTCCAGAATTCTGTATGTTGTATTTTTTTCCCTCAATATTTTGTCTTAGGGAATATGGAAGTTGACAGACATAGTTTAATTATGATGTTTTGGTTTAGGTTGTTTCTTTTTTTTCTGTTTAAATTGAAAATCGAGAACGTTTTGGTGATTGCACACACATATGGTTCATGAAAGAGTCATCTAACTTAAAATACAAGAGCAGTTATAAGGAAAGCATCAGAATGGTATGAGTAAATTAAAATAAGTCAAATGAAAGCTGAAAGACATCCTAAAAATATTTGACTTGCACATACGCATGTAAGAACTGGGTCAGAACAAAAGGATTCTCAATCTTAAAACTTCTTTTGAAGTTCATATCTGAACTCTAGACTTCAGGTCCCCAAGAAGAAAAGATAAACTAATAATCTGTTGCTGTAAAAATGAGGTAGCTCACTTTCTCTCCCTTCCTCTGTGGTATTAAAACATTCATTTCCACATACAGAGAAATTCAAAGTTTGTCAACATTGTAGGGAGGCATTCTCCTTACATCTGATTCAGATCCCAGGGAACTGTTTCCATCATGACAGTACAGCAATTCACTAAGGGTTGAACAGGGCATAAGAAGTGTCTCTCAAAAGTTAAACATGAAAATAAATGTACCCTGATTTCATTCCAGAATGCATTCCCAGTGCAGACACAGCCCTAACTGAAACAATAACCTCTGTGGCCAAAGTTTACAGGACACAAATAAGCAATGGCTACTTTTAATATGGGCATATCTGTTCCTATTTGTTTACTTCTAATCACTCATGGTAAATTGAAAACCTACAAATGAATAAACGCTTATATGTAACGGAGCACTACATTTTATTATGTTCAGAAATATACGCGGTATATGACCTCTAGAAGTAAGATATTAAAGTTCAATTATAACTACCCTTACTACAATAAAGCTGAAAATGAAATTCCCACCCTGTGGAAAGGTGACATTTCTAAGTATGTTTTCATTCCATGTTGGAAAACTAGATACTTTGCATTTTCTGTTAAAAAATCACACATTCAAATTATATTTTGATCATATAAAAATATAATGTTCATCAAGGATGAACATTATAACATATAAAAGTGTCATTTATACAAAAATTATGCTGTTAAAGTTTAAAATAATGAAAAATCTGTAAAAAGACTTTTTACTTACCAGCATACGGTTCTGCTATTTTATCAAAAAATCCCCATCATAATTATAAAAACCAAACAAGAAAAAAAATGATACAATATTCCCCAAGTATCACTATGTTATGATAAAATATTCTGCATTCAATAAAACCACAATTCGACATGTAATTTTTCTGTTAAGTCTTTTGAGTCCATCTAACCAAGCGAATAACATCACATCAAATGTTATTCATAAACAAATGTAGTTAGAAACAAAACTAATTGTAAAATCTTTTAGGACCCATTTTCAGTTTTCACTAGCAGCTGCAACAAACTTTTTCTTCTGTACTGCTTTCAGCTTACGTTCACATTCATGCTTATGCAGGAAAGTGCCAGCATGCCAAGGCTTTTGATGGAAACCAGGACAACACTGATCACACGTCTCTCCGCATGTGTTGTGCTCACACTGACAGACGGATTTCTAATTTAAAAGAAAAACAAATATTTACACAATGTGATGATTTGAAGAATCTGTCCATGTACATAATCTGCATTCCAGTTCAAATTACGAAAACATTGAGACTGGCTATACTCTGTAATTCCTTTGTTTATTCATTTTTATTCACTTATGTATCCTCCATTCACTAAATGTGTTTAACTTCTGTAGCTCTATTTTAACAAAACAGCCACAAAGCAAAGGAAGATTGTTGGCCAGATTATCTAAGAAGAATCTAAGGATGTAGGAGAACTAAATTTCAACTGGATAAAGAAAGGAGGATGGGAGGATGAAAGTTCCCCAACACAGTAAATAAGCCGAAGTGCTGGTAGCCTTCAAATACAGTGTCACATTACAGGAAAACTGATCTGACCCCAGAAGAAGTGAGCCATTCTAGACCCTCCCCTCAGAGCACAAGTCCAGCCTTTCAGACACTTTTCAGTTCCTCAGCAGACCTCATAGTACCAGTATGAAAATATTGCTGTACAGAGCACCCAAACTCTCCAAGCTGCAAAAGCAGCTTGGAAAATGTAAAAGAAATTGTGGTTTGGAGAAATGAGAAGTAAAAATTGGCTTCTTGATAATTATTCAGTGAAGGGGATTCTCCATGGTCCTTGTGAAGCCATTTAAGGTCAAAGCAGCAGGCTAGAAAAATTCTATGGCTCACAGGACAAAGCATAAATCTTGCAAAACAAGGCTAGGTTAATGAATGCTTCAGAAAAGCATGGCAGTAAATTCTGGCAAGTTTATTCTCTGCAATGCTAAGGGAAAGATTCTTTCTGATAACAACAACAGTCATAATGTTTATAAGCCTGTTTTGGAATGGCTCAGTCTAAAGAGTATCCCTGGAAAGCTAAACCTCCAAATCTCTTCTGGCTTGAGTTGTTTCACTTATGCTATTTTTCATATTGGTCAGAAAAGAAATACATATTTGACATCCTGCAAAACAGGATACCACACTTCTCCAAAAGGCTTTCTTTTATCTAGTAACCATATTATCTGAAGAATGTATTAATTGCAGTAGCAGCACTTATTTTCTGAGGCAGACCCAATTCTAACAGGTGGTCTAATTCTAACAATGCTGCAGTTCAATCACTAAGGTCATCTGAAACAATAGTTCAACACTTGCTATACACATCACTACAGAAGGCTCAGAAGGATTAAACCAAGGAGTTTGCAAAAATTTTACAAGGATCCATAGAAACTGCTTAGATCTGTAAATGCATTCACTGTAAGATTTTTTTTAATGATTTTCTACATAATGGCTTAATGTCAAATACAAACAAGATTTTCTGTTAAATCCTATAAAGCTCCTACTGAAGTAAATAGTGTATGAGAAGATCCCACACTGTGGCATGTAATATTAGAAGACAGGAAATTCTGTATTAGTGAGTGCATACAGTTAGACAATCAGTAACAAGTTATATTTCTATATATCTATTATATTGCTTATGTTTTTATTATATTGTGGATGTGCAAAAAGAAAGTTACAAGTTGGAAGACATTATAAGTGACTCATGATCTTCTAGATTAGCTTAACCGATAACTCAGTTAATATTTCCTGCATAGTAAATGCACCATTCTAGAGTCATCATTTCTTTACAAGTATCAATTAAATACTTGACAATCATTTAGGAAACTCCTTGATTAATATCAAGGAGGAAAAGAAAGACTGACAGTACTCATTTCTACAGCTACAAAGAGTAACCCAGATTTCTGTTTTTCCTAGGAAACTTCCAGTATGGACTGAATTATCTGAAACCTATTCTTTCATTTCAGGAAAGCCTCTGTTGACACTGAAAGAATGTTTATCATTCTGGTCGCTAGCACTGTTTCATCCTGGCACTGCTTCTGACTTTCTTCCAGATAAAGAACAGACATAAATTCACAGAAATCTGAGGAATTTCATTATCAGGTTTGTAAGTTGTTTGTTGTTTTTTTTTTCATGTTCCACCCTATAAATAAGTCACATTAAAAAAAAAATACATACATTGGTCACTGGATCCAGTGGACAAGCCTGCGCATGGCCTGAACATATACACATGCCTCCAACAGAGATGTCTTTTATAGAATAGTAATACTGTAAGACAAAACAGAAATTGAATTGCTAAGTGGATTGTAAAATGCAGGTGCCAAACTGCAGAATTCATTTCTGGTGACAAAACTGTCAGCTCCTGTTTTATTTTTTTTTTTGATCTATTACAAATATAGCAGGCAGTGTAATCCAAGCCGTGTCTTGATCAACAGACTCAGGCTGAGTGAAAGAAAGGGTATAAAGTGGCACAGTTCCATTTGTTTGAAGTCACAAGAGCCACGTCAATTTATACACAGCATACAACAAACACAAGAATAGGGGAAGGCTATATGCACACTGGATAATGAGAAGTCAAAAGCTACAGAATTTATTCCCTTCAGAAAACATGAAAAGGAAAAGGCATGATGATGGGGAGAAGAGAAAAGCTAGAACAAAAACTAACACCTTTGTTCACCTTAGCTGGATCTAACTTGGGCATTCACTGCACTGTGGAGAGAAGAACTGTTTTTCACAATTGGCCTTTTGAATGATCATGGAATAGTCTTCACTACTGAGCTTTAAGTACTTTTGACCTGTTGTTCTGCCATTTGACAATTTCTCTTTTTTCTTTGGTGAGGATTAAGAGCCCTAACCAAAATGAAGGATAGAAAGACATTTATAATCATATATTACAACATCTGGGAACAATGAATCTTGTCCATTTTCATCTATTTTTGGCAAGGGTCCTGCAACATGCTAACAACTGACAACAAACCAAACATTTGCAAATTTTGCTGTTACTGTGTTCAACCTCTTTATCAGATCATGAATAAATATATTAAACAAAATAAGAACTCTTATCACTCATAGTCAAGCTTATGAAACAGAAAATATATAATTTGTGGCTACCCTTTGTTTTCTGACAAGGATGGCAAGTTTCAGTTGCTCCTTGTTCCTTTGAGGACAGCCTCATGGAGAGATGCCACACAGAAGTTACCGTTCTTTGTTGGTTTAAGAAATCAGTGGATCGTCCTGCACTCAGTTTTCATGAGTATAAAATGATTTTTAAAATGTGAATTTAATTTTGCATTTCTATTCACTTACAATCAGCTTATTAAATGTCCACTTTTACATAAACACACAGTTTCCATGATTAGTGAGGCTGCAATAACTGCACTGAATAGGAAGGGTTTCTGAGTTTGTAATATAAAAGAGAATGGCTCATTCCAAACTTTCAGAAGTAGCCATCACTCTATGTATTTAAATGAGGAAACAAAACCCAGAAATATGGAACAGAAGAAAAAAAATTTTCTTTGCAGTTATCCACCATTGACAAATGATATTAATAAAGCCAAGGATAACAATACACTCTTTTCCAACAGGACTTACTATAGTGGTGACTTAAACTTTCCAAAAGAAAACTATGGTGACCAAGACAAAGAAGAAGTGAGCAGAAAGAAAAAAATGTGGCAAGTTATATATCCCCCAAACCAGCTTTTGAGAATGCTTGGTAGAAAAATCAGAGGAAAACTAGAATAACACACAACATTTAAGCAGCAGGAAAAGAGGCATAGAAAGAAAGTAAAGATTACAAAAAGAATAGATATGGGTGTGTACACACAAGGGACAGTGGACAAGACCGGGGTATGGTGTGAGTTTGAGTGCTGCACCCATTCTTTTAAGCTAAAGCAAAAATGCAAAATTTTTACTGCTAGCCTCAATCATATGATAATGCTAAAAGTGCTACATTCAGACCCTACTACTACTTATAGTACAATTAGAAATTCTACTCAAAGGAAGTGCTCAAAAAACTTTAAATGCAGGACTGAGCAGCAGAAGAGGCAAGAGGACACTAACAGCAAACACTTGCCAAATACCTGCATCCAAATGTTTGCAGTCAAAGGAGCTGCGTGCTCATGTTAATAATAACAGTATTAATCAGAAAAGGTAAAACTGTTACTTCCAGTCCAGAGAAGATGACAAAATTAAGTGAACAGGGAATTCTGCATCACCAGGATTATGACACGTAAAAACAGGTATTCATCATCTCCCAAAATCTCCTATGGCAAACAAAGGCAGGTACAGCATTTACAGGTGTAAGAGAACAACTACACATGCATTTCTACCATCTTGTCAGAACTTACCCTCCTCGTAACAATGGGATCAATTTCAGTTGGATCTTTGTGTGCGAACATCATTAAATCAGCATTTAGCGTCCGTATCCTCTGGAATCTCAGGCGAATAAAGCGAGCAGAGGTGAATTCCAGTAGTTCACGTGAAGGATCATCAGCACTAGGCCTTCCGTTAATTAGAGAAGTGTGAATCTGAAAAATTATTAATGCAGGAAGGAATTAGATGGCACCAAAACTGTCATAATTACAACAACAAATATCACTACACACACTGTGTGAATGCATTTGTAAATGTAAAATACCTTCTTTCTTTAAAAAGTCGAATTGCCCACAGACCTCAGCTATGAAGAGTCTTTACAATAAAAACATTTTGAGCAAAAGAAAGTCATTATCTACAGAAAGACTGTAGCACAAACTGCATGTGTGTACCCAGGCCCTATAAGTGTCCATGTCACAAGCAACTCATTTCTCCTCCTGTAGTCTGAAAATAGGTATTTTAAAGTTATCATACCAATGGGCTCAGAAATTTTGAGTTAAAGGAATATGTACTTGGAATGGGACTGAGAATTCAACAGGTCATCATCCTTGTCAGCTTGGACCTCTTAGAGGGATCATCATCAAAAGGCTTTTGAACTAGGTGCATTCAAAAGCCAGGATAAGGTAACTCTTGAAATACTGAAAACTACAACAGCTAGATGAGATAAAATAAGCATTCATTAGCATCTCTCCTTACCCATTGTCTCTTTACACAATACATCTCCTTTGAATCTTGTTTTCAGCAAGGTGAAACAATTTCCTGGGTTGCAACTGTTTTCACCTGGTCCCCCAGGAAACTCTTTATCACTTCTGAGAACTCTGTTTAGCATTTGTTTTTCCAAAGATGTTACTTCTCTCTGCCTACACTGTGGTTTCTGTGAAGGTTACCCCTCCTTTCTCTGCCTGTCCTATCCTAAAGTCTAGACTTCTAAGTAAGTGGGCTTTGTGGCTCCTTCATAAAGAGACTCTCTGACCTCAGCTGCAGCATCAAGGGCAAGGCAACAAAAATAAGAGATCTCCTTCCCCTCCTCTCTTTGTAGCTGATCATGGCATACATTAGCTCTGAATCAACTAAATAAAACAGATGGGCTGCTACAGAACTGTTCTTGGAAAAGGCCTACACGAAGAAGCAAGTCAGGTACAGCAAACCACTGTTAATGAGCACCTAGGGGGGAGGGAGGAAAGAAACCATTAATTTTCCTGTATTCTGAAGTGTTAAATTTTAATTGGGGCATTTTTATTACAGGCTGGTACACTGAAAGAATGTTCAGATGCTGAGCCAAATGTGCAGAACATTAGAACGAATAAAAAATTATTTATTCTTTGTAATTAACACGTGTTGCCTCTTACCTCAGTTCTCTGAGTGAGAGGTCAGGACACACAGTCATTTTCTGTCATTGAACATGGTCATATTATCACTGTTTTAGGCAAACAGCTGCACTCTGAATGCCAGCTGGCACTCACTCAGCAGTGGCTGCCTCACACTGAGGAAAGAGACAGTAAATCTACTGCTCCCAGGAAAGCAATAGCTCTTCTTTCCTGGAGTTTTTGGAGGTACTGGATAGAAGACTTACTACTGTCTTGCATTGGCTATGTGATACTATCAACTTACTCATTTATCTCAAAAGCGGGTGGCAAGAGGATGGTGCCAGACTCTTTTCAGTGGTAACCAGAGACATGTCAAGGAGTAATGGCCATAAACTAAAACACAAGAAGTTTCATCTCAACATCAAGGAAGAACTTTTTTACACTGAGGGTGGCAGAGCACTGGAACAGGCTGCCCAGGGAGGTTGTTGATTCTTCCTCTCTGGAGACATTCAACACCCACCTGGACACATTCCTGTGTAACCTGTTGTAGGTGACACTGTCTTGGGCAGAGGGGTTGCACTAAATGGTCTCTAGAGGTCCCTTCCAATCCTAACAAATTCTGTGATTTTCTCGATCAAGAGGGAAACCTTAAACCTCATCACATCCAGCATCCTGCTCCACTGTATCTCCAGGTACGCAAAATCACTGGGAGCCACTCTGCCAGGACCAGCTATCATATCTTGCCTATGTATGAATCAGCACCTCTAGGTTTCTGCCATGTTATCTCCAGGAAGAGGTGATACCACTACCGCCTTCACATTTCACTTTGAGCTCTGCCACAATTTTGCTCCTGACTACAAGTAATTAAATGAAAGAAGATAGTTGGCTGGAAATTAACAGAATAAAATGCTATGAGAAAGACAGGGTGCAAACAAAAGATTATAATAAAAACCCCAGAGGAAGAAAGGAGGAAGTCCTGAATGAGAAACCTCTGGCTACAAATAGGACAAAAACATATGACCAGAGAACTCCTCAAGTCCCTCGTGAAGAGAGAGAGGACGTGTGAAGAGAGCAAGCTTAAAAAAAACCCTGGAGATGGTAACAATAGGTCAAATGGAAATTGATAGATCTTTCCAAAAGAAGCAGGATTTTAGTAAAAACACATGCCTCAAGACTTCTCTGTATCATATGTACCTCCGAGCAAGGAAACATATTTCTTCTGAGTATTTTTTCACACCGTCGCCTCCTTCCTTTAAACTAGATCCAAGAGATTTCTTGTTTACAGCTAGCAAACATAGATGGGTTTAAAGCAATAGAATACTAAAGACTAAACTTTGATATTTGAGCTAAAGAAGAAATGTGTCTAAACTAGCGTTGAAAACATCCCCTTGGTCACTCTGATACAACAACAGCACCTTGATGATAAGCAGCATGGCAATTTGACCATCTCTTCAAAAAGATGAAAATAAAGCTTTTGGGTGTGGTAGCAGAAAGATGCAGGTAAAATCCACGTAGCAGAATAAGGAAGAGTTAAAAGTATGAATAATAGACCCAGCTTGACCAGAAGTGACGCAGCTGACAAATAGCAGTCGTGCCTTTTGACTTACATCTTTTTTAAAAAGAACAAATTTAGTCTTCAGACACTGATGGGGGAAAAAATCACCACCTTGGCATAGCAGGTTTACAGAATTAAAATGCAAATGAACAAAATAAAGCAAGAGGTATCCATTTTAGAACAGACTCCCTTTTTAAAAGGATCTATCTGCCAGCAGTACATCTATTGTGCAAGGCTGATCTAGTAGAGATGATGACGTGCATTTATATTTTCTTTCTTGCTTGTTTTTAAATGTTTCACAATTTCATTATAAAACAACAAACAACTAATTTCTCATAATTACGGAAATGCAGTTACGGTCTGCGTGAAATGTGGCACCTGTTCAAATATGTACACCAAAATGGCACTGAGACTAGAAAATTCAAATTGGATAGCTTTATGAAAATGAATATGAAGTGAAAATTTTACAGGCAAAATTAATCACTGTAAATTATTTCTCCTGCTATAAACAACTGTGATGAAATCATTAATTTCTCCCTAGAAACATTCAGAATCAACTTGAAGAGCATCCAACCAAGTTGTTCCTACTCCTTGAAAAGAGAATAAGGAAGAAACTAAGACTACTTTCATAACATTTGTCATTAATTAGGAAAAAATTGTAAGAATTTTAACTTAAAGAGGTTTAAGTAGAATTAGACTTACCATATTTTCAATATGACTCTCACAATGGGACATCACTGAGTTTTTCAAGAGCACACTTCCTCTTTTCACCTCCCTCCACTATATTGCACCTATTTGTAAGATACTGTTCATAGGATAGCACATTTTCAGTCAAGACACTAACATGGCCCCTGCCCTCCAAATATTTTTGAATCAGATCTGAAAACTGTTCCAGTGAACACAATCCTCACTATCCATCTATGCCATACAAGGTCATCACAGTACTTCATATATAACTCTGAGTCCTGTAAAAACAAGCTTCATTTTCACACAGGCAACTACGGTGCTGATGACAGTTCTACAGCAGAGCAAATACCTAAAGCTGAGTCTACCAGGAAAATATGAATACTTGAATCCACTCATTGGCTATTATAATTTGGATAATCCAAGCCCCCATGAGAGGACAACGTCAAATTTTCTTCAGGTTTCATGGACAACTTTTATTCACTAATTCCAGAACTTAAGTAATCATCATTTTGCATTCTAAATGAAAGCTATGCAGATTTCAACCACAGAAAACCTTTCCTTAACATGAAATTTGCCCAGGATTATATTCCACCAAATGGAATCTTTAGGAATCTTCAACAGAGGCCAGAAGAAAATGGTTATGAAGGAATAAAAGAAAGAGGGCATTTAGAGAGTGATCCCTCTGATATATTATCACTTCCTCTGACTAAACAGTTTAAATGCTTCCTGAGCTACAGAGTGAATCTGAGTAACAGTGTTTAAAGTCTACCGATTGCCCTTCTCTCTATTATAGCTCTACTCTCTTCTTCCATTGTAATGTTTTTCATCACTACATATACTTGCCCTAATGGGAAGAAATTTTTTTCTTTAAAAAATCCCAACAAAAATAACTGGTTCTGGTGGGGTTGTTGTTTGTTTGGGGCTTTTTTCCTTTTAAAACTGGAACTCATAATTATTTAATTGACAGTATTCTAATTTTTCATTTGAGAAAATTCTGAGCAGTCAACATCTTTTCATTTTTAAAATTCAGTATGATGATAAATCAACTTTTTTTCTTTCTGAGAACTGTGGAGAATGCTACAAGCTCTCTACTCTGAAGAGAATTTAGTCCAAAACTAGCCCATCAGCATTCATGCATAATTCTTTTTTCTTCTTGCATGTATTACATTGCAACACATTACATTTAGCAACATTCATTTTCATATAGCATTTTTCTTATAGGATAATAAGCTGCTATAGAACAAATTATTTTAAATTTCGCATTACCAACAAATGCTGCTATTACAGTTTTCTGTTTTTATAGATTGTCCACAAGAATGTTGAACATATACCGAATGTATTCAAAGGACGTCTTAAGTACATTAGAATCTCCGGACCATGTCAGAACCAAAAGACCCATCTACCTTGGTACTCTGCCTTACTCAGCATCCAAACCAACACACTAACAATAAGATGAAGGCAAGCATACATAATACTCAGGGATTTCCTGAGCTACAGATAGTTTCTGTACTGCTGGCAAGCCTCAAAGAACTTCCACAAACTCACTCAGTCTCACCCTAATATCTACACCCATCACCTAATAAGGATTTTCTCATCTCATTTACATGTTGATGAGATCCTTCTTTTGCTTGTTTTAAGCCTGCTTCATACTAAATTCACTCAATATTTCCTACTTCTTAAATTGGAACAAAGATATGTATTTTTCTATCAGCTCTATTCTTCATTGCATTTCTTTACTACTAATTAGCTTTGAACAGGTATCAGGCTTCCAGACCTGTAGTTTCCTTGGATGTCTAAGGAATGTTACTTAAAAAGTGGTGTTTCATTTGACACTTCACACTCCTTAGTCACTGAGAATATTTGAAAGTGAGGAGTTAAATAATAACTGTTATAATTCACCTATGTTAGCCTTGAGTTCCTTTTCACTATTCAATTTATCAATTATTTCTGCACCTCTTCAGTTAACAACCTAGTTCGCAACTGCTTCTCCAACTCCTTTCCTGTAAATAACGTTTCCACTGCAGAAACCCTCCTGACAGTTTCTATAGAAAAACTGATTCAAATAATTAATTTAGTTTTTCAGCAATGACCTTATCTTTCTTGAACACTCTTTGATCATCTCTCAAGCCCATCAATTCTCTACCAGACTTCCTGAATCTGATGTGTTTGAAAAAAGGTTTATTTCAACTCAGTCACTCAGAATCTTTTCCACATTTTTATTGTGGTTTAACATTTCACTTGCTGGAGCTTATTTTCCTACCTATTTTCCTCATTTGCAGGAAAAGACATGATGTCCATTCATTATACCAGTTCACTTTTCATATCTATTACCTTTCCTTAGTTTATTCTTTAAACATGTATTATGATTTTTGGAACCACTCTAAAACGAAGCATGCATGTGTGTGCTGTTTTATTTTTAAACTCTTGTCTGTCGATTTTTTTTAGATGTTTCACCATCTTTTTTATTTTGAAGTTGCACTTTGGCAGATTTCATTCCCCTGGGATGTTGCATTTTTAGTATTTTCTGGTTATTTTTACATAACAATTATTCAACAGTTAATAACTTGGACTAAGATCTGTGCAGTGTTTTACACTACATCATGGGTTCCTTTACCAGCTGCACCAAGAACATTCAGGTTTTTAAGAAATACTCTTTTGCACTACATTCTCTTTGACTCCTACAGAGTCTGTCAAAGGGTTACAGAAGGCTGATACTACATTCTTAGCCTTCCTTCATCCAGACCCACTCAGTTCCAAACTTCTGGGCAGTTGCTGATATAACATTAAAGCTGTGCTGACCCAGTTTAGCTGCTGAATTTTAGTTCACAGAGATCTCATATATGATTTTATTTCTGCTGAATTTCTTATATTATTTTATATTATTATTAAATCTGTAGTGCCTCTCCTCCACAAGCCACTCAGTCATTCTTAAAAAGCTTCTTGTGTCTGTCATGTCTACAGTGCCACCTTTTTCCAGCACCCTTTTAATGGAAAACCCTTTTAGTTGGTTTTAATTACAAGGTAATTTCTCAGCTCTGAGTAGGGACACTGGGCATTACTTGGATGCTTCCAATCCTAGCTTCTGCAACAACATCACCTGAAAGGGCTTGCAACATGCTCCAACCAGATGACCATCAGACCATCCAGCCATATGACTAGAATTTCACAACACATTTCATTGGGTTTCTGTCACTGAGAAGTGACAGATGCCACCTAAGAAATTTTCTGCCATTTTTGGAATTAGACAAGTCTCATATACTAGTGAACAAGGGTTCTCAGAACAGAGAAAAGTGTCACCCTGCACCCCACCACATATTTTTTACATGTTGATAAAATCTCCCAGAGAATTCTCAAGGCTAAGCAACTTCAGCCCTCTCACCCTCTCCTTATAGGATACACATTGCAAGTTCTTAATCATATTCCTGGATGTTTCCTGGACTTGCTCCAAGATGTCCATGTCTTTCTTGTACTGAGGAGCCTAGAACTGGACTCAGTGCTTCAGGTGTGCTCTCATCACCTCCCTCAGCCTGCTGGTGACTGTCTAACTAATGCAGCCCAGGATACTCCCAGCTTTCTTTACTTGCAAGGGCAAGTACATTGCTGGCGTATATTCCACTTGGTGTACACCACTGCTGTCACCTAGTTTCCTCCTGATGCTTCTGGGTGACACAGGCAAAGCTGGCTCACATGTGTCATTGAACTATCATGTAGCTGCCCATCTGCAGGCAAAGAAGTACCAGTCCCGGTGTCAGAAGTCACTGATTTGCAGTCTTCACCACCATGGGAGTTTCCATTTCTGAACCAACAGGCACAGACTCTGCCTGCCTCTATTTTCATACAGTTATGGCTTCAGGCTGCAGAGTCACAGAGAAAAATCAGTTAACCTCTTTCTTATCACCTCTGATGCTGCACAGACTGCTGACATGGCCCTGCAGTCCTTTTCTTGGTAATACACAAATCCCCAGCCACATCAAACATTCTGCAGGCAAGGACACAATCTCTTTCTCCCTCAACCTCAGCAAGGTCCCAGGCAGTTCTTGCAGTCTCAGAGGCTAAAATTTGCATCCTGTCTCTGGATCTCAGCCTAAGTTGAGGGTTCTGCAGTCGCATCAGCCAGTGCTTAGTACTGTGCCCAGATTGTGCCTTACCACCATTGCTGAGCATAAAACCACTCTTTCCAGCCCTCTTTCTGTGCATGTTTCTGGCATGAACCGATATGCAAACATGGATCATGCTAGATGCCTCTGCTGTTTTACTTAATGCAACAGTAAAAATGGTACCACTCTGCATGAATGTATATTATCATCTGCTGAGTTACTTTAACACTTTACAAAGTTTCTAAGAATTTTAAGTATGCACCATGTTCTCATACAAATTTATAATACCCATGTGGCGTATTTTTCTGCTTAGAGCTTTGGCGTTTAAAGTTACTTTGTCAAGATATTTGAGTGCAGTCAATCTCAACCTGTTTGTAGGATATAAAAAAACCCAGCTGTTTGGCTATGTGGCATGGAGTTTTTATACTCATGTTCTTTTCAAGAAAACAACATCTCCAACCCTTTTCACTGGTGATAATCTGTAACTTTCTTCATAAAAAGAAAAGGTTACTTCTAGTAATCTGTTAAAAGAATGGAGTGGGAACATCACTCTACAATATTTTTTGGCTAGTAGTGGTAAAGAACTCAATTTGTTGAAGTATTCAGTAGTTTATTTGGTACATCGTTGTGCTGGTTTAAAAGTAAACCAGCAGCGGAAATGAACCCAACTCAAAAGAGAGATTATAAATCAGAATAACAATTTAATAAAATAATACAATAAGTACGATTATACAGACAAATAATTGGTTTTAACCGACGAAACCCAAATGTATAACCCAGCACCCTGGGGCATGAACAGAGTGGTGTTCTTTGGGCCCCCTGAGTCCAAAGTAAAAGGAGAGGGGAAAACCTGTTGGAGAGAGTGCTGTTGCAGTCTGGTCAAGACTGGTGATTGCAGTCTGGTCGAGAGTGGTGGTTGCAGTCTGGTTGAGAGTAGTGGTCTGCAGTCTGGTTGAGAGTGGTGGTTGCAGTCTTCCTCTGGATCCCACAAGTGGTTAAAAAAGTCCCAAGACCCCAAGATTACATATCCTCCAGTTCAGGCAGGAATGCCCAGTACCTCCCTCAGGGCTCGGAGTTCCACAACGGGTGTGAGGAGCATCCTCTTAACACCCAGTTTATAGCCTGAGGAGTCAGGCCTGCCCTGGGCAGATGGTGTAAATAGTCTATTGATAACAGTTTCTGGGAAATGGCATGGGAGGCTATAGAATACACAGGTTTGGGTTACACCCATACAGTGATGAACTGGTCCCAGCTGTTCTACCTAGGACAATTGTATCAAGACTGTGGGCTTCAAGGCTGATGCTCTGTGTAAGGCAGTGGTCTGACCCTAAAATATTGCCAAGAAAGGTCAATTTCTCACTAAAATCTAATCTCAGACAGCAGCATACAGCAGAGAAAAGTTTCTGTGCTGAGCAAAAAGACTTGCAACTTGATAATCAGCAGTGGAGAAGACAGATATGTCAGCATTAAAATAATTTAATGAGAAAGGTACTCCCTGATTTAAATTCTCAAGTTATGCAAGCACATCAATATGAAGATGGACAATACTGAACATAAATTTTTCAACAGGTGATTCAGTAGCTCTCAAAATTCTTCTAACCAATACCAGTTTTAATTATCTGTTGCAAATAGCTCATTTGCAGTAGATATAAAATAACTGCTGATTAATTAATCTCTTGGCATCTTATATTTAATCCCTAAAGACAAAATTTCTGTGAGTTTCCTTACTGTAAAACCCAATCTATCATTAGAGCTGATTTCACAACTAGAATAGTAGAGAGAAACATATGTCAGAACTCAGCATCCAATTTTTCATCATAAATACATATTTATAATAATTGTATTAGAAATTGTATATTTGGCAAGGTTTGCTGTATTTCTAATAAATATCTCACTATCTTAATAAATTAATGGTTTAGTAAGTGAAAGCACAACTCCCTTCTGTGCCTTGCTAATGAGTACAAGAGCTGCTTGAAATGCAGTGCTTAAACTTGCATTAAAATGTCAAGGGCTATGTATGTCAAATTTTATCTCAACTAATTCATTCCCCCTAAGAATACATGCAAATGTCAGTTTAACGAACTGTTTAGCAAATACTATTGTGTCATTGACAACTATACCCTACAGCGTAGGCTAAATAAGGCTTCACCTCTTCAGTTTTGATTAACTCGCTTTTGTCATTTTCCTCTTTCCAATTTTACCTGAAACTTAATTTCCCTATTCAAGCCACTGCTTTTTTGTGGCTCCTGTAATTCTCATACTTGTCATTTTTGGACAAGAAACAATTTGTCAAAGACATCATCTTGCATACTTTTAAACAGATTGCTCATTGTCAGAGCAATAGTTAATAAATCACAGAATAATCAGGCATTTGATTACCTCAAAAGTATACTTGTAATTTAAAGATTTCATTTTCTTTTTGTAACTGTCTTAAATAAATGGAAACATTGCAGCATGCTGTAGTTTCAGCAACAGTTATGCTGTGGCCTGGAATACTGTACTTTAACACAACAATGATGGTTTGTGCTCTACTGGCTCTTCAAAGTGTACTCACAAGTGAGACACCTTCTCTTAATACAGCAAAAAAAATTTTTTTGTGTTTAGTAATAACTAACAAGATAGTTGGAGAAAAAGGCTTGGCTCTTTCAGGAACATTCTCACAGATAAAGCACACTGAAACAGTATTTGTAAGAGCTATCTACAACCAAGTAGATTGGCAATGTGCTCTAGGTTCTAGTACTAGTACTGCAGGTGACTTATGATTTTAAATCACTAAATGATAACTGGTTTAAATTTCATCGTACGCAACAACACTCTGATCTCTGATATCTGAAAATCTGTACTACCACTGTCATTCTGGTTTACATTTTGTCAGTGTGAAACAGCTGCTGCAACAGGAAATCAATGGCTGATGCCAATGGCAACTCCAGCTGCAAAGCAATTCTGATAATTACGTTATTCTGAGTTCTGATCAAGCACAGGTGAAATACAGTGGCATTACTGAGTTAAACACAACCATCTCTCTGCTTACAGGATGAAATACAGTGGTCCATCAAATATGTTCTTCAAAGGTACTCAAAAAGCACAACACTAAAATTCAAATTATGCTATTTTTTAAAAAAGCCCTGAAATGAGATGACACATTATCTTAAAAGAATATTTTTTCTCTACTACTTTTTAAAGTTCTAAGCTTCTTTTTGGACAGTGATCATGAATGAGACAAGTAATTTCAAATAAATAACTAAAACAGGAAAGTTATGTTTTCTTGTGGATTATAATAAAAAGCATTCTGATCCCCAGATTTAATTAAAAGATTTCTAAGTATGCCAAATCAAACAATATTAAAAAAAACTATAAACAACACTCACCCTCCCTTTCCTACCAAGATGTTATGACTTCCTTTATTCATTATATGATTATCCTAAAAACTCATGGCACTTCCTGCTATATTTTTTTCCTGAATAAGATGCACTGTGGAGTACACTGTGGAATTACAGACAAATTACTGCCAGTACAGAATTATGACCAGTAGAAAGAAAATCCACAGGAACTTTTAACAGCTGTAAGCAGTTGCAAAGGGCTGCCAAACACAACTGCTTATGTAAAAGAGGGAGAATGTGTGGATTTAAGCTATTCAAACAGTAAACAAGTACATCTGCTCCTGAATGTTATCATTAAATAAACCGTGGTAATATGTTTTACATTGCTGCAACAATCTTGTTTGTAACCACAACTCTGAAGAGTTTTGGACTGGGAAAATGTTAACAAAACTTTTTGGTTTTTTTTGTAGTGCAAACCTATGTGTGGAAAAGTCCATTACAATTACTGTACAGTGTTGGTGTCTAATTTCTAGCAAAACCTGTGTCATATCATATAATTTCGAACATGAACTGATGAATGCTTTTGAAAACGAGATGGGATCCCTGTGAATGGTGAGCATTCAGTGCCTTTAAAACCATTTATAATATTTTAAAAAGAAAGATTAAATAGGACATTCAGCTGTAGAATACAAGAAACTTTGATACGTCTCCAACTCTGAACCTGACCTCTTCAGACTTGGAGATATTTTACAAAGGCTACTGTAAGAAAAGTCAGGGGGAAAAAAATCCATTTCTAAGTAGCACAGAATTCCCAGGCCAGGAATAGCATCATAAATCTTCTGTAAAAAACAGGAGATTAAAGAATTATGTGCATGTAAACAACTTTTTATTCTTTGCTCCTATCGTGATTAATTGTTGCAAAATCACAAAACCAGTACTGCTTACTTTGACTACAAAAACTAAACTTGGCAGGGTTTTGTCAAATTCTTGATCGTTTGGATTTTTCAGATTTCATCTGTGATACCTGATATAAAATAATATGATTTATATAGTCAACTAGTGTGCTGTTTTGGCTGGGACAGAGTTAATTTTCTTCACAGTGTCTTGTGTGGGGTTATGCTTTGGATCTGTGATGAAAACAGCATCGATAATATTCCAGAGATATGCCAGCTACTGCTGAGCATCGCTTGCACAGCATCAAGGCCTTTTTTGCTTCTCATCCTGCCTCCCTCAGCGAGGAGGCTGGGGGGTGCAGAAAGGGTTAGGAGGGGGCACAGCTGGGACAGCTGAACCCAACTGATCACAGGGATATTCCCTACCATATGACAGCAATGAAAGCTGGGGAACAAGTCTGCCAAGGCCTCTTTTAAAACTAGTTCTTTTAAAACTATTGTTTCTCCAACTTCTAAAACAAAGAAAAGCTCTACTGTAGCTACTTCTTTATGTCCCTCCATAAGAAGCTCAATCCACAGAATTAACCTGCTGTGGACCTACTGTCCTTGGCACCCCTACTATGTCTCAGTTGTCTACCAGCTTTATTATTCCGATGTGCTTGAAAAAGCAATCTGTCAACTTATCCAACCTGCCTCTATGTTTCTTCATTTATGTGTTCTAGACTCTAGACCTAAATCAAATAATTTTTTCATTGGTATTACAGCGCCTCATTGACTAACTTTCCTTCTATTGAACTTCCATGACACTTAAACTGAAAATTCCATGTAAATCCCATTTAAACTGAAATTTCCAGGTAAATTATGCTGTTTGGTTTTGATTTCCTTTAATATACAATTCCTTTGCACTGACATGAAAGCATACCTACATTTGGCCTCAAGCTGACCTATTTATACGTCCCTGCTTCAATGAGATTTTAGTGATTGAAATTACTCCTCCATGTAGTCCAACCAGATTTTAACAAATTTTATCTTTAAAAAAATATTTATTTTTTTTTACAATTCAGCTATTCTTTCTCCTGGTAATTTTCCATGACTGTTTAACAACTACTCAAAGAAAAAAAAAAAAAAAAAAGAAAAGAAAGGTCTTCAAGTATCAGTTCCCCAAAATAAAAACCCACAGGGGATCTTCAGTTCCCCTAATCAAACAGAAGAGATAAAAACCTCACCAAGTTAGCAAGCACCCACTGCTCTCATTTTGCTGTCAGAATAAAATCTACAGCTATCAAATCTGACCAAAAATCTGCTGCCAGACCCAACACAACAAATTTGTGTCATTTCAAGCAAATACCAAGACTTCAGTGTAACATTTCCCTTTGCAACTAAAACAGTACGCTGAGTTACAAACTACATTTACAGGCATGAATCCAACCTTTATGATTTGGAAAAGATACAAAGATATAAAAGATATAAAGATGTGCATGTATCTCTTTTCAGTAAGCATTGCGAGCAATAAATGATGAATGCTAAAGAAAAAAGGAAAATAGTCTAGTCAATTTGACTCTTCAACTTCAAACTGAAAGACTGCACTGTATAGTATGTTTTTTGCATATTTCAGCTTTATTACTTTTTAAATATTATGATTCATATGATGAATCAATTTTGCTTTTTTGTCAGAAACAGTAGAAATTATGACATAAGTTTGCTCAAGGACAGAAGACATGCCAAGATAGAAAAGTGGACTGTCTAACTACACAAAACAAACTTTCATTCCAACTTGGTCCACATAGATTTGTCAGTAAATATCCCATTTCTTGTTTTTACAATAATGGGAAACTGCAATACTACTTACATGTAGTTTTCCACAGTTGTTTCCTCTTTGCAGCATAATTTAGAAGTACATTATACATTTTATATCCACTATTTTTTCTATAATATTTCTATAATATTAAATATCAAAAACTCAGGTTCGGTATGAACTATCAACTTGAAAATATTACTGTAAGTTTCCCTTTCCTTAGGTAAAAATTAACAGTGAATATTGCTATAATGCAATTCTTAAATTACTGACTTGCAAGATCAGTTGTGCAAGATTTGAATAAACTACTGCAAAGTCAATTCTCATCATGCATAATAAAATAATTTAAAACTATCCTACATTAAATTCTGTGTTTTCAACACTTTCCCATGATACTGAGCATATACATCAAATGCTTACTTTGTTTTTTCCTTTTACATATCTTTGAATGTCGATTAGAAAAACAGGAAATATTAATACTATGCTAGTGAGGCAACATATCATTGTGTACACAGAGTATGTAAAATGTATCCATTTATTTGGCAGTTATTTGTTAAAGGCCTTTTTTTTCTCAGATTAGACACTCAAGTTCAGTTTTACTAGGACAAATTAAAAAAAAAAAAGAATAAACCAAAAAAAGCAGCAAAATGAACTTGACCTGGATCTTCGTCCAAATCTCTAATCTGTTTTATATCTTTTTGTAAACTGTTTCTTTCATGGTTATTCTAAGTGGAACTTTTGAAGCAGCTGAAAGCTTATGTGCCAAAATTCTTGAAGAAAATCAGTATTTTATCCCTTCTTGGTAGACACAAGTAACCTTCTAGGCTGCTTTCCTTTCAAAACACTCAAAAAAGAACACTCAAAAGTAGAAGTTATCACAAGTCATTTCATCGAGAGCAATCATACACAAAAAGATTATATCCAAACCCATGGTTTGAGCATAAATATTCCTGAAGCCGCTGTAGCCAGAGGAGGGGGGTGGGAGGGGACGGAAACAAAATATAAACCAAGACCATCAGGGAAAACAAAGTTTGAGTAATCCAAGAGCGTTAAGCAGGGACTGTTTAACCTCTGTATTGATGAAACTCTGAATAAAATGAGATTAACAGCCTTCACAGAAGACTTGATCCAAAGGTTATTATTGACTTCAGTGAAAAGAACTTTAATATTAAGAACCATTTATCTATGCATCCTGTTGGCTGTCCCTATTACTAATCACTACAAAATACTGACTGTGCATTGTAAAACAGAAAAGCAGGAAGATGAGAATGATCCTAAGCTGATGGGACACTTGTATTTCAGTCCAGAGAAAACCTAATTAATTATTTCTTAGAAAATGAAGCTATGCCAGCTGTCTAGACAGCCTGACTCAAAGTATGCTAAAAACTGGGAAGCAGTACTAAAAACCTGGGAAGCAGGATATCTTGGATGCAAGGATTGCATCTGATATCTACATACTGACGTTTTCTTTTGCTTTCCAGGCAAATGACTGTCAAATGGCCTCTATTCACAGTTTTGAGACATTTGTTTTCATCGTCTTTGCATTGAAAAAAAGAATTAAATGACCAAATAAAATGTTTTCATTTTGCATACCTGGAACGACCCATGTCAATCAAAATAAAAATTTCCCTTCTACTTTTTGAAAAAAAAAAAACAAAACAAAACAAAACAAACCTGAATTATTTAAAATTATTGCTATTCTCCCTGTTCAGACATCAAACTGAAAAAAACTGTTCATAAATCCCTATTCTGGAATTCCTGACTCAGACTGCATTCATTAGTCTCAGTCTAATGTCTTTGTCTAAACTGTGATGCTGGAAGTAGAACCTACTTAAATTTCTGAACAGTTTCAACCATTAACAATAGATTGTTACCTATTTTTTTTGTATCATGAATTTTTTTACAATGACAATATAGCAATAAAATACTTGTATGAGACAACATATGCCCTGTAAGGAGGTGTACAGATGCAAGTCAAATATATGGAAATTTAGCATAGTCATGAGAAATGCCTAGAGTGATTGCAGCTGAGGGCATGAAGACAGATATGCATTAGTTTTTACTGGTGATGCCTTTTCTGCATCTTATGCATTTGAAAAGAAACCTATCACTGTTACTCAAGGGGAACTAAGAGTTCAGACTCTAGAAAATTATTTTGCAATAAAAAAAAGATGCTGAATGCATATTAGGAGCTGAGAGGGTCAATCTAAAAATAGGAACTATAAAAGCAGCCTCAATACTGCAATTGACAAACTCTTTGGCAATTTTTTTAGAAACGGCATAGCATCTGTATCATTTATTAATAAGAAAAAAAAGTCAACACAAAATTTTCAGTCTGCAACTGAAAATGTTTCAATTTTGAGTACTTCCAAAATTCTGACCCTCTGTCCTCTTAGCACTGACACTCTTAGACTCTTAAGAAAATTTCTTTTTCTTCCCTTCCTTCTCTGTGAATCATTGAGACTACACCAAACAGGACAAGCTATGGTCTGAAGAGGAGAAATCTAGCATGCAAACATTGGGAAGTAATAGAGCTCAATGTTCATGGTATCATTGGCCTGAGGTAAGCTCAGCAAAGTACTGGGGTGTTGCAAGAAGTTCCAAGGGAGCTGAGACATGCAGCACAGAGATGCATTTTAAAAAGGGCATAGTAAAAGCATTCAAGTTCTATGTCAAGTGAACAAAACAAAAAAAACCCCATTACTACCAAGGAAGTTGTTTCTGTTTATTTTTCTTCTTTACATGTTTAGTACGCACTTTGAACTTCCAGTTGATTGAAGACTAATGAACATGCTTACACAGACTAGCTGTTAGTACCACAAAAACATTTTTTTTGACCTCACACTTACATTGCTATCATCACAAGAAAAGTAAGAGATTAAGCACCTGAAAGAGCAGAACTGAAGCACCAACTTCACTGCAGTATCATTCTCTCCACTATAATAACAGTGACAGGAAAATTCATTGCAGAAAAGGAAGGAGACAGGTTACTTAATTCCCACCATAACTCCCCTCCCTGTCAGTCCTCTGCTTCAGCCTTAGTGCTGGCTATGGCCAGAGAGAAGAAGAAGGAATTTTCTTGTTAAAGGCTAGCATCAAGACTCAGAGAACTTTAAACTTCATTGTTCACAGAGACGGCTCTTTCCAAAGTCTTTCAGTCTCCAATTTTTACTTTTGAACTTGGAAATATTATGCTGTTTACAACTGAAAATGCAGATGTGCAACGATATTACCTCCTTAATAACAGACTGATAGTCATTATCAGTATCATTTTATCAACTATCTGATGGTCACATTGATTGCTTCACAAATGCTCCTTGCTGAAAAGAATCAAGCAACGCTAAGGGCTGTGTTTGATATGAAGTCTCTAGACAAACTTTTTGGAAATTTGATCCAGCTGGTTTACTGCAACTAGGCGTCGTTCTTGTTTCTAGAATCAGACTACTTTCCTTCAAATATAGGTCTTATACCCTTTAATTTTTCAGTCTTCAAATGTCAAGGTAGAACATTCTCAGCAACTAAAAATAACATACGAAAGGCATCTCACACAGGAGGATCAGAGATTGTTTCTCTTGCTCAGTACAAGGAAATACTTACTGAATTCTGAAATTTCACCTCTCCATTGTTACTGTGTATCCAAAACTCTAATCAAAATATCCTTCGAGGCAGCATATTCTGAAGACAGATTCTGCCCACAATGAGCGAAGGATTTCTTTTCTTTGAAAGTTTACATACCTTCCAGACCACAGCAATGATTAGAATTTTTCAAAACCAACTTTGACAGAACACCTCTATGTGATGACAGAACAGAGAGTCAATTGGGTATTCCAATTAAGATTTTAAAAGGTGGGAATTAAATTCACAGCCTTCCTCTTTTTTTTTATACTTTCAGAAAGCCTCATTTTAGAGAAACTCAATGTTTCCCAGAATATGGGGGGAGGTTCTTTTTGACTTCTTAATAAAAGGAAGGGCTTTCCTATCAGATTAATTAAGCTTTTCATCCACTGTCTTCATTGGATTTGACTTTCAACATCTGCTTGCACAGAGAATTATTTTATATTGAAAAATAACAAAACAATTATTTTTTACCTTAATATTTATTTTTTTCCTAGCCTATACAAAGTACTCTAAATCTATGTATGTTTTAAGGATGCTTTTTCCAAGTGTAACTTCCAATTTTATTTCCTATGAAACTATAGGTCAGGTAAAATGTGTCATTTTCTATGAAAAGATATACATTTTCCTAACATGTTATAATGATCAACCATCACATCTGAAGTGTTCAGAGGGTCCAGATCTGACACGACTGCAAGTGAGAAGACTCCCATGTATCAAAATAAAAATACTATATATGCTACTTCAAACAATCATTCACTAAAAGAAATCTTTCAGCATCTAACAGAAAATAAAATCACAACATTGGAGGCTAATGTCCAGAGCCTTACATCCTAGTCATCAAGGTAAAGAAGCTGTGACACAAATGGGGTCTAGCAGAAGAAGAAAGGTTTCAATAAAAAAGTACAAACTAGATATAAACATCAGAGGATCCTGTGTCAGGGAAATGAAGCAAAAATCACTATGGTAACCCACTGATTTTCACTTCTTGAACTAATGATCAGCTGAGGAAATAAAGAAAAAAATATACACCATTCTGATATGGTGTTTAAGCAAAGATGAGAACAAAATGAGCATTCTTCTTTACCTGAAAATACCAGACTCATCCCACCAGTTATTAACCCTTACGTGAATGGGTCTTTTTCAGTTAGTGTAAAAAAGAAATTACCGTCAAAGCAAGAAACATCAATTCAGTAAAAGTTAATGAGTAACTCATAATGATATCTGATCTCTTTCCCCTGTTTTTCTGTCTTGAAGACACTGAGACAGAGGAACTTTCTTTTTTTATTTGGAAGTACTGTTTTGGGAAACTTTACCATTTACATTTATTTGGGGATTAGAGCATCTCTCTTATGAGGATAAGCTGAGGGAGCTGGGTCTTTTCAGCCTTGAGAAGAGACAACTGAGGAGGCCTCATCAATGTCTATAAGTATCTGAAGGGAGGGTGTTAAGAGGATAGAGCTAAGCTCTTCTCAGTAATGCCAAGCCACAGGACAAGAGGCAATGGGCAGACACTTATGCACAGGAAGTTCCACCTGAACATGAGGAAGAACTTCTTCACTGTGTAGGTGACTGTGCACTGGAACAGATTGCCCAGAGAGGTTGTGGAGTCTCCCTCACTGGAGATATTAAAAATCCGTCTGAGTAAAATCTTGTGCCATATGCTCTGGGATGACCCTGCCTGAGCAGGGAGGTTGGACCAGATGACACACTGTGGTGCCTTGTGCCTTCCATTCGTACCCATTCTGTGATTCTGTGATTGCATATCAGAAACGTCTGTGCTAAAAGTCTACCTTTGCTAATGTGATATAGAGACACCCTAATTTTCCAGCTATCACTGATCTTAGACAGTATGGAAACCAGAATGCTAGCAATCTTTCTGCATTCAAGTCTATACCTTTAGAGAAATTTCTTTATTTGAGAGTTTCTCACTTTTGTTTATTCAGAAGCTATCACCATGCAATTTTCCATTAATTCATGAAAATATTCAAGACAATTATTTTTTGCAAATACTTCTTGGTCTACAGATTTTTTGTTCACATTTAATCGAGCAAACTTGTGCTAGTTATATTGATTTGAAGATATATCACATAGGGTTTTTGTTTGTGTTGTTGCTGTTGTTCTAGTTGTTGTTGGTTCTAATTTTGTGATTGACCAAGATAGTATTACTGCTGCAAATAGGAACAGTATTAAATTACAAAAGTATTTGGCTCAGAATGAACATTTCTAGGAATATGCTAATGAATCAAGTCACTGACTAAAATGTTCATTGAAAGTATACATAAGAAGAACATATTCTGATTTTTTTAAGATGACAAGTTTTAACCTCAGATGGTACTGCAGATGTACATTTGGCATTGGCACTGGCTTGCTGACCTACGTTCCTTCTGCACTTCATCAGGTTTTCTGGGTGTACACCAGAACGGTGTGCCTGAATAACTCATGGGTTTTGAAGAAAAGGGACTTAATGTACATTTCATAACTGTTTCAGTCTTACAAAATTACTGTAATATCTGATTTTTAGAAAAAAATTGCTATCCTGGAACAAAAATAAATTATATGCAGATGTAGTTCAACTGAAAAACCGGGAGCCAAATACCACCTACAGCACAATTGCAAGTAAATCTCATATTGGTAGAAACTTGGTCATTTTTCATGTTATGTGTTTGACAAAATACGAAAAAGAATTAACCTGGGTTAATTCTGTGTAAACGCTACATACTTCTTACTGCAGCCTTTAGCTGCTCAGACAGATGAAACTAGAGTTTTACTCATGAAAAGAGTACTGTTAAAAATGTAAATGGATTTGTTCATGTGGAATGGTACTCTTGCAGTCTCTATAAAGGTAAAGCTTTAGGGTTTTCATTTCAAGCTGTTCTCTCTCTTTATTAGGGCCACAGCTCAGATTAATAACTACCTGAGTGAGGTAAGATTAACTTAGAGTGGCTTAAATGACATGCCTTTTGTAGAGTATGCCTGTATTTAACAACTCCCCTTTGCCAAGTGGTATGGAACCGATGTGTTCCTCCCTGCAAAGTCTTCTACCCGTTTAAAGAAACTATGTATCAGATACTGGAGATTCACTAGGTTCAGGACAGAGCATCAATTACAGCACATCACGCCAAGTTAAAAGTTATTAATTGCACACATTGAAGATCAGAATTAAGTTCCATTCAATTCAGTAGGCTTTAAGCCAATGTTTCAGTCACAGATATACACTAGTGTGCTGAATAAAGTTCTTTGCTGTTTAACTCAGTCAAGTTAGACTGAGAAAACGTAAGAAGAACAAGGAAGAACTGGTTTAACCAGGAGCACAGCTGACTACTGGAATCAATATCTATCTGTGAGAGAATTGGATAATCAAAGAAATGGAACAATGTAAATTAAATTAATTATTAGCATAATTACTTTTGCATTATATTTTCAGTGCAGACACGTTCTCCCAAAGAAACTGTAAAAAATTTCTTTGCAAGTGATAAACTGCTAACTCTTGTTCTGTTTGCCCCTCAAAAAGCATCCAGTTAAAATCAGTTTGAAAACATAGAACATGTGCATGCACTATTTCTTTTAATATCACTTCATCTGCTCCAGCTAGATTTTACAAGAGCAAATACCCATTCAAATTATACAAATACAAAATATTTGCAATGATTTCTCCTAGATATGCAAATGATTTCCTATCTGATAGTTTCTGATAATCCAAGACACCTCTAGATCCAAGTTTATATCTTTTTAAAGTGTATTAGCAGGATATTTTCATTGAAAGATGTATTTTTCAATTTTTGCAACCAGCATTGGCAATTTTCTGTAAACATAAACAAAATACACACATCTATGACCAAGACTCAAAAAGAACTGTATTAACAATTTTGCATATGAATGTTGCTTTGCATTTAGGGAACAAAATAAAGTAATCTTGTACCTCTTTCCAAAAAAAATTAACAGAAGGAAAAATATTGAGACTAAAATTTCACAGAATACCATTAGACATCAAAGAATCTATAAATAAATAAATACTTCAGATCTAGTACACATTCAAACCACATTGTTTCCTTGAATTACCAAGCTATTTGCAAAGCAAGTGTTGGAAAAAATCTGTGAAAAAAATATGCAGTTGGTTTTCCCTCTTGTCATTTTAAATGACTGAAAATATTGCATTTTCAGCTACTGTTGTTATATTTGCCTTGCTCTTTCAACCACAGATCTTCATCCTCATGTCCACCATATTTTTCCATACCCTCAGTTAAAACAAATGACTGGTCCATGATTCATGTATGATAAAATAGTAGAAGTCTCTGACAGAAGAAGAAGAAATAGGCATAAACAGGGGCAGAGTGTCAGGTACAAGCTCTTAAAGGCATTAAATTAAACTCTGACTAAAATCATTACCATTTGACATCCTGGCTTGCACACCGGGACTGAAAACGGATCCAAAAGAAAAGTGTTTTAATGACTTCACTGGATCTGTGATTTTTCCCAGTATTCTCATCTTTGTTCACAAGTGACATGGGAACATATTTCAAGCACTTAAAAGGTGTCTGAAAGTACTAGTGCCTACCTAATAACTCTTTTATCTCTTAGTTTCCCTTGTAGAATAATAATAATAATAACTCTAATAATAGAGTGAACCTTTTATGCATTTATACAGTACTGTGTAAGATGAGGTTTTTTAATTTGCAAATAGACTCTCTCCACATTTTTCAACTCTACCAAAATACTCTGTCTGCTGAGGGCATATTTGCCAATTAATCAAAGGGGTTTTTTCTGCCAGGTTACAGTACACAGAATACCATCTGATCTTACCTCTCCATTTTCCAGAGGATGGATTTTGGAATAATAAGAAGTGCATATGACTTCATCATCTTTTATATAGGATGGAGTTCCAGGACGGGGATGAATGTTGTAGCGTGTCAGGCATTCACTGTCTGTGATAGCATAGTACTGCCATGGTTGATAGTCTACACCATCCAGAGAACGCTCTAATATCCAGTTTCCAGGACGAGGTGAGTTAGCTGCTTTCACAATAACATATGCAATCTGGAAAATCTGAAAAAAAACCCAGAAGAATTGTTAAAATGCATTTAAGAACATAATTATAAATCAATTCCAATTTCTTAATATTTGCCAAACTAAGAACTTAATATTTGCCAAACAGTAAATATGAAAATCTGTGACTTTTTTTCTGCTGGAAATGCAATATGGCCTCAGACTACATTGACACTCTCTAACTATACAACTAAATTCTCCATTAACATTTCTGAAAAAATATTAGTTGCATTAGGCAAATAGAGACTTTGAAAATAGAATTAGAAAGCACTCTAAATTACACATAGCTTAGCAGGTAATTGCTAAGCTGCCATTTCAGCAAAATGTTTGGAAAGTTTGGAGTATTTTCAACTTGTAGAAGTGAGATTATTTTCATTTCTGTATGTATAGACATATACTTTCCACCATGTTTAAGAGTTGCCAAACTCTGTTACAACTCTATCTCAGTTAAAAAACCCCATAGTTTTAAGCTATTGAAAGGTAATCACATCATGCTGAAGTCATTCTACAAAATGCTCTTGTTTCAATCACACAGCTCAGCACTGTGACCATAAATAAGATTTATAGGACGGAGACACATCAAATATCACTACAAACAGAATGTAAACATATAATCAATGCTCATTATAGTCCATTTCACCTGCTATTCAATTGATTTATCAAGGTTTATTTCTGTTACAAGGTTGCTGGAATGCAAACCACAAATACATTTGCAATTGCAGAATGACATACATTAGTGATGCGGGTTTGGTTTGGTTTGCTTTTAACCTAGTAACAGCTACACAGAGGTAGAACTGAAGCCAAGAAAAAGTTATTTATTTCCATTAATAAAGAACACATAGCAAGTTAATATTTCTAAGATGCACTGCTGAGTCTGCACATGAGGATGCCAGAGGATATCGTGGAGAGAAAGGTGTTGATTTAATACTTAATGCTTTCTGTATCAGATAGTCACTGCAAGAAAGCTGCAAGATACAGACTTAGTCCACACAAAATCTCTTGTGAATGCTTAGACAATCAATAAAGCCACCGAAAGAAGATCCTACAGTAATTGATAAAAGAAATAGTAAGAAGATTCAAATTGATTTTTATTAACAACCAGCTAGAATTACTGTAAAATAGAAAATATGTTAAGTGGCAGAGTACTACAAATACTGCAGTACACTTGATGATGGAAGCAAAGAAAATATTTATCTCCAATTATCATTCCTGCCTTCCGTGCAGGTGCTGAGTACATGGTAAGATTCACAATAGCTTCAGTCAGGAAAACAAATCCCTAACAACCAAAGTTTTTCACTGGGAATAAGAAGTGAGTGAGGCTGTATTTATTTCACTCTGAAGAACACATGTGTAACTCTGCATTCATGAAGGAGTATCTCAATATTTTTCTTCAATAGCATAGAATAAGCATTGCAGAGACAAGGAGAAACCTATGTATCATTCTGCTGTTTCAACAGGAATCATACAATCATTTGTCCCCTGTTTCACAAATGCCTTTTCCTCTCTCAAACCCTTCTATAGTTATATTCCATTGTGGCCACAAATAACTCTAATCATAACTATCCTGGATCAGTGTCACTAATACTGTTTACAATAAAGAGAGACAAATACAACATTAACAAACTTCTCCAAACTGCTCCTCACCAGTTAAGCTCTTAGAAATGACCTAATTAGAGAATAGAAATTTCATTCTAGAGTACTTCTAAATACTTTTTCTTTTTAATTTTACATAAGTGATTTACCTCAAGTTATCATAATAAGACTAAATGTAGAATGCATAACAACTGAGGTTAAACACATTGCTAGGGCTTCTACCATGGAAGATCTGTGATTTACAGCATATCTCACAATAAATTCATAATTATAGGTGTGTATATATAGCTTCCTTCGTGGAAGTCCTAAAATATGCAAAACTTCATGAAAGACTCATTGTTAAATACTGCCAAAAACATTTAGCTCTACAAACATCTTGGATGCATTGGCTCTGTGGGGCCAAGAGATGTAATCAACAGGAAGTCTTTTATTGTTTGCTTGCTTTGAAATACTAGGCTGTGTGAGAGAGTGAAATTTTCTACAGTCACTTTTCAAATTAGAACCCTCTTTCGATAACATTTCCTGTATATTCTGCTGAAGATTTGTTTGAAGTCTTGTTTCTTACCTTCTGATATAGTGTACTGCTTGATTGAAATTTATTATATACCTTTGGCTCTCATTATTTTTAGCACACTTTGTAAATGAAACTGCAACAAAATTTTATTAAAAAAGCAGTGGAGAGGAAACAGCATATTGCAGGTCATAGTGGGGTGGATATTATTTCTGTTAATCTAAATTTGACAGGGAAAAAAGAACCTTCTTAATGTAAATAAAAGAATACACATGAAAAGCTGGTTTTAACTATTACTCAATTACAGTTTTCAACCTGATCCAGACTACTACCACTTCAGCCTCTGAATATTCCTGTAGTGGCTTCTGCAACAGCACCAAGCTATCTACAACCCACTGACATAAGAAACCTTCTCTTTTCTCTTTCAAGTCTCTCCTCACAAGTAGAACTGCAAGACTGTATTGTGTAATACAAATTATTTCCCCGGTAGAGAAACAGAGCTGGACTAAGGACCAATGTTTTTAAATGTTGGTAGACTGTTAATGCTAATTGCAGAGAAGGGAAGATGGACAAGCACATGCATAAAAACATGTCCTGGTTGATATTATTCCTGATCTCTCTAAGGCTAGGCTGAAGACAACACAGAATGCTAATCTACCTTTCTTAGAAACACTTTTCCTTTTGGGGACAGCTAGACATGTAGAGCTTTAGCAAGAATCAAGAAGACAGTTGTCCCAGCTTAGACAGCTACACTAGGCACTACCAGCTCACCACAGTGATGCAGGTAGCAAACAAGGTGTATTCCATGTTTGCTTTCTAAGCAAGTTGACAGTGAAAATTAGTGCAGAAAAAACAGACTAAAATTAATGGCAGCTGTATGATTACTCTCAAAGCAAGTCAATGTAATGGAAGCAACACTTAACTTTCCAATCAGCTGGGAAACTGTCCTTTACGAGAGTAACTCTTATTGTGGACTTGCTTAGCAAATGGTGTTCTGGTTACTTTAATGCAATCAGCAAGTGCTCAGTGGCATGACAATATTAATACTAATAAAGTCTAATGTTTCACTGAGTTTTGCTGCATTTGTTTCCACAATCAAAAAAAAGTGAAATTTTTCAGCATTCTGAAGCCACGTTTCCCAGTACATCATAACACTGAGATACCACCCCCGTAGGGTAATCGATGGAGCACGCCTGGTTTATTTTTCAAATAGCATCAATAGACTGACACATGTCAATGGATATAGTAACTGTACAATCTTAGAGCACAAGTGCAATGTAACCTAAAAAATGAACTTTGCTGATACAAATGTGAAAATGGAGCAATACCAAGCTGCCAGGTGGCATGCAATAGACCATTAACACAGTGGCTGAAGTGTAGCTGGTGCTTTTTTTAACTTGTTCTGCTCATGTGACCATAGTATAATCATGGGAGCAGGAGGGAAATAGTCTAAATAGTCCCTTAAACCTTTCCCAAATTATATACAACATAATCCTCAAGATAAGAAACAAAATGAGCCTTGGGTCTCATTTTCCATAGTAATTGTCTCGGCAGTGAGATCTATGAAACACATAGTAGGAACAATTTCATAAGTTATAGCGCTGTATCTTCTTGTGAATGCCTCATAAGACATAGAAAAGTGCATCCTACTATACAGGATAATTTGCTATACTAATATTATTCAGATAGAGCTGAAGTGAATCATTAATCTGCATAGGGTTATCTAGTGAAGCAGGAAATCTCATTGTGTCTGACTCCCACCTGCACTTCTATTTAAAAAATAAATCCTTCAGTTAGAAAGCATTCATGTAAGTCGAATATCATCAGAGAAAAAATTCAGTACCACACAATTCTACAGAAGTATTTCCATTTCATTTTCTCAACAGAAGAATGTATTAGCTCTAATGGAGGCTTCCATGAACAATCTGGTATAAACTCTGTATCTGCTTATTTACTGTAGTTACGTTGTTGATCATTATTGTGGTTCAGTGGTCAAGTACACATGGTATTCTTCCATCAAGAAGAATGCACAACTTGGGCAAGGGCTTGTTTTCTTACACGCTGGTATAAATAATGTTAAGGCATGTGGCCTTAAACAGCCCACAGATATATTTAACCAGTCGTTTAAAAGTGCTGGTAGGGGCAGCAAAAGCACTGCAGATACCCCTTGTCCCAATGTGAAATCCATTCAGATGAGTCAAGGCTATCTCTGAACTGACAAGGCCATCTCAGAACACCCTGCAGGTTAGTGGAGGTTATTTGCTACAGGGAGGGGTCACCCCTTTAAGAGAAGGGGGGGGAAGTCTATGCAGAATTTATTATGGGATGTGTGAAGGGGATTGTGTAAATGGACAAAACTTAATATGGAACATTTAGGGAAGGGAATAGAGGTGGAGAAATAGAAGGACTAAGGTGGCTCAGGAAAGAACAAGTGTAAGATAGAGGGAAAAAGAGATAAAAGGAACTGGTTGACTGTATATAGCTAGGTGGTCAGCATATTAAGCCTGACCTTGATCACTGAAATCTGTCCTATTTTCTCATTAAATCCTGCTTCTTAGTATCTTCCATTTAGGTAGGCTCCCCCTTTTTACTGGATATTTGTGAATAAGATTTAACTTCATGCTCAACTAGCCAACAAGCAGAAGAGGCCTGAGTACCAGCAACTTGAGTGGGGCCGCAAATCTCCAAGATCGTGAAAAGATTATCTAAGGCTGCCTCCTGAAGCACTGCATGTTGTGTATGCATCCAGAGATAGATATGAGCCTAGTAGACTTTAATCCTGATCAGCTGGAGAGGAAGAAGAGGGTGAGGCAGGCTGTGCTGCGATTGTGTTCATGTGGGTGCTGATAGGGCACTGTGGTCTGTTTACGTTGCTCTGTGCAGCCATGCATGTGTTTCACTCTCTCAGGATTATGAGCTCTGCCTTGCTACAGTCTGTACGTGAAGACAGAGCCATAGAAGCCTTGCATCCATCAGGCTACCAGATTCAGTAACTTTTAATACCTTGCATGACCAACAATCAGGAATCACAGATCTAAACAGATTCTCAATGCAAAAGTGTTCTTTGATCATTAACTTCTATCTTTACACTCAAGTATAAGAAATGACTGAATATGGTAGACATCATACATCTTAAATACCACATTTGCACTGTTTTTCATTTTGGAATAGTCTCTCCTAAAGGCTTAAGACATGAAACAGATCAAATCCAACTACTAATGAACTGAAGGAAAGATTTTGTGAGTTTGAGAAACAGCTCCTTGTGTTCTCATAGGCCAATATATGTGGTCAGTAATATTTCAATTCACAGTTACTGTTATGGATTATTGTTTGGGTCTAGTATGTACCACAGAGAGTAGGCAGTTTTGATGCAAGGATTTTTATACAATTGGTTGTTTAAAAACAACTAAACTTCTCATTTTAGTCTCACATCCAACTCAGACCAAGAAAAAGCCTTATTTAGAAATGGAGCAGCTCTCTAAATTCCTCAAAAGACAATCTAGCATTTGGTTTTTTTATCACTGTCCTGAGAGATAGTGGTCATGGTTTCAAATATTCTGTTCACATTTAGAAATTCTGAAATTGAGAATAATGGCATGGCGTAGGAAAAAAATATGCTTAGCAGGATTTCAGTAATATCAGTTTAGAGAGCTGACCATCTCTCCGCTGTGCTGCAGTTTGCCTTCTAATGATAATGTTGCTCCTGTTCATCTGAGCCGCTTCCAACTGAAACGCTGCTACCAGATGGGGAATTTGGGCTGAAAGAAACACTTGAGTCCAATATAGTTTTTTTTCCAGTGTTACAAGCAATTCTAGGAGGGCATCTGTCTCAGAAAAATTGTAGCTACAAAAAGTTCAAGCTATGAATGTCATGCAAATTAAGATGTCCACAGCACTTCATGGGAAAAAAAAGAGAGAAAGATTTTATCACAGCAAACCTTGAAAAGCTCTAAGGTAGCTCCAAACCAAGCTGCTTCAGGTAGAAATTCATCTTTTTTAACTACACAAAAATTCACTCATGTACAACGCTCAGTCCCTTTCAGTTAATACCCGCAGAACACGGATTTTGAAAAAAGTATAAAAATACTTCAACTTAGAACAAGCTCAGCTTTCACCCTTCCCTGTATGTAACTGCTAGAGACGTACAAGTTCCTTTGAGAACGTCTTTCTTCTTGATAAAAATACATCATTTATTAATATTTCTCAACTTTCGCTCATGTCATGATTATGACTCCTGTCATTAAAAAAAAAAAAGAGAGCAAAGTCTAGTAAAAGAGTGCACTTTATACAATGTCAAACTGTAAAGCTCTCAAGTTGTCCAGCTGTTGAATATCTGAGACACATTAAGCCAAATGGAAGGAATCAGTACCTGTAAAGTTTCTGTCAGTATCAGCTTTGTACTTTGTAATTTTCTCAGTTGGTTTTCTCCATTACCCACTGTTCAGTTGTTTGTGAAGGCCTCAAAAAGAATAGCTGCTTTCTACTGACTATTTTTGCTGCTCATCATTGGCCTGGTGTATACCTGAATTGAGGTTGAAGTTAATAATCTCTTTTCACAGTGCTTTCAGATAATAGCAGAGAGCAGTTGCTTTTCTCTTTATTTCCTAAAGCTAATAACTTCTTTCCACGGAGAAGGAGTACGGTGAGAAAAGGAAAGTTGATGAAAATGCCAATATTCAAACCTTCTTCTTAAAATACAGACAATAGAAGAGTAGGACAGAAAAGGTTGTTCTTCTATTTTGGTGCTAAAGCACAAAAAAATAATTTTTTCTTTTTTTTTTTTTTCTTGATCCAAGAACTGATGCTCAGCCTGGTCCAGTAGCACTGAGAGAACTCAGGGTGAAGTCTCCATATTTCCTTCAGTGATGTTTCCATGCAGTGTCCTCTCACATACTCATACCAAGTCTTTACATTTTAATTTCATAATGAAAATATTAATTTTAACATAGATAAAACTACTTAGTCAGATACAGGAATAGCACATAATAAACTGCTTTTCCTAAAGAACACTCACTTTTCTTATAGAATTGTAGAATGGTTTGGGTTGGAAGGGTCCTATGAAGACCTAGTCCAACCCTCTGGTCTTAAGCAGGGACTCCTACACTAGAGGCTGACTGTTTGGTAGTTCCCAGGGTCCTCTTTAATACCTTTTTTAAAAATTGGTGTGATATTTGCTTTTCTCAAGTCACTGGGGACTTCACCTGTGTGCCAAGGCTTTTCAAATATGACGAAGAGTGGCTTAGCAACTACATCAGCCAATTCCCTCAGGACCCTGTGAGGGATCTTGTGAAAGTTCTTTGAATTTCCTTTTTGTACAACAGTCAGCAAGTTCATGCTGCATTAACTTTTTCAATGTGAAATTAAAGATCTTTTTCAATGTTATGGTTTCTAACTTTTCTAGAGAGTGCTAAAAAATATATAAATAAATACTTGTTATTTAATGAGGCGACATCTGTTACCCACCTTGTGGAGAGGGATACAAACAAACATCTCAAACTGTTGTATTGTTGGCAGAGAGCATCTTCTGCATTATCAACATTTAAACCTTTAACATTTCCTGCTGAAAACTTCACAAGCTTTTACTTTGAGTTTTCTGTAAAAGTACGTTATTCACCATATATAATGTATGCTTAGAGGTATCATATCTTGAGGAACAGGGATTTTGGTTTCATTTTGATTGTAAGCTGTTCAACGTTAATATCATTGATCTGAATATGAAATAGGTATGTACTAATTCACACCCATTCTCTGAACATGACACAATGTTCTCTCCATCTCAATCTCGAAATATTGGGCAATACGAGCAACTTGAACAATGAAAACATGAATAAAGTAGTTCAAATAAAAAAATACAGAGTTTTCCTTTCAGAATATTTCTTTGCTGTATCTTCATAGATGTCATGCCTAATTTCTTTAGATAAACATGATAGTGGTTAAGACCTCTTTAAAAATATATGCTGGCACTAATACGAACCTGTCTCATGTCACTAAAGTTTGGACATTTCAAAGACATATACAAGGAAAGAAGAAAATGTAAAAGAGATTAGATTCTAAAACAGATTTCCAGATCAAAAATGTGTATGTGTGTTCAGTTGGCATTTTTGCTTTTAGTTTTTAATATTTTTTTAAAATATCCTGAGAACTGCTTTGGATGTGGATGTGTTGCTGTATGGCATAGCAGGGAATATAGGGAATATAGAAAGTGATTTATGAGTGATTTTACATATTTCTGTCTCATAGCCCCCTTTTACAGTCAGAATTTACTTATGTATAATTACTAGTCATGATACATTAGGACTCACAACCAAGTGGAAAGTTTATCCTCACCATGTTTTATGTTCTGTTTAAGAACACACCAAGTCTCTGGTTTTCCATATTTTGTACTTGGAGAGATCCAACAGACGTCATTCTCCGAACTGCTTTTGTCACTTAGTCGACATTAGTGCAAATAAAAAAAAAGAGCTACATTTATGACTGTTTTCAGTGACTGTCTAAACTACACAATTGATAAACTACTTTCTAAGTGATTTAGGTGAGCTTCCGTGGTCAGCAGTGTCAAGTTATTTCCTATATATTTGTAATTCGTCCTAATTCTAATACTTTAAACATATAAGGACCACTAGTATCTACATATTTATTTGATCTAGGAGGAATGTATTTGTGAAACTGGGCATTTTTCTGATGGTTCTCTTGGTTATGAGTTAGCGTAGCACAACCAAAGCACTATTTTACAACCACCACTGTCAGCTGCAAAACTCATTTTTTCAAGTAAGTTTTTATCGTCATAACCTACTCAATGACAACATATTTCTTCAAAATGAATAACAAAATCTGTTCAAGACTGAGAATCCTAAGAACCCATCATTTTGTCATGCTCCCGTTCTCCCAGGCACTGTAATTTTCTTTAGAATCAAAACTGCTAACAGTACAAAAACAGAACACAACCTCATATTCATGTCAGAACGTATGTGTCAATGGATTCAAAATTATAAGAGAGTACTTTGGACCAATATCAAAGGTGAATAGCTCTCTTGCTTAAAGTCAGAATTAGAAAAGTGGTAGGTATATTTATTGTAGTTACCCAGGGAAAATGTAAGGCAAGTAACATCAGAAACAAAAAGATTTTGGAAAAACTTTTCATAAATCATTGTCACTGTACAATATGAACTGAAGCTGAAAGGATTTGCTCACTTAGAATTCTTTCTGATAACCACAAAGCAATAAAGTTATGGTCTGATTTAGTGGGGAGCATAAAAAAATTGGGCAAAATAATCCTGTAGAGATTTCTTTTTAATACAACCACTCATCCTAGCTTACAGCACTTTATATGGTGGGTATTACAGCTCATCTTTCAGTACAATAATGGCTTCTTAGCATTTCAGAATGCATTGGAAAGTACTCCCTCCATGTATTATTGCACCACTCATGAAAAACTTTCCTTTTTGATGCTGTGGGAAAGTCAGCATGAGTATCTTCACTAACATTTGTTTGTTAGAACATCTAAAAGCTTAATGCAGCAGGGTCTTCTGCAGTTATGGGTGGCACAGACGTGCACTCTTGACCCTTAACTGAGGGAAAAGGTCATTTGTTTTTCTTTCTGCTTTTGTGTGAGTGATATCAGTGTGGAAAACTTTATTCTGAGACAAGAACAGAGTCCTGGGTAACATCTGTTACCAACGTGCATATATTCTTCCTTCCCACAAATAAAAATCCAGGTGGAAAGCTATATAATACAAAGTATATTTGCATATAGTATATAAAACAGGTAGTTCTTAAAAATGTTTATGGTAATGTCAGAGTATTTACTACAGTTTTATTTGTTTTCATGATGACAAATAATTATGTTGGTATGTTTGTTATAAATCCTCACTGATACACTTATGTGCTGTTTGTTTTCTTGGTTTTGTTTTTGAGTTTTTCAAACACTTTCATTATAAACTGGCTTCAAGTGCAATAGTTTGGCTTTAAAAATAATAATTTAAAAATTAGATATTAGTTAATAATATAAAACCCCTAAAAATTAAATAATAACTTAAAATAAAATCAGAAGGATGTTATTTGTTTCATTCTATCAATATGTAGTTAATGCATTATCAGCAAATAGCAAAACTAAAAAATAAAGGGAATTACTAAAATGTTCAGATTCAAGTCTATGAAGGCAACAAAAAAAAAAGAAATAAAATTTAAAAAATCAGTATTACAACTAGCATCCAGACACATGTCTAAAAATTGGCTGTGGACTTTAACAAAAAAGAACATATTTCTTTCCTCTTATTTTTTTTTTTAGTTCATTCCAGAGTCTTATTTGCATGGTTTTGATTGCATCTCTTTTGGGCTGTCACTTCAACAGTTCCTTAGTTCCTTACCACTTAGGTGTAACTGAGCCAGGGAACTGGACTTAAAGATTAATTTTTTGGGGGAGGGGGATAATTAATGTTCTGAATTCTCAAATATTTATATTACTTCAAAACAGAATTATTCATGTGCAAGAAATACTAGGAACAAATACTGAGGATGACAGTTCTATGTTGCAGGCACAGACTCATAGATCACTATTGCATGCTTTGAGGTTTTACAGTCAGTTCAAGCCAACACAGAATGCCAACTGCTCAGAAAGGAGAGGAACTGTTTCCCCACTAGCTCCAGAAATGCATTCCTGCCTCCCCCCCAGGCTGGAATTAAAACCTCACACAGTAAGCCAAATTGGAGAATTGATCTGGCAGAAACCTAACCCCAAAAAACAAGACAAGACATAGTTTTCAGTATCAAGGTACATCTGGCTTGCTCCATGGCAATACAAGTGCTAGTGCCAGAACAAGAACAAGAACAACAGAAACATCTCCCTTTCACCAGTGACGGTAAAAGGATGTTTGCAATGATGAGGGCAATGGGGAGAGCAGCAATCAGGGAATTGCAGCATTACAGTCTCAAAATTCTTTGCTTTTTTTTTCCCATTTCTCTCTTTAGAAAAACATTTTTGAAGATGGACAAAGCCAATTGACATTTGACGGTGAAAAGTCCAAGAGTGGATTAAATTTCATTTCTGCTAAACTACTTTCTGGTTTGGGAACAAACAGAAGCTTTAAACCTTATCTTTAAAAAAGCTGTTTTGAAAGCATTTGAAGTCCATAATTATTAGTAAAAGAGAGAAAGAAAACATTAATTGAAAACCTAAACAAAAATGTTTGCACATATATACAAATTTAACATATGAAGACCAACTGGCACTTAATTTTACTAAACTGCTTCTTACATCCCAAGACTAAATGGTATCATTAACTTTCTCTTCATTCCTTCAGCTATTCTGATATTTGATATCAGAAGTTACTCCATTTGTAACAGAGAACCAGCTGTAATTTTTTTTCCCACTGCAAAATGTATTTGATATTCCAAAGAAGAGAAAATATAACATTAAACCCAAATAGCTCCTAATGAAATGCATATTCCTACACTACTATGCAAATAATGTGTAAAGGCTATTTTAATATGGCTGCGTTGCCCAACACATTCTGATTCCTTAGCTACTGTTTGGTGAACTGTTATATGTTTAAACAACAAAACTACAATTGTGTATTAAAAGAAGCAATGTTGGTGTGAAATATCATCCAATTTACCTCATACTTCACTGTGGCTGTAAGATTGACTTCAGTCAATCCTGAAAGGATTAGTTTAAATGAACCTATTTGTGGGGTTCAACTGTATAGAAAAATACCCAAACAATGGGTTCCACTAGTTTTTTGAAACCAAAGAACAGGAAGATTGTTCCAGAATCCAAAACTTATGCATCAACTTCAAAATGGTCAAGACTCGAAAACTTGGTTGTTTCTTCTTTAAGAAAAAATATTAATTAGACAGAGATGCAGACTGAGTAAAAATTTGTGCATGTCTGCCACTTAATTTTCCTTCTGATATAGTTCCTGTAAGAGGTGCTTTCAGACTCGCTTTGCAAGGGATGGTGAAACACAGGCAATATCTCACTAACTAGAAACACAAAGAAATGGTGAGTCATAAAGCGTGGCTTTACTTCTGAGATTACAAAAGTACTTCAAACCAGTCCTTCCTAGGAATCATTCTGTCATCTCCTCAGTCAAACACTAGAAAGGAGAGGGAAGAAGGCAAAAAGTAGGCAGAGAAATGGTGATGGAAGTAAGAACTTAATTGTTCATATTAAGTTCCATTAAAAACAGCCATTCTTCAAATTAAACATATTACAAATGGGTAGCCTGTCTCAGTCTGCACACACATCTGGGCAATGTCTTCAACAGTGTTCTGCAAGACAGTACTTGCCACACTTGACTTAAGTCACCTTTGGCTAACAAACAGTTGAACTCTACTGCTTTGTAAAAGTGATGAACCTTTCTGCAAGAGATCTGTGCTCCCTCAAGGGATCTGGCTAATGTTGTGTACCAAGGGAACTGACAGCTGAAAATGTTTCCTTCGAACAGCTATCAACACAGCACAGTCATACTGGCAAAGAAAAGCAGCAAATGACAAGCAAGGTCCCAAAAACAAGGTCTCTTCATAGGAGAGTGTATTCCTCTCTCAAACTTCCCTTCTCACACAACTGAAGTCAGCAATATTGCATTAAGAAATGGGGGAGTACCATCATTTTGGTGTGTGCAAAATCTGATAGGTTCAACATAAAATCTGATAGGCTCAACATAAAATCTAGACTCAGTTCAGACAGAGAGCTTATGAGGGTACATCCACCTTAGCTTTGTAGCTCAGAAAAGAAGCATGGTCTAGACGTCAATCTCCTACTGTCCCAATTTAGCATGCTTTTGCTCATATAATTAATATATTGTGGAGCTCACAAATTGGATTCCTTTCAGATAAGAACCAAACCAGAAGAACATGCTTAGACATACATGATTCATTTTATCTGCTAAGGGACATTCAGCCCATGGTCCCTAATAGAGCTAGTCTGAAGTAAATTTCTTAACAAGTGAGCTGGGTCGGCACCAAATACACACAAGTCCTCTCCCAAGTCTGTTCCCCTCTCTCCTATTGCGACATGCTCTTTGCTAATGCAGGCAAAATGGAAATATCAACAATTAGATTTTTTCCTCAGCTGGTTTCAAATTTTACCCAAATATTCAAATTATAGTTCACATTTCCCATTATGTATAACAGCATAGCAGCAGATTTATAAATTGCAATGTGCAACCCAAAATTCAGGCTTTAAAATAAAAACAATTATTTCTAAAAAGCAAGAATTATAAATCACAGTAACAAAGTTATGAATCACAGACCGTATTTCACATGTGGTTTCTCAGCTCTGAAATATTACTTTCAGAAATTTGTTATATGCTATTTTTGATATTTGTAGCTGTCCTACCTATAAAAGCAAAGAGTGAAGAGGTACTTTCCATGGGGATCTTCCTCCCTAATTATCTTTTTTATAATTTGGTGACAACTGTGCACATACAGATTCTATTTCCCTTCACTGATAGAAGGTTTTTTCCCTCCCTTTTAAGCTCTTCCCACAGACTACCAGCACTTTTAACACACTACCCTCAGTCTTATCCTGGGTTTTTTCAGTCCCAACTTAAACCTCTCCCATTCATCTTGTCACAGTTTTTTAGTTCTCATGTCTGTCTTTTGCCACAGAGCCACTTAGTTGTACAGTCCTGTGTAGAGAAAGCAAAAGCAATCACTCATTTTGCAATTCTTTCCTTTTCCTGGTATTATTCCTATTAAGGACACATGACACGTTTGCGAGTGTGCACACAGGCATGTGTATTTCTGCTCATGGGTATTAAAGTGAATCAACTAACTAAGAAATCATTCAAAACCTGATCAAAATCCTCCACTTGAGTCATATTTGGAAAACACAGAACTACAAAATAATTAATTTAGCATCAGCAGAATATTGCTGCCTGCTCTTTGCAGATGCTTTTCAAAATGCTTCTGAGCAAGTCAAGCATTCTTCTCCCTTTATTATTCAGTTCTCTATATAATTTAAGAAATGCCCTTTCCCAAAGTATTATATGTGGCACTGAAATAGTAAAGTCCATGAGACTAAAATCTTACATTCTAGAAAGTAATGAAATACACTTCAGGAGAACTGGGACTGCAGTGATTTCCTCGTAGAGTCAGAACACGATTTTTTAGACTCCTTCCTTCCTACAGAAGGAGAGTAGGGGACAAGATGAAAGGATGATGTGAAAGAGTTGGACACTATTAGAGCTTAAGGAACTTAAAACTGATGAATGGCAATTGTTTCATAAAGAAATCAACTACATAGCTTAATCAGTTATTCTAACTCTTGCATCTTACAAGGCTCTGAAGACATTCAATTACTTTCTTTTTTTTCAGAAATGTATGCCTGGAAAGGATAACCTGGACACTGCAATGATCCTCCGCAGTCTCAGGCAATTAGTTATTAAGATTAGAAATTAGTTATTAAGATTGGAAATCTTAATAACATAGTTATTAAGATTAGAAATTTCTATCAGAATATTAACTCTGTGTCCACTTGAGTTCCACACATCCGCAAGTCACAGAAAATATTCCAGCACCATTTAAAAAATATAAAGTGTCTTCTAAAAAAGTCAAAACCCACAAAAATATGCTCCTGGCACAAGTATCTTAGCAACATCAAGGGTATTGCCAATGTCCTTGTTACCTACAACAGCAGGGAATTTGTTAATAAAAGTGTCCTGATGTGTGTAGAAATCAGAAACAGATGGGCCGACCACTTCACCTCAAACTGCCAACTGGTTTTCCTGCATATTTGCCAATTTTCTTTAAAGACACTCTACTATCTTCCACATGACTGTGAAATTAAACCAATTGACAATTTAGAAATAGCACAAGTACAGGGAATATGTTCTCCCTGGAAGTCTAACCATCTCTGTTTTGCGAACTCCCTGTTCTGTACTTCTTGAAGATAAGGCCTCTTTTCTTAGTCAGGTAAGTCCTGCTATACATTGCACCCACTGGACCTGAATTACTTCTGGTGGGCACTTGAACTGCCCACCACTCTTAAGGTAAAACAGACAGACATAGACTACCAACAAGCAGGACTAAGAGCTGCAGAACAGCAGACAGCTTCTCTTGGTAATCTGTAGTGCTCCATAGGTGCAACAACCTCGCATATCCACGAACCCACCCTTCCAAACTCGGATCTGCAGTTTCAGTAACCAGGGTAGCTCAACCTGTCACTCTAACCTTCATTTAAATTCATGTAAGCAACTCCCAAATAAATCTGTACTCACATTTTGACCTCCTATGCACTTTCTGGATGAAAAGCATTGTAAAAAATAATTCCACATTTACAGGTATGAATGCAGTTCCATAATATTCTTGTAAAATACATAAGGATTGTCATAATGGTTAAAAAGTGGGAAAAGTGAAGGGTTAAGAGCAAATTAGCAAAGATGCTCAGAACCAAACAGTTCTAGTTTTCAACTCCTATTTTTATAATAGATGGGGTACAAATTTCAAGCATACTTCAATGATTTAGAAACCTAGCCTCCATTATAGATAAAAGCTCTTTAAAAGTATTAAGGTAAGCTGCAACTATTGAGAGAAAAGAATAAAAAATACTGCATTTTCCCCAACCTGACTAATAATATTTTGGCTCTTTCTAACATTAAATATATTTTACTTCTTCTAGTTTATTAGTTATTGCTAAATAGTATACATCATTTTTATACGGCTACACTGCACAATACAGTAAAAAAAATGTCACTGCCCCAAAAAGCCAAGCATTATATAAATGAGGAAATTGTAATTATTTTCCTATTTTTTCATGAAATTAGGATTGCTAAAAGCATTCCATGTACTATCATAATTACTAGCAATAACATAAAAACTAATGCATTCCTGCAATTTTCAATCCATTACTTGTGGTTTCATCATTTGTTATTTCTATCTCACAAAAAGAAGTTAAGCATTTTTATACTTAAAGCAAGAATTTATCAACACAAACATAGCAATTACTGAATCTCCTAAAAACCAAACGTAAAGAATAGAATTTCTTTTAAGTGAGGTCTCACTGGTGACCTTCACCATTCATAGTGGGTACTACACAAGACACTAACTGAAAGAGAAATTTCATATTTTACCAGTTACTTTAATAGAGTCTATAATGCTATGTCTACAAAATTCCCGAAAAAGCAAACAAAAACTCCTAATATTTCTCAAAACCCAAACAACTCTTATTTCTTACAGGCCAGTCTAAAAGCCATGCAAATCCCAATAGACCTTTTACTACATTTTGGTGAACAAAACTGTTGTTCTGTTTATGTATGGTGGTGAGTAACACAGTGTGCATTCCTAACTACATGTGTTACTGAGATCATAAAGAGTGTGCCAGACAGCATTAGTGACACAGGGTCTTATCCCATCTCTCTGACATCCACAGAAACCTAAACTCTGCTCCTATTCCAGCCAATAACAAATGAATGGCCCTAAGAGAAGGTGCTTCAGAAGCTTTAGAACAGCAAAAGGACTGCCAAGTTTTCTTCGAGCAGTAAGAGAACATGTGAAAGAAACAGGATCATACTTGATCCTTGTCTCATTTTAAAAAAACAGTAAAAAAACCCTCCAAACCCACACCACACACAGTGCAGTATTCTCAGGCTGCTGTCAACTGGCACATAAAGAAGTCCTTTAGGTACATCAGAACACCCCATACTTTTTCTTCAATATCCTCACTGACCCTAGCTTTTAATATATAAGAAAATGTAAAACTTCAGAAGTGCACGGATTTGCTTATTTCTTATGATAATCTAGATGCTGACATAGCAGGGAAAAAACAGAAGTTGTAGAGCCTTAGTTTAGCAGACCTGCCCTAAACAACCACATGAGTAAAATCACTAGGGTGATGAAAAACAAGGATAGTAATTTAGTTCTAATGCTGGAGTCCTACTTACATACTAACAGATCATTGCCAACAAGAGGCACGGTCCCTTGCTGTAAAGGCAAACCAGTTAATAACTCTGAAAATTTAAAAGATATGTTAAAAAAACCCTGAAACTTTTTAATGCACAGGACCTGACTCTCAAACTTATGTAAAAAGTTTTAGCCCTGCGGATTGAATGAGAAATGCACATTGAATACTTTTGCATATATAAGGCCAAAGACACAGATGCAAGATTATTTCTGCCAGTAACAATGAGGTTCCAAAGCCAGACTGCTAATGACACTTCCAGGATTCAAAGGCTCTTCCAGGTATAAAGACTGCTGGCCACCAAGTGCTTCAGTGTCACAGATAAAAGGTACTTACAAGAAATTTTACCATCACATAATTTGTCTGAGAGATTTTTTACAAGAAATACAGGACAACAACCTAGAAATCCAAGCATTACCCTTTATTTAACTTTACTGAAGTTCTGAGTTCTGGACTAAGTTAAGTTTGATCTCTAACAACAAAATTGTACGTATGGATACACATCGATGTCTCAGTGCCCTGACTTTCATGTAATTTTTTTTTATTTTATAACAAACTATGCCTTATTCAAGCCTCTATAGTTGATAAATAGCTTTTGTCCTCTCTAAGTATGGCTAAATGAGAAAGAATGGAGATACGGACAGGGAGGTTCAAAGTGAAATCAATAAACCAATAATAAACTGAAATAGAAAACTGACTTCCATAAAGAGACCACAGAGGAAGGGGAATTTCTCTCCAGTGAGCCAGAGAAAGGGCCCCTTTCCTCTTAATACCTGGAAAACAGATTATGACATTGTTTCCCACAGTATTCTCCTGGAGAAACTAGCTGCTCATGCCTTGGACAGGTGAACTGTTCACTGAGTGAAAAACTGGCTGGATGGTCAGGGCCAAAGAGTAGTGATGAATGGTGTTACATCCAGCCAGTGACTGGATGTCATGGCCGGTGTTCCCCATGGCTCAGTACTGTGGTCAGTCCTGTTTAACACCTTTATTGATGATCTGGACAAGGGGATCAAGTGCTTCCTCGGCCAGTTCACAAGTGACACCAAGTTGGGTGGGAGTGTTGATCTGCTAGAGGGCAGGAAGGCTCTGCAGAGGGATCTGTATAGACTGGATCAATGGGCTGAGGCCAACTGTATGAAGTTTAACAAGACCAAATGCCAGGTCCTGCACTTGTGTCATAACATCCCCATGGAGCAATACAGGCTTGGGGAGGAGTGGCTGGAAAGCCATCCGGAAGAAAAAGGGGGGACCTTATCACTCTCTACAACTACCTGAAAAGAGGTTGTAGAAAGGTAGAGGTTCAGTCTCTTCTCCCAAAGAATAAGAAATAGGACAAGCCTCAAGTTGCCCAGGTTTCAAATCAGTATTAGGAAAAATTTCTTTACAGAAATGGTTCCCAAGCACTGGAACAGGCTGCCCAGGGAAGTGGTGGAGTCACCTCTCTTGGAAGTAATTAAAAGACGTGTAGATGTGACACCGGCTTAGTGCTGGGTTAATGGCTAGACTCATACTTAAAGGTCTTTTCCAAACTAAATCATTCTGTTTTCTGTTCTGATTCAAGTTGAAGACAAATATGTGTGAACCACAAATTAGAGAAGATTTTAGCAGGGGGGATTAATTTGTTACTGACTTAACTGAATACCAAAACTTCCAAGTTTAATAACAAGATGAACAAATTTGGTGCCAGGTAATTGTTCTGTATTTATCTTTCTTTTATAGTGTCCTGGTTTTCAGCTAGGGTAGAGTTAATATCTCAGTAGCTGTTACAGTGCTGTGTTTTGGATTCAGAATGAGAATGGCATTGATAATACACTGATGTTTTGGGTTTTTGCTAAGTCATATTTATCCTAAGTCAAGGACTTTTTATTTCTTGTCTCATGTTCTGCCAGTGATGAGGTATGCAAAAGAAACTGGAAGGGAGCAGAGCTGGGACAGAGGACCTGAACTGACCAAAGGGATATTCCACATCATAGAATGTCATGCCCAATATACAAACTGGGGGGGAGATCCATAAGGGTGGTTGATCTGGGTTTGGGAAGGGAGAGTCTGGCACTGGTCAATGGGTGATGAGCAACTACATTATGTATCACTTGTTTTCCTTTTTTTATTATCATTATTGTTATAATTTACCACTATTACTGCATTTAGCTTTATTTCCATTTACTAAACTGTTCTTAGATCAACATACAAGTTTTACTTGGATTCTCCTTCCCATTCCATTGGGGTGGGGTGAGACAGGGGGAGTTGAGCGAATGGCTGCATGGTGCTTAATCTCCAGCTGGGCTTGAAACCACAACACATAGTAAAAATAAAATTATTCTCTATCTACCCTCAAATCCTCTTGTTTTACATACTTGGAATTTATGTAGCATGTTCATAAGCATCAAATTACTGCATCCTGAATAGTTACCTCTGTCAAGCAAGACTCCACCGACACTTAAGGACTTCATTAGACAAACTCCTCCCTTTACCCAGGTTGTCCCTCAACATAACCCATCACCTGTACATGTTTCCTTAGTATAGTCAACTCATGTTTAGTCTATTTAAGTATTTTTAGTATTTTTTGTGTATTTAAGTGTATAATATTATGTTACTGAAACAAGAAAGAATAATATTCTGAACATAAACTTTTATTCATAGTACTTTTACCCAAAACTATCTTTTAATAGTCATTAAGGAGCCAAATCAGAAGTTCCTGCGAAAAAAATACTGAAAATGTTATAGTTAAAATAATTTGAAGCACAACTTCATAAAAATATATATGAAATAACTATTTTCATTTGGCACATTATGCTACAAGGAATGGGTCAGTCAGACCCATTCAGAATTATCCATATAAACAACAAAAAGTTATAAAAGAAGCTGAGCGTGTCTTCATAGTATGAAAGAAACATAGAGCAAAAATTAAGATAATCCAGGTGATCTATTGTGCAAGAAAGCCTTTTCAGAAACAAACAAACAAACAAACAGAAGTCTACCTGTTGGAGGTCCAATGTAATGGTCACATAATGATACTCAATTCCGTTCTGGATACTAGGGCTTTGCCACCAAGTGTTCTTGCCATCAATTGCATTTGTTATTGGGTGTCGTTCTGTTAGAAAAGCAGAAATATATAAATAAATTTCAAAATTATTAAAAGATTTAATTATTTTTAGATCTGAAATCTAGATTTTAATACAATTACAGAACTAATGAGGCAGGACTTTAAAATAAAAAATAATAAATTAATTTTTCTTGTACTCTTGGGGCACCGGTCATGCTTATTATTACTAGAATACTCAGCTGATGTTGTTTAATTTTGCTAAAGAAGAATCACAAGAAGGTGATTCAGAACATCTAAAAGCAGAAGGCTCTCATGATTCCACAGAAGATGCAGGCATCTAAATCAAGCGAACACTTCCTGCAGTCTTCCAAAGTTTCAAGTATTGTAAAGTCATAAAACATTGCAAAAGAAACAACAAATCAGAAACCTGAGATATGGTGTGCAAGGAAAGCAGAGATTAAAGTAATATTGGTACTTGCACTTCTAAGACATTTCTAAGCACACATGGAAATAATTCAGGAAATAATTCAGAAATCATTAGAGAGGAATTTATTCCTCAACTGGAAAATTTTCTGACTCATATACATGCATATAAAGAAGGTTTGTTTGGTTATAATCCATACGAAAGTCCACAATGCTTTACTTTTCATTTCTACATATATTCTGCTGCAGTATCTCAAATGAATCTCAAGAGGGATATGAATTGTATTGTTCTTAAATTTCAAGATCTTCCAAATTATTAAAGTCTGCTTAGATAGTATTTTGTTTTTATCTAGACTGAGAAAAATCACACTCAACATTTTGGGCTACTTTCTGTGGACAATTTGTGTTTCTCTCCTGTACGACACGGAGAATAACATAATCAGAATTTTAAAAAATACAGATCTACATTTTGAAGTCTCTAATTGTCTAGAGCAAGCCTGTACATTATGAGGAAAATAACCCAAAGGAAATTGAAATATAGTAAGTTTCTTCTATGCAACTTTTGTCTGCAACAACATAGCATATTAGGAGAAAACCTAACCCCTCTTATTAAGGATGACTTTCTAAACTGACAAGTTTTCTTGATATAAAACTGGAATATGTTTCATTACTAGCTAGTCCTAGAACTGCAAATAAATAATTCATGAATTGATTCATTGTTATTTTAATTATTACTTAAATCAACCAGCCAGATTGATAGCCTTTGTGTCTCTGTTTTTTTGCTACAGCAATCACCTGTGAAGGACAGGAGTCCTAGCTCATTAAGGAAAGCCAGAATGTCTGACCATATTTAAATATGGAATCGAAGGGCTCTGTGGGAGTGAGAAAAGGTATAGAACCTCAATATTGAAAATGCAAAAAAATTTCATTTAAATATTAGATTATTCAACGGCATTAGCGGGCAGCAACATTTGGAAGTTACAATACTGGTGCTACAATTGATGTTAATGGTAGCTTTATATTGAACAAAAAAGCAAAACACACCCTAACGTTTTACATGTTGTCAGTTCCCCCAGCTCTGATCATTTTCACAAATCTTGGCTTTAAATGAGTGGTAGCAAAAATCAGCTGTAAATCAAACTCAGGGATCCTCAGTGATAGTGACAGAAGCTGTCTAATTGGAAATTTTAATCTGAGTCTCTTCAGATGAAATTGATACAAAGGTATATCATGAGAAGGTGGATTGGGAGATGAATCAACAATTAACTGTAATCACCATTATGAAAGTTTAATCATAATTAATTTGAAAACACTGATTAATTGCTGGGATGTATTGCTTATTTAAAAGGTAAGGGGAAAATATAATATTTATAAAAAGGACTGGATTGCAAATGCAGTTCAAGGACCAATCTCCCTGATGGATGGCAAGAGGGAGAACTTACAGAGTGAGCCCATCAAACTGTGCTCTTTAATTTGGACTCACATGTGATTAACCAGGGAATTTCTGTACATTTCCTATTACAGTAATTAAGGGGAGGCACTCCAGACTCACACATTCCAGGGGGATCATTTAAAGTCTGGTTATATTACATGGTTCTCCTATTAACAAGCCTTCTCTGTTTAAATAAGGCACTTCTTTTTGCCAAATTAATGTTTAGAAACTTTAAAATGAGACGTGGTTGTCAACAAAAGACCAGTTATTATGAAGTTGGGCAGACTGAAGTTTAGAAGAGGGTAGGAGCAAGGGGAAACACAGATATATATCACTTAGATGGGTTTTTTATATACACACAAACACATTATGTACGTCTGTATATACACATACATCAGTGTACATTATCTGATATCATAGGCAGGACAAAGTAATATATCTGGTTTAGGTTTGGGTTTTGAATTAAGCAAACTTGATCTAGGAGAAAAACTTGTCTCTAAATACTCATCTATAAAGCATCTGTCTCTAAATATTCATCTATAAAAAAGGAAACAGTCTACTGCACAATCTTTCCACTAGTTGGAATGCTTCCAAAAACTCCTGAATTCTTCTCCAAGTGAGAGACACTGCTATAGTGTAACATATTTAGATGTGTATATTGCTACAAAATCATATGACCTTATCTCAGAAGGTGGCATTAACTGCAGTTAAAGAAGACATTAAAACTTGGAAAACTATCTTGGGGAAAAAATAGGTTGCAACTGTCTTCAGACAAATGTAATCTATACTGGGACAATTATAACTAGCTTCGCAAATATAAGATGGGGAGCAAATGGATACGTAGCGATTTATTAGGAAAGAAAGCATCTGAGGACTGTAGTGGAAACTAGCTTTGTATCTTTTCCTAGTGGTGTCACACCATTAGAAAGGGGAAATGTCTAATTAAAACACGTAAACAGGAATATATGCTGTTCATTCTGAAGCAAATCTAGATTACTATGCACAGCTAGTAAGAGTTCAGGTGAATTTTAATAAATATGAAAGACTCTAGAGAAAATTCAGAGAACTGCAATTTGCACAGTTAAGAGTTCTAGAAAATACAGCCTATGAGGAGAATGAAAGAAAAGATAGCTGAGTGCTGATGGTCTTGCTCTATCTAGTTTCTACACTAAGAAAAATAGTTTGGTTAAGAAAAAGGAAATAAGTCATTCCTTGTATTGACTGAATTTAGGAAATAGGCAACATGAATTTCTGCAAGGAAGATGCAGATAAACTACTACAAAATCATTTTGTAACAGGTAAAATACCTCTAGGCAGAGTGTCCATGAGAGGAAGTTTCTAAGGAGAAGCCAAACAAGCTTCTGTCTGGAAAGCTACAGCCATAGCTCATCCTGTCTAGAACTAACAGACAGATTAAATGGTTTTGGGGTTTTTTTCTTTATCCTGTGGTTTTAAGCACTTGCTTAAATGTCATGAGGTGTAAATATATCTGAGCTACATTTTAGAGGGAAACAACTAGGAAAAAATATAATTGTCTCCATGCTTTTGTGTCCATGCTTCTTCCAACATTTTAGCTACTCCATTAAAAGCTGTCTTAAGTATCTCTACACTCTCTACCATCTACTGTGCCAATATACTCATGAAAATATAACTATGTTAAAGTTATTCATGTCTTCCACTACAAGGTCACATGAAATTAAACTTGTATTACTCGAGTAAGAAATTTCCTTAGTTCTAATCTTCCCAACTACTATAAATAGGCTTCTATGAAGTAGATTATAACAAATTCATACTTGAAAACTGTTAAACTAAACATTAAACCAAGCAATGTTACATAATTATTTTTTTTTTTTGCTGGCTCAGTGAAACTGAATTTACTGAATTTTCAGTAAATTTTTTTTACAGAAAATTTTACAGAATTTTGCTTAGATTGGCCAAAATGTTCAAATTCCACATGTATGTATGCAGGTAAAAGTCACCTGGTTTTCATTCACAATTAGTATATTTCAAAAGAATCCAACAACAGTTGTAGACACTTAATTTTTCTAAATCTGAATTTAGGTGCTCTGCTTTTCAGTACCTGAATCAGAAAGTTCAGTGTGAGGAGTATCTACATCAGATATAGATTTTGAAATACCTTTGGGAGAGATGGGTAACCTGACTTAAAAAGAGACCCACATTTCACAGCAATTGGGCTGGTGAACTACAGTTTTGCTTCCTGAGTATCTACACCCTTTGGAAAAAAATCTTTTTAAAGGAACAAAATGAAAATGGCACACATACGATGTGGAACCCTGCTCCTTTGATCACAAATACGGCACTGAGGGTTCCTTGCAGGCTGTCCAGGTACATGTTCAACGAGTTTGCAGTACATTTCTCGCCCCTTTTCTCCACAGGTAGCATTGGTTGTGATGAGAGCATTACTGGCTAGGTTCAGCACTGCAGGAAACAGTCCTGCAAAAAAATAAAATAAAATCATAAACAAAAGCAACAGAGGTAAAACCAAGGTGAACTTAGCAGAATAATCATGAATGAACGTAACACCTGTTATGACGTTAAAGCAAAAGGTTTAGTTTTTAACAACTATGGAAATAATGAAGAACAACTTTGGATGTGCATCCAGAATTTAGTCATCAGTCATTAGATATTAGACTGATGGTTTTCTCCTCATTCTTCTAAAATTCGAATTGGTACCTTCTGGTTATATCTTAAACAACAGCATGATGCCAAAGAGGAAAGTAAAGTGTAGAAACATACAAAGCATCATAAAACTTTATTTTTCATAAACAAACCTTGTGTTCCTACCCAACTGGATATTGTAACACTGTACACAAAATACCTAGGAAAACTCTACATCATTTTCTTTTCTGCTTACATGCATTCAAAAGTTTTTCCTTTAGAGTGTGCAGCACTTGTATTACACTGTATTACTGTTCTGCTCATAGGACCTCATAGGCACCTTTGTCATCAGAGCAGCTGAGTAATTCATTCAGCAACATGAATAGCATATGCCATGTTTCCCTTTCCTCAAGAAGAGAATAATATATACGACATCATATCTTTTATGGTAGCATTATTGTTATTTTTCCAGGTGCACATGCTGAGTGATGTACTATAACTCTCATTCAGCACAGCACTTAAGCACATGTCTGAATGCTCTGCTGAGCCAAGTTCTATGTAGCAATAAGCTATAAAGATCATAAACCATACAAAGAACATTCATTAAGGTGGGCTACTCTCCTTCCTACTAAGTACTGATCAAAATCTTTGAGCCATAATAAAATTTCTCCATGTAGACAAATTAACATGATGTGTTGAATGCATACATTAGCACCTCATATTAAATCAATCAGTTTTGCATCTTCAAAAGCATAATTTGTCCTGGCTACAGGTTAAACCAAAAAAAAAAAAAATACAATAAAAAAAGCAAAAGAAAAGGCTAATGTACAGATGTTTGAGACCACCTTCAGATTTACTTTATGATAATTTATACTGGCCCAAAACCCACTCCTCTGCAATTCATTCAGCTTCTAACCCTATTTTACTATTATAACCTTAAAATAAGGCTTTAATAAAAATTGAATTGGTAATTATTGTACTCTGATAAAGCTCCCTGTATAATGGCATTCCTTTTCGTCCTCCACAAATGGACAACACTCTTTAACTGACTCCTTGTTCAGACAGTCTACTGCTTGTCTCTGCAATTAACCTGTATGCCATTTAATTACCAAGCTTGGCTGGTCATGGTACAGCTCTTTGACTTTCCTGTTCACTTTAAAACCATGTGTAAATACACTGCTTGAGAAAGAGAACCAATTAGTTACTAACCCGTTCAATTTGTATAGTCAATCAGTACTTGAGATTTTATTGATCAAGTAGTTTGCCCCTTCTGTATAGATTACAGCTCATTTTCATCACATTTTAAAATCTGTACAGTTGTTCTTGCATTTTTATTCACTGCATTCAGTGATATTTGCTGCCTTCTACAATGGAGGCATATAGTAAAAGCCTGTGTAAGCATTAGGAGAGTAGATAAATTAATAGCTGTGAAACTTCCTATGTTGACTTACAGTCTCATTATTCTCTTTTTAGGCTGTACAAAGTTAATAGTGTAGAAGCCAGTAATCATTTACTGTTAACACAGAGTCTGGAATTTGGTTTGGAGTTAAGTATCTTAAGCCCTCAGAAACAAACCTCATAAAAAGGACAAAATGATCCTACATGAAAAGAAATCGCAGCACATGGCATCAGGAGAATAAATCCTTCAAAAGACAGTGGAATGGCTGAAAGAGAGCAGCCAAAAAGCATTCAGATTCACACAGCTATAAAAATATTACCTGTTATATGCCTATCAAAAATCATACCATTGCTCTAAGTTTTATCTCAAACTTTAAGTGTAAGACATGTAAGTAAACAAAGAGTACTTAAGGAACTCATCAATCAGAACATAACTTCGCCCTCAGGTCATCTCTTAAATGTACAGAGCAGCATAGGGCAAAGCTACCAAAACAGCCTTGCCCATAATCAGTACCAACACAGGCAACAAAACAAGTATTGGGTATTTCACTGAAGAGCCCATGTCAAGATGCCAGCACCTCACAGAGAAGTGCACCACACTGAATTCCCTGCAGGCTCAGATGACAGGAAGAGAGCAAAAGATGCACATTGCACCCAGCACTTCACATTTGGTATTGATGAATTCCTCAGACTTGGGATCTTAACAAGCTAAAAATGACAATTAACAACTACATATCTGAACTTTTCTTGAATAATCTTTATTTCCAAGGAGCAGGGAGTTGGGCTCAATGGATCTTACAGGTCCCTTTCAACTCAAGATATTCTATGATTCCATAATACGGCTTCGTACAGCCAAAAATAAGGCTTTGCTTTAAAAAAAAAAAAAAACATTTGATGTGCAAGCCGGATGGAGTGGAGGAAGCAATACTGAGTTCTAGTAGTTTCACAACACAGAAATGAGATTCTAGCAATACAGATGATGAAAACATTGTCTTGAATCATTATTTTATTAGGTATTTATTAGTTTATTATTATTTATCTATAATATTCAAGGCCTCTAGAATATGAAATAAAAATGTGTATGTTCATTATGTCAGTAAATCCAGTTACCATTTTCTGAGATTCTTATCTATCCGATCACAAACCCCCAGTAAAAAGACAAGAGAGCTATAGATAGCACAGTTATTATTTTTTTAGACAATTTTGCTTTGCTTTTTATTAAAATAATCATACATAAGAAATATTTAAAATCTGGTGTACTAGTGTTGTGCATCCTAAATTTAATTTCTCACTAAATTATAAAGTTCGTTGTTATCAATCCCACCTTGAATTTTATGGGCATCCTTCTATTAAACACTTCCAAAAACATGATCTGCCAAAATTACAGAGTTCTTTCTTTATTGCCAAATTCCTTTTGTAATCATTTGCTCCAGTGCAAAGACTGGATAAAATGCTCTGAGTCACCAACATATTATCTCTATCTTTTGTAGCTCAAGTGCAAGTAAAGAAATTCTACTCCCTTCAGCTGCCAGCTACATCAATCTTTTCCCTTTTTTGTGGCACCAGTATAAAACAGATTAGCATTCATTTCTACCTGTTAAAATAACAAAATTCTAACAATTACATGGAGGAAATAGGTAGAAAATATTGGCTTGTAAACAGTGGTTTGAGTAGCTTTGGTTCAGTTTCTGATTTTCAAAGGACTATTGATGTGTGAAGAGAAAAACAGTCTCTGATTCTCATCTATGACATAGGCATGGCCATCTTTCTGCTTTACATTTTGGTTTTTAAGCATGGAACATATTCCATGAAGCTTTTAGTGGAAGCCCGATAGAAAGCTTGTTCAGTATTGACAGGTGATTAAACTACGAAAGGCAAATAACACAGAAATTAATCAAATTATTTCAAGTAGTGTACCATTCACAGGTAATTAAGCATGGTGCTCAGTTCACTAGAGAATTACAGGTGATAAGTTTAGCACATATTGTCAACAGAAATAGTTTTAGAAAAAACTGCTAAAAATGAAAACCAGCAAATCAGCAGAATTTTCTTGCTTACAAACTCCAATGTATACAAGTTTTACACTGCCACTGTTCTAGTTAAGTCAGGTGTGGCACCAAGCTGCTAAATACGTTATATTTTTCTTAAAATGGATTCTGGATCAAAGCACATTTAGATACCTATCTTAAAGATAAAAATTGTGGCTGCTTGGGATCTTAATTGTTTTACAGATGCCTCACAAGTCATCCCTTATGAATACCAAAGTTGTCTTTAGGCATTGGTAAGCATATAATTGATTCACTGAGTTCAGCACATTTAGATTAAGAAACAGATTTTTACAACATTCCACAAAGGCCATTAAAGGAAATAAGCTATCACCACATATGAGGGAATGAGCTCTCGTGACATCAAAAAGGAAAATGGAGAATAACAGTGGAAAACCACAGCAATCTTTGCTGAATCCTGTTTTGTTCAAAAGTTACATAAGTTACTTAGAAAAGAGGATAAAAAGTAAGATGATTGTTTATGGATGGTAAAAATTATTCCCAAAAATTAAAATAAGGATAGACCACAAAGAATGGTAGAAAAATTTCACCATTAGTGTCTAGGCAACAAAATGGCAGATGAAATCGTGGAATAGAAATTAATACACAGGGGGAAAATATTATAGGCTCTGCACTAGCTATTACCAGCCCTGAAAGAATTATTATTGATATTTCAATGAAAATATTAGCTCAAGGAATAGAAACAAAATGTCATTACATTACTGCATAAATCCATTTGTACTGACAACTCAAATGCTGTATGGTATTCCTTATCTCTCATCTCCAAAAGGACATGGTAGAGTTAAAACAATGAAGAAAAGTGTGATGATCACAGCTTCTCAATGTGGGCATGAATAGCCTATGAGTTTTCTACTGGAAAACAAACTGATTTGGAGATGTATAAAATTATGTAACTGCATATAAAATCATGAATGGCTTTACTAAGTAAACATTTGGAAGTGAACATGGCAAGTTTCATTGTCCTTCTAACACAAATTGGAGATGCTGAGTCAATTTATCATACAGAATTTTTCTTCGCTGATTGGGACTTTTTTCCTATTTATAAATGGAACTTCTTTTCAGCGTGACAGCAAATAAATTCTAGAATACATGAATAAATTATACAATAAAATATTTTTATTCCAAAAGCAGGAATGGATTAAAACCCAATTAGATTAATACAAAGAACAAGGGTTCATCTGGGGATGTTAAACATGAAGGGCTTGTATTCAGTTGTCAGTTCAGAATATCCCTAAATCACTGGGTTTTACCCAGGGAGGCATCACTGTACTCTTTCTCTTCTTTCACATTTTTTCTCAATATTGTCATTGATAGATACCTGTAGTTGTTTCTTACTAAGGCTGGTAGCACATATATCCCTACATCAAGGTCCATCCAAAATCCAGTAGAATATGTAAACTTAATTTTGTGCGGCATTGCTAATGAAACTAATATTTTTGCCAATATTAATCTCTTTCACAAGCAATTGTCCTTTATACTACTTCCCGTCATTACTTTGCATACATAGAGGCCTCATTAATGGCTACTTATTCAATAGATCCCCAGAACATCCTCTTGAGATTGGCAATTTCCTTGCAGTTTTCTGTACAGCACTATCACCAAATAATTTTTCTTATGTTTTCCTTATTTCATTGCATAAAGGAAAATAACAGCTCAACTGCATGTGGGTTTTTTTTATCTACTTTTCATGTATCCTCACCAACCTCCAGCTCATTTAAGCTCAATGAGTATCGGTGGAATAAAACCCGCCAATCTGATGCCTGGCACTCTGCCCTGTTTTGTCATGCCCTATTACCTACTTCTCTGCCAAACTGACAGATTTTCCACATGCTTTATTGCAATAGTGGAGATCAGCAGAAGCAGATGAGCTACACAAGTAGCAGGTACAAGACATTTTCATAAATCCTGTCAGCTGTTGAATTCAATCTCATTCTCATTCTCCTCCCAAACAGCACTATTTGATTGACCTTCAGAGCCACTGCAAGACCTAGATGATTTCCCTAGCTGAGAGAGGATGGAGGGATTCTAGTGGGAAATCAAAGATATTAACTGCATCTCCAGCTGCCGAAGGGTGATTACAGGTTCATTATGAAGTGGGCATAGTCACTGGGGTAACCTACTTTCAAAATGTGTCAAGAAGCAGCTAGAGCAAAGGAAGGGGTACAGGAAACAGATATGAATGTAAACAATTACCTTGTACATAATTGTTCCTATCATTCACCAGTTCTGACACATTTTTCTTTCCTTCCCTTCACATAACCCATGGAGGATTGTAAATACTGTTTCAATCACATCACCATTCTAGACCTACAGAACAACTGGTGGGGCAAGTCTCACTAGAAGGACACTCCAGCATTACAATGGAAGCAGGAAGTACAACCAAGGAACCAAGATTATAACCTCTGTCAGACTTCTGCTACTGCATGGAGGAAACAGCAGACACCTTAAATGAGAAACAAGGAACCACCATTGGTGGTTGACAGGAGATGGAGACAGCAGCAGAGATACACAGAGATTAAGGAAGTAACTCTCTGTGGGAGATTGGGAAGAGAGAAGAAAACTGGAAGGAGAAAGATCACTGCAAAGATACTCATAGAACCTGTAGCCCTTCTTGACAGAAAATGCTAGTAAAATTTGCATCCATTATTATTTCATGTCTAAGTTGTGATTACGGTGATAATATCAGTATAATACAGTGATAAGATCAAGGTAAAATTAATATAAATAATTGCAGACCCTGCACATATTAACTTTTAAAAAAATCATTATTGATTTTCCATAGCATTTTTTAAGTACTTCCAAAATAGAAGACAAACTTTGGTTTACCAGCTCTGGAATTTCTTTGTCTTATTAAAGCATTAGAACTGAGAAAATGTTTTTCTCCTTCAAAGAAATGTCTGTTAAGACCTGCATATTCCTCTTCTCTCTTCTAAACAGACCAATGTTTGGCACTGTATACTTCCTTCAATCTTCTCAAAATATCCCTCGTCTCTTCAAAGAAGCAAATAAAACAGCCTGCCTAAATATGTTAACTTTTCAAGCCAATTTTCCTAGTCTATGGAGCACTTTGAAATGTTCGTGCAGTCAAGCAGAGCTGTTTGCCACTGAATTTGTACTAAAAAGACAAAAGAGAATATGTCAATTTCAGATGTTCTAAGAAGTGTCACTGGAAAAAGAGAGACTTGTCTGCTGCAGCACGGAGCTAAGCTAGGCTGTGGGAACGCAGTGGGGAGAAAAAACCGGGACAAAACAAAACAAAATGTTGCAGCACTGAATTGCTTTCAGCTGTGCACAACAGGGAGTAACTTAATGCACTCTATCCACAATGTAGATGAAGACTTTTATACAACTAGAAAATAAACGCAATTTGAAGAAATAGCTGTCCAGACACAACAGATCATACAGATTGGAAAAAAAAAATTGACACCGAACCCTTTTGTCCAGAGGAAAACAAAATGGAAAACAAATGTTTCAGTACCCATTTATGTCAATTGCCCTAAACCCCTGTGCATTACAGTACTGTTTGGTAGCCATCCTTTTTTCCTCCCAAAGGAAGTGGAAAAGTAATTTTTCATATTTGGTGGTAGAGACGGCTTGCTTTTACTTAGAGGTGATTTTCTTTCTGCATACAGAGTAGCGTTACATACATCCTCCTGCATATTTAACTTCAATACAAAAGACAGGGTATGAAACTCTAACCTGGAGAAACATGATAGCAAAGCTAACTATAATCCTTGCAAAGTAACAGACACATCTGAAAAAGGATATATTGATTATCTAGTAATATTATGTTGTCTCTCCACAGCTTACAGAATTGAAAATATGTAGGGACGTAGCTGATTTTAATAGCAAAACTCCATCAGTTTTACAGATTAGGAGACTGAATTTAAAAATTGCTACCGGCTTACCCCAATATTATATTGGATGAAATATATAAGCCACCTCCTAGCTTTCTAATGACTTTCCTTTTTTCCCAGAGGTGACACAAAAAGTTGTTTTGAAAAGTAGAACAGGAAAAATATAGGTGAAGATGAAATCCTGTCTCCTTGACATCCATGGCAGAACTCCCACTGAATCAAAAATCCAAAGCACAAAGACTTAACGGACATCTCATTTTCAAAGGTATTTACATGTCCAGTCTGAGTCAGACACCCACTGGTTTTCAAATGTATTCTGTCTGTATTCTGGCAAAAATTTTGAAGAGCAAAATCGCAGTTGTACAAATACCTTATCTGTAGAAAGAGTGCACCATGCATGAAGAAGCAAGCAGCAATACACTCTTTACAGCTATTTCCTTTTATTTATTAACCACATGACCTTCATTAAAATCTTTGCAGTACAGTAGTATGGTCCTGGTCAGCCAAGCAGGCCTAACAAGAAAAAGTAAAAGGACCTCTGAGAAACAACACTGATTTGCAAACCGGAATTCCACCGAATCACGAGTCTTCCATTCTTAGATAGTACACATCAATTTACAGGTTTCCCAAATTGCATGACATAGCTAAAAATGTGCATTTTTATTCAGTTCCAACATCCGAACACCAGCATCTCCATACTCAGAAGATACCAGGTTTGGTTTCCCCCACTCATGCACTTCCCTCATTTGCCAACAGAGGGTTAGAGAGAGACCTGTATGATTTGTCTATCCCAGTTCCGTCCCACTGAAGGCGAATTAAAAAAAGAAAATTGAGAAATGGAAAAAAAAATAAATCAGAATTTCTCAAAGGTAGGATCGAGCCTGGGAAAATCAGAGCCTCCAGATGCAACTGACTGATGACTTTGGTCTTGACAAAGCTTCTGTCTCATGAAAAAAGTTCTGCTATGTATTGTCTTGGACACTAAGGAATAGGAAGCATATTACTATTTTTGCAATAACTTCAGAATCAAAGTCCATTGAAACCACACTGCAGTCAAAATTACTTACTGTGCCCTTGAGTCTACAACACTGTCAACTTAAACAGAAATACTGAGATGTTTGTGGTGTTCTTTAACAAGAGGCAACGAAAGATGTTATGGAGGCTAATAAAAGTCATCCTTCTATTCATCATCATCTAACTGTCAAAAAAACCCAAACTGAGTCTGACTTTACGAAACCAAAGAGCAAATGGAAAAACTGATCTTACCATACTTTTACCACGAGGATTCAGAAGAAAGTATTTTAAAGTATGTTTCTCTCAACTGATGAGCTTGAATAAACATTAAGTTCAATTTTCATTCTTTGAACTGATTTACATCTTGTTATTCTGATGACATGCTTTAGAAACACTAGTGCCTGCCTAGTGATCGCTAGTGACCTGCCTCCAGATACACTTCGTGCCACTGATCACAACCACCTGGGCCTATCCATTCAGTTTCTATTCTACCTTTCTGTCCACTTTTCTAACATGTATTTCATCAGTTTTTGAGGTTGTTATAGAGACAGCACCAAAAGCCTTAATAAAGCTAGTATAAATAACATCCACTCTTCTCCTTTCATCCAGCAAGTCTGCCACCTCATCACAGAAGGCTATCAGGTTGGCTAATCAAAAATTCCCCTCCAAAACTTCATGTTGGTTCTAAAACAAACATTTTAGCTACATGTACCATTTACATTTGCCATGTTACATGCATGTGTTACTTAAACACAAACTACACAACATTCTACTAAAATGAGAACTAACTCGTCCTTCTCAGATAATATCATAAGGCTGTACACCTTTGATCCGTTCAATTTCAATGCATGTAAGGCACAATTAGGAAGATCAAGGCCTTCAGTGATTATAGTATTGAAGACAGAACACAAAATGTATTTTTCACATCTCAGACTCACAGCTTTCCATAGAACAGAGCAGGTTGTCTCTATTTCATTTCCAGACAGGCAATATTCTGAGGCATGAACTAGCTGAATAACTGATACTACAAATAATAAAAAACCTACAATAAATTGAAAAATTAAATTGTACATTTGTGTAGTAATACACTATGCATTGAATACAGAAACTCTTCATTATATGCGAGAACACGAAAGAATATTTTGAACATTCTGCATCCTTTAGTTCTAGTACACTGAAATAGTCATTGTATGTTACCTAAATTTGTTCACCACAGACTTTGCTATAAAAGGGCTCCTAAATATATGTAATGGCTTTAATAGTGTATTTATGTATTTGTATGTTATATATATGTAATATATACAGACAGGCAAATACAATAGACAGTGCATCTGTATCTGTAGTCACAGTAGTGTGCCTAAAATTCTTCCTTTTTCATGAAGAGAATATAGTATGTGCGTGATTTCAATATATTTTAATAACTATTTTGTGAGAAAAATATTTAAATAATATTTATTTTCCCCATGAGAAAAATGGACAAACAATTTCCCTCCCATACATATATTTTGTCCCCTTACTTGAACTGTGACTGAATGGAAAGATCAAATGAGGTCTGAGCAGATGGCTGTCAGCAAACCAGTGACAACATATCGTGGTTTAGAATTAGACATAAAATGTGTAACCTGGTATACGATTTCTGCTTGTAAATGCCAAAGACATCTGGCTTAGAATATAAGCCAGCTTGAACATCCCTACACATATTTACTTTATCATTCATGAAAATTAAATTATATCAGTATCTCTTAATACTTCTCTGTTAAAGCTGTGCCTATCTGTATTAGTGAAAACCCTCCTTTTCTTCTTTATAAAAGTGGACTCAGAGCTCACAGATGTCACATCTTTACGTGCCATTAAAATCAGTCTGAACTGCATGCAGAAGAATCCCTGCACATTTCTTTAAAAATGCACGGGATGACACATCAAGGAAAGGAATTATTCTTCTTCTCTTAACACACTTCAATGGTACTACTGTCACTAGTTTAACACTTTTTTGCCTGATTAAAGGCTTTAGCAATGGACTCTCAGCTGGAGAACAAATGGTTCAGAAATCTGAAGCAAATGCACATTTCTTCGGTTTTCCTTTGGCTGCCCTTGTGTACTCAAAGTTAGCAAAAAGCCTCCCCCTCCAAAAAAAAAAAGTTTTCAGGTCCCCCACATTTATGTATAGCAATGGCTTTTTATGCAGCTTTTTCTGATTAACTGAAGTTGCTTTCAGTAATTTTAAGTGACAGACTGCTCAGTTCATGGAGACCTTAACTTCTACACTTTTTGATTCTACAAGAACTGCCCCCTGAAACACAGTTCCACAGTTGATTGGCATCCATACAAAAAAAATACATTTGAAATGTGAGGTCTTTGCAGACTTACTAAGTTGATAACATTTATGGGCATACCTGTAAGTACTATGATAATTGGCTGTAATACTTAAAATTAATTGTAAAACTTAAGTGTTCTCTGGATCAGTTACTGCCCTGGGAAAGTGGAAGGGAAGGAGGGACACAAAAAAATCAGAGCTAGATGGGTTAGAAGAGTGACAGGTTTAACTGCCTGTAACTGTATAAATTCACAACCAACGGAGCTGGCTGATAAAAGCACCTACTAATGCTTTCCAGGTAACAGTGATACACTCGATTCCATGGAGTCTAGTTACTAAGACATAGAATCAAAGAGAATGAGTTCTTGATTAGTGAAAAACTAGAGGAAGGGAGGAATTTAGAATAGGTACTGAGACCCAAAACAGGTAGGAAACATAATTTTGCAGATAGGTAGCAATGAAATGCAGCATTTCTTTTTTGCAGAATTGGGGGGATTTTGATAGGTGAGATGGAGCAGGTGGTGGGGCAGGAAGAGCTCCTTCTAGGGACAAAGAGAGCAAGGTGAAAGACACAGCCATTGTCAATAGTGAAAGGGTTAAAATAAGGAAGTTCCTGAAAGAAATAAGAGAGAGACACTTTTGTAAGCAGAACGAATAAAAGAACACTCAGCAGATGTATTGTTTAGACATTTGGTGAACCCTAAATGCAGAGGAAAGGGTGATCAAGAGAACATGTCTTGGCAGCCCTTCTGCTTTTGGAACCCAGGGCAGTCGATGAGGGGAAGCAGGAAGGCGAGGAGAGCACAAGATGATCCAAGTGTGTGTGGGGTGATACGTGGAGATGCACTGGAGAGCACAGGGTAAGAAAGGCAACAGGTGAGGTGGAAGTAGTAGAGCACAGACAGATCTCAGCTGAAAACAGAATAGCAATAAGCATATTTAGCAGTAAGAGACAAAAAGTTGTGTAACAAAGAGAACTCCTAAGAAAAAAGTCAAAGACTGTTCCCAAACTGAGAATAGATGAGTGGAAACTTTTATACAATAAATTTGGGTGGGAACACATAATAAACTGTGGTTACTCAGAATACAAATACTGTAATCTTCTCCTTACACCCTGGGAGAAAAAAAATCTCCTTTTATGAAGGACAACAGAAGCTATCACTCCAATGTCAAAAAACAAAATTGCAAGGTAGACCTGGTATCATTTCTACAGGCGCAGTGGGATAGACTAAGAATTTTCTTCAGAGTAATTTTCTCTGGAAAAGGCTTCCAACTGTGCAAAGGCCACTGTAGAATCAGCAAAGAACAAAAAGCCTGAAGACACATCTCTCCATTGAAAGTTTTAATTTCAGAGTTTTGTTTGCATTTTCTACTAAAGAACATTCATCCTTCTTTCTCGAACTAGTTCTTTAACTAGTTTTCTAATATGCAGTTGTATCTACAAACACATCTCAGCTTTTGTTATGCATGCACTCTCTCCTTAAAATCTCACACCTAATTTTGAGTTTAAGAGAACTTCTTTGACATTGCTATCATAAACCTCAGGCTGAAATTTCTAAAAAAGTTAGCAGTTAGTGCCAAGTCTCTTCCTTCTAGGATAACTTAATAACACAAATACCATCTTGAACCTTCATGAAATCTAACACTACACATAATTATTAATTAGCCTCTGCATTCTTTGGATGTCACACAAAGGCGTTGAAGGAAAATTCAAATTCCTTCCGAAACATTCATGTTTGAAAATATTTTCAGTATGGGACCTTTTTCACAGTTAGGACTATTAGAAGGTGATGTTAAAGGGTAGAATTAATAAGCCTATTCTTATTTCAATCTACACTTAAATACGAGTTTCCTATGCTTGTATGACATAGGGAATCTGTTAAAAGTTGGGTTGGGTATGAAGAAGCCATTTTCACGCAGTCCATGCCTTAACCCTGTAAACTTCAAACACTGATCCTTAAAATCTTCCTAGTGTCTTTCCATATAACTATGATCACTTTAGGGCTGCAGACAATTCTGCTCAGCATTATGTAGCATAGAATATAACTTTTTCTGCTAACAGGACTTTTGGCACCTTTGCAGTGCATTCAGCTGTTCCTAGGACCAAGGCAAAGCCACTTGAAATTTACTACAGTTCCCAGGCAGCTACCAGCACACCAGCAGGAACCAGGGTGGCTTTGAATCACAGGACAGAGCAGCAGCATATTTTCTACCCTGTAAATCTTACAGCATGCCTAAATTTGTCCTTATTGATCAGTTTTTATCCATTTGTTGAAAAAAAATTAAAGCTCATATGCCACACAATTCATAAATTCATAACACAGTGGAGACCAGTTTAATATCCTGTAACAGGAAATTTTTTTTATTAGCAATAGTAAAGCTATCCAGTTATTGGAAAGATAACAGAAATACACATTTCAGTTAATTCTTCATATTATAAAAGAACCCCTGGGGTTATCTTCAGCCAACTACTCAACTCACATTAGAACTACTCACAAATATCCTCGCAGATTTCTACTCACTTGCATTCCCACCTGTCATATATTCAATATTCGAGTGACCTGTAGATGGGTTTTCTGTAGTAGTAGTTTCTTTCTATAAAACTATATTGTTGGTGTTTACCCTTTCTTAAATAATGGTTCAATTGTACCGTCAATGTAGCAGAGACCAAATAAAAGTACCCCTGCTGTCATGTAGCACAATTTCATTTTCTGCTGATTCTTCTGGGGTGCTCATACTTGATCCATCTTGCTCCAAGACTTGACTAAAACATTTAATATGTTACTATTTTATCATCAAAGAGTTTTAAGTTCTTTTAATCTATTTGTGTTTCAACCCTTCTTCCTTATTTTAATTGGATTCTAGTGATTGTTTTATCACACAGTTGATCTCGAGTAAGCAATCGTACTGTACTGTATGGAATTATAATCTCTATACACAGAGTAGACTTGAGTCCTTATGCTCTCATCTGAAAAAAACACCTAACAGAGTAATTTGCAGGATAAATAGTGTAGCTTCCACGGAATGACAAAACTCCAAAGACAATACTACAAGAGCCTGAACCTATCATTTAAGGGAGACTTGGTATTAAAAAGCCAAGGCAAAATTTTTTTAAAAGCATGGATCCATCTCCTCAGGCACCTCTACAAGCTTTTATTTAGAACATTATTCTTGGAGTACACAAGGAAGGGCATTGCAGTTTGCATGTTATACAGACACACATGACTGTGTTCAGTACACACCCTTACAATTTATCTTAAATGCTCTGATTTTAGATGATTGTTAAACTGATGGGACAATGGATAAAGTAATTTCCAAAATAGCGTTACAAAAGAAGTTGACAACCATACAAGTTCCTAGCAGTATGTTTTAAAAATCTTAACACAACGATCACAATCTGTCCCTGATTGTACCTATATCCTATTCTATGCATGTGAGATGCAGGTCCTGGCCACAGAAGCCCTCTTCCCCACTACTCACAGCTGCTATTCCTACTGGGCTTTCAGTGGCTGAGGGCAGCTTCTCATGATAGAATCGCTCTGCAGTAGTATGGGAAGAAAACTGGAACAATCTGTATTAATGAACAATTACCTCCTCCATTTAGGTCTGAAGAGCCACTTCCCTAAGCTTTTTTCAGGTTTTACCAGACTGTATACCAAGAAGGGAATTCTTTTCAACATTGCAATTACACTTTCTCTGTTTGTTTTTTTTTTTTTTTAATTCTACAAACAACTATGCTCTCTGTCTTTTTGGTTCTAAAAACTGACACATTCGAATGACCAGATGGCCCTCCCATGGACAAGACACTGAAATAACACAGGCATAAAAGTATAAAATAAAATACGCATTTAACAAAACCCTTACTATAAGAAGAGAAAGGAAATTTTTGCAAGTGGATTTAGGAAAATGTGAATATGCAATTATGAAGACATATAAAGTATACATATGAACCAAAAATCTGTAAGATAAACCTCTGATCTGCCAATACCTAGAGAAAGAAGCTTTGAAGGTATGGAAGCTGAGGGGTGTTCCTTCAGGTCAAAAAGCTCCTTTGGTTTTAAATGAAGGAACTCATATACACCTGATGTAGATAACACAAGGTACTGGCAATGTAACCACAAAAAATTAATATGTTTTTCTTACATAATTTCTATGTTACTGTTTTATTCATTTCCATTTTTACCACAAGCTTGCTTTTAAGAGCATAACAATTTTTTTTCCATTACAGCATTGTACTTGTAAACAAAGACAAAACAAAACCCATGAATTTCTATCATGTGGCATTCCATAAAGAATGGGATTTGCTTCCCTCTGTTTCTGTCACTTTCGTGGAGTTCAAGTTAAAAGAAACTGAAATAGCTTTTAAAAATTCCTTGCCACAAAGTATACACATATGAATCAATCACATTAATGTCTGGAAGGCAAATATCAAAGTTCTGCTTCAAAACCTACAACTGGTTTATTGCAAAATGCACATTAAACCTCTTTTTCCACATCTGTAAAATGGAGATAATACCTGCCCTGTTTTATGAAAGATATGGAAATTATGTTGGAAGAAAAAGTCTAGAGGTAAAAAAAATATATACATATGTATTTTTTTATCCTTAGGTAGTAACATCTAAATGTATCTTTTATTACTGGTAATAAACAGAGCAAAAACGTACCTTTTTTTTTGACATAGAAGATTTATGGAGGTTAAAGGGCACCTTTTGTTCTGGAAACACACTAGATAGCTGGTTAGGGGAGAGCAAGCACAGATATACATTCACACATAAGTAAATTAGGGTAGGCCACCCCAAGCCACTTGTCATGAAGCATTTGTTTAAACCTAATGGTTAAAATATGGGAAGATCCTTCATTTTCTTTCTAAGCGTAGTCCCTATGCAATGCTATATCCTCTCTCTGTGTCCCGAGCATTATCACTGAGAAAAGATAATGCTGATTCTGATTCCCTTTCTAAAAGAACTTTGAGATCTACAGAATAATTTATTAGATATTTTGCTATTGTCTTGAGTTCCCTTTGTGGGGTAATTCCCACACCAGCAGTTAATGTTTAATAGACACTTAGACTTCTCTATGTGTATGGTGAGAAGTGCAGAAAATATCACTAGAAAATTTCAGTTAAAACTGTGTTAAATAAAGACATCAAGAAAACCGATAGGAGGCCCTTGCACAGTTTTGCAATCTTTCAAAGTTCTTTTCTGTTAAGTACCAGGGATACAACATCTCTTTTCACCACCCATCACAGAACCAAGTTAAATCTACATACACAGTTCCACAATATATTTTGATATAACTTCTGCTCTGTGTGTGCTGGGGGAAGCATCAGCTACTTACAACGGTCAATCAAATAAACTTACTAACTCCAAGTATCAGACAACAGAAGCAAAGTGCTGACAGACCAACAGAACACAATGCTGATGACTCCAAGTTTACTCACCACAGTTAAGTAGCAATATGGTGTATCAGACTGTTATTTAGTTCTACATTCTAACATAAATCCCTCGAGAATGTGTAGGTGCTGGTGTCCATTCCTAAACATCTCTTACATGACAAAGAAGCAATGATCTCTGTGAGCAGCTAACTTAAAATATGAAAACACCTTTGTATAAGTCACTGTAACCATGAGTTGAAGAAAAACATGGATATACAGTTGCTCCAGGAATATGAAGGACATGCAATTGCAACAAAATTCAGCTCAAACAGAAATGTGAAGAAAATAATGCATTTTCATGATTTTTCATTTGGTAAAGTCTCATGAAAAGTATGTTGAAATTGGAATAGATCAAAATTTAGAATTTAAAAGCTAGAATTTAGGTGCTGTGACTTAACTGGGCCCACCACCTTCTATATAAAGACTCATCTGATGCTGTGTTATTTCATGTTTATAGACATGTAAAGAATGGAAATAAAATTCAAATCAATGCCAAAAGCATGGGTGATATACTAGAGTAGATAAAGAGTTACAGAAAGGCACTAGAAAAAAACCTGTGATGCAAATGGTTTCAGAACCTACAGAGAATCCTTTCAAAATGAATTTCAGAGAAGATATGTAATATAGATACTGTAATATTCAAATATATGTAATTATAAATTACAGTATTAATTTGAAAACACGGTTGCTAACAGTACAGACCAGCATATCTAGTGAACACTCCAAATTCAAACCCAGCCTAAAATGACAGTTTATTAGCATCTGCAGTATTTACTTGAATTAAATGTGAACTCTTTATGATTTGAATGATGTCAAAGAAAAACGTTTGCATTAAAGCTAGAAGAGTAGGATACTCTCTGAATCAGAAAAAAAAATAAATATGTAATTAGCAGAAAACTTCAGGAAAACAAGAGTCTGAGGTAAACAAGGAGTCGTGAATACCCTAAGTCACAAGAACACAGGAAAGGGCAATGGCCACAGATTTCAATTTGAAATGTTCAAACTGAAGACCAAGAAAAACTGCTCTTAATGAGTAGTATAGTGTGAGAATAGGTTTCTAGAGAGGCTGTGAAATCTCTGTCCTAGGTTATTTCTAAAATTTGGGTACACAAAGTCACAGCTAAAACTGAATTATTCTAATAATATTCTATGCTAATCTAATAAATTAGTTATGTGCAGGTCATACTGTGGTTTTGAATCTCACAAGGTTGGATTCCAGTGGTCCCTTCCCACCAATACCTCTATCCCACTCTACAACAAGTGGGAGGGAAAACAGAAAAATAAAGAGGAGTTATTAAAAAAAGGCTTAGGTCAAAAAAAAAACCACCAATGAAAACCATTCCAAACCAACAGAAATACCCTTACAGATTCACCTATTTTTTAGCTTATGGCATATTTTTAATGACCTAATTTTAGTAAACATGACATAAAAAAAATGCACGTGGATCTGTCAGTTCATACTTTTTTATCTAGATCATACATTTAGACTTAAAATCCTCCTGCAGTTTTGTCTGGGGTTTTTCTGAGAAATCACCAGTATATCTCCTAAGCAGATGTTCTTCTGTGGTCATTGGATAGGACACAGAATAAGAATAACCTCTTCTTTCTGTTTCTTCTTAGAATGTGAAGCTTTAGTAATTATTTATTGACTGAAGTTGAAGAGATTTTTCAAAATATCTTGTTTCAAATAATGGATTTTCTTGCTTGGAAGGACTTTATTTTAGGATTACTGTTTCATTCCATGGTTTCCAAGAGTGTCCCTCATTATGTAGCTATATCTATCACAAACAGGATGTTCAGCTTTGTGTCAAGATCAGTAAAGTTTCACTTAACTGAGAAAAGCAAAGTGGCAGCTTTCTTTCTTAGTGATCTTTTATTTTGCACGCTTCATGTTTCTAGTCAAGTTAGCACATAGTTTCCCAGCTGCCTTAAATCAATCTTAAGCATGTCCTGCTGCTGAAAACAGCCTATTCCCCCTCTTCTCTCATCCACATTTTTTCACCATACTTTGGTAATCATTTAGCTGCACAGTAAGTTGGAATTGCACAAGCACGTGAAGAAAAAACTAGTATCTGACAAGGATAGTAACCTGCCCACAGTATGACTGACCACATAATCTGTAACAACCACACAAGAGAAATGGGGACAAACTTTTGTGGGAAATCCAAGAGAAGGGGTAGGTACACCCCTTTTTATAACTGCACACTCTTACAGGCAGGTCAGGCCAAATATGGAGCCACAGCTGTTTTCCACCTCTATTTATTTATTTATATAGTTGTGAATACATTTAGTCACAGACCCACTATTGGTCATTTAAGACTAAAAAGTGCAACCACCAGATCTTTAGACAGTTAAAGTCCCAACTGAATTAAATTTGCCTGAATTAAATTTGGCTATCCTCAGGCACAGTTCCACCAGGACAACAGTTCAACTGCCTTTTAGCACTGGCACACTCTCATCTATGTATAAGCACAGTCTTTTCATAAACTCATCTGTGTGAGAGGCCTTGCAGTTTACAGGCGAACATATCTGTTGTCAGGAATGGCATGCCATTTACATCAGGTGGGTGGTTGACACTACCACCCAAGCAGTGTAGCCTTGCACTCCTCCCTCTTCCTTCCTGACTACAGCCCTCAGACTGTGTGAAGGATTTTTAAAAAACTGAACAAGGAAAGACCAGCCTTAAAATTAAGATGCAATTCTAGTTTGACACACAGTTGCTGATTCCAAATAGAGTGAGTGTACTTTCTATAGACTGCCCATAACCCTTCTACTTAAAAATCTCCATCTCCAGCTTCCTCATTTCTCTGGTAATCTTCATAATACCCAATCACATAGCTAGGAATTCAGTTAAAACTGAAGGTCTAAAAGCTGAAGAACATTATTTGATTTCTAGTGAGACTTTTTGATTGCTCAAAGGCGGTAAAGCAAAATGTTTTAAGACACTTGAATGGTGAAAGGTACGTGGCACAAAAGAACTTTTGCTCATTTACATATAGAATAGTTACCAGATAAAGACTAATCATATAAAAGCAGGTTAAGTCATGGGAGTAAAAAGATAAAATTACTTTCGAGGCATACAGAAGGGGCGTGGGAATGGAAGGCAACTGAAATATAAAAAAATTCAAAGATTATTTTTCACATCTGAGGTCTTTTCAAACATTCCCACGGGCAAGTGACAAGGGTGAAGACCTTTAAATAAGTAACAGAGATTTAGTGAGTAGCTTGTCATTAAAATGATGAATGTAGTTAGTTAAAGTTATTCTTAAGGAAGAGATGTTTCATGCCTTAGGATTTCTAGACTTGGCTAATAAGAGAACAATTTAGTGGCAGAAGAATAACTATTCAAGAAGAATGTAAAATGAGCAAGAACAGATGTGGTCTCACAAAAAACTAAACAGGCATGTCCCAACCTATACCAGTAAAAAGATATCACCTTCCTACCAAACAAAGTTAATAAAAAGAAAACCTAGTACAATTTTATCAAGTCATGAGATGTGGGGCTTTTTCTACATTTTATGAACATACGACTACCATCTATTCCAAAAAGAACAGAATGAGATTGGCCTTTGAAGTTTCCTCCAGCCAAAGGGGTTTGGTTTTATTTTTTTAAACAAAGTAGCATAACAAGCTCTTACTTAACAACATTTCTCTTTCAGTTTCTGCAAACATACAAAGACACCAACAGAACCAGGAAAGTTCTGACTTCATTTGTGACCTTCTAGAGGTAACACTTACATTCAAAATAAAAAAGATAGATATGGTCCCTAGTTACTCTCCAAGCTTCTGAAAAATCTCTGAAATTGCAACACAAAGACTAAGTCTGATAAACAGATTATTTGAATAAATAAAATCCTTGCACATTCAAGGCACACATATGGTAATAAATTACACAAAACAATTGCTTTTCACTTCATTTAGGCTGAGCACATAAAAGTCAGAAAAATGACTGCCTTAGTAAATTCTGATTTTTCCTCACCCTCAGGTGATAAAGCCTAGAAGAATAATTTTACAGATTTTAGTATATGTATGAAGACTGCATGTATTTAGCTCAATAGCACGGTTCATGGCTGTATGCTGTTTCTAATTTAACATTAAAAATTATCCAGATATAAAAATACATCTTTTAGCCAAACTTCCTCAGGAGCTAGTTTAAAACTTATGTACTGTTATTGCTATCTTGTTCATGACTAATAAACCTGGAATAATCCTGAACAGCTGTCAGTCAACAGGTGCTGCTGAATAACGTTGGAACACTGAGCCATGAACTGGAATCAATTTTGTCTACTTCACCATTACAATCAGGCAGGCAGAATAACTGCAGCATTATTAATATTACTTTTAATATCCTGCAGAAACTTAGGTGGGAGACAAAACCTTACTGTAAAACTAAGAAAGCACATGCTACCATAATTACAGTTGTACGGCTACATTATAGCAATACATTTTACGAGATTTGTAGGGAAGCTTCAGGTCTTCCTCTGAAGCTTGAATGCTGCTGATAGGCAATGAGATGAACATAGAACACAGAAAACATTCTTGAAAGTGGTGTCTTGAGTTTCATTAAGTTTTAGAGCATGTTCACTTACAATCCAAAGCCAGCTACAAATGACATAACTTACCACCCAAATTATTTTTTAAGTTAACCCTTTGTCCTTCAAGGCTTTCCTTGAGCTGCACTGACAGAGAAATCAAAGTCCACGTGCATATCGATTCTGTATCTAACAAAGCCATTGATCACAATATTAAGTATCTAATAATCTTCTCTGACCTTCACTTAAAAATTGTTCTAGTTATTCTAATTCCATGAGAAAAGTTGTAATCAAAACTTGGAACTGTAACACTATTAATAAAAAGTACTTTCATAGAGGAATCTTTTGGCTTATGTGGAAACCTAGAATAGAACTCTTGTTATGGTGGTTGACATGCCTAATTTCCACAACAGAAGAGAGAAAAAAAATGATTTCCTAAAGTTAGATATACTCCAGAATCCAAACCCAGATGTAAACAACTCTTCATTTATTAAATTGGTGCTTTGATCTTGCAAATTAAACACATTAAAATAGAAATTGTTGTATTCCTGACAATGCAATACTATGATTAACAGAAAATTCTGAAGATTTTCACAGAACTACGTGATTTGTAATGCTAATATGCAATACATTATGTGGTCAGAGTCATTAAGTGGTGTTACACAGCCTTGTTATACCTTCACTCTTTCCAGCTAGGCATTCTCTCAAAGGTCTTCAACCTTGTTAGTAATCAGATTTTATTGTTCAGCTTGTCAGGCATGCACTCAGTGGGGACCCAGAAACGAGTCAGTCAAGACAGCACTATAAATATGCAAATCTAAACAAACTAACAACCCACACAAATTTTCACCTTTTTTTTTTCCTAAAGCTCTAGTATTATTTTGATGAAAGGCACAGTCCAAGGAGACTAGAAACAAACCTCTCCAACTGATAGAATCTATCTTTTCTCACTGGAACTAAGATCCACATAATCAAATCTTACAATTGTTTCAATATTCCAATAACCTGAAAACTACTTGTCAATTAGTGCAATTTTGCAAGCTTTGGATACTTTCCATCACATAAACACTGTTGCACAACAAAAAAATTAACACAGAATCGACCTCCCCAAATATTCAAAAAGCAAAGTGTATAAATATTTTTATATTTCTCAGTCATAGCATAATTATCACAGATGGATATCAACTTTTCAAGTGATCTCTGTCTAAATCTAATTAAAATATCCTGTCTGCAGATGCAGTGATCCGAGGACACAATTTTCAAATTTTCATTCTTTGTTTTCTGCATAAATCAACATTTCAAAACTAAATTTGCAAGGAAGAAGACACACAAGTAGAGTTATCTGCGAAAACATTAGGTCTTTTTTTGTTAAACTCTGTCAATAGGCAGAATTGAATTGTGCCCCTCAAGAGATACCTCCTAAGTACCTAATACAAGCAGGCTGAATCATACTGTGGAGATGCCTAAGTCTTGCCTCAGATAGATGAGAAAAATACTACCATAATACTTAGAAAATAATTCCCTCCTTCTGGGATTTAACAGTAATTGCACTAACAAATCTTGCAGTATTAATGTACAAGTGTATGGCTAATCCTAATAAAAACAGAGTGGGTGAAACTGCAACACACACAAGCAGTCTACACCCAATGCTGCTTGAATATTTATTTTAAATATTAAAGTACTTCAAGAAGTCTAAGAATTTCCAGAATACTAGTTAAGTGTTAATCAGTTTGAAAAAAATTCTGAGATTGGATGAGCAGTGTACCTGAAGCTGTAATTTTTGAGTAAGAATTTGAGAATCTTTATGAAACAAATATTTGCTCAATAATCAGACAGGCAAAAGTTTTGTTGAAAAGTTTTGTATCAATCACAGAATAACTAAACCTTTAAGGCTGGAAGGGACCTCTCAGGATTGTCTAGTCCATTCCCCCTGCACAGAGCAGGGTCAACTACCACAGGTAGGGCCCTGTCCAGTAGAGAATCCAAAAGCTCTCTGGGCAACCTGTTCCAGTGCTTGATCACCACTGCAGTCAAAATGGGGTTTCTTCTGTTTAAATGTGATTTCCTTATTGCTGTTTGTGAGTATGGCTTCTTGTCCTCCTACTAGGCACTGGTGAGAAGAATCTGACTTTGTCCTCTTTACTCATCAGCTATTTTACACACATTGACAAAATTCTCCCTCAATCTTCCCTTCTCAAGGCTCTCAAATAATCTCAGCTCTCTCTGTTTCTCCTTGTATGTCAGATGCTTCAAGCTGTTAGTCATCATCTCTGGATTTGCCCCAGCACGTCCCTGTCCCTCTTGTACTGGGGAACACAGAGATGGAAATAATACTCCAGGCTTGCCCTCACCACTGCTGAGTAGAGAAGAATAACCACTTCTTTTAACCTTCTGGTCATGCTCTTACTAACACAGCCCAAAATGCTTTCTGACCCTCTTTGTTACCAGGGCACTTGGCTGGCACATTTGCAACTTGTTTTTCATAAGGCATCCCTCTGTTGAACTTCATGACGTTCTTGTCAGTCCATTTCTCCAGCCTGTCAAGGTCAGTTGTATCATCCACTCTGTCCAATTTTGTAACTTGCTGAGGGTAAACTCTGCTCCATCATCCAGGTCACTAGCAAAGAGGTTAAACAGTATTTGGCCCCACTACTGAACCTTCAGTAGTAACTTGCCTACAGTTGTCCTTAGAGTCCAGCAGTTCAACCTGTTTTCAGTCTATCTCACTGTCCACTTACGTGGTCTGTATTTCATATGTTTATAAAAAAGCATATTGGGGAAGACATTGAAAAAAGTCTTGCTCAAATCAAGAACAATATGAACTCCTCTCCCCCATCAGAGCTCTCTAGCAGACATGTAAAACTTATCTTTGTGCAGTTACATGTTAGATATTCAAAGCAGATCACAATGCTAGAAATCTTCCTACTTCTTACTTTAGAGGAAAAACAAAAATCTCATGTCATGTCCTTCACTTTGTGCTTTCATTGCAGCAGTAAGTATTTAACTTTATCATAACTAATCAGATTTCATATTCAAAGTACTACTAGGTCTTAGACAAAATATATTTTCTCCACTACAGTAACTTTTTCTGAAGACAAAATAATTTTGTGAAATATTGGAAATTCCAGATTTTTTAACCTGTTGTGAACTAAGTTAGTGAGTTTTACAACCACTGCTACTATTGAATTCAGATAAATCCATTACAAAATTACTGTAAACTGAGAAACTCACCTCCCTGGTTACCCTAGGATTGCAACTGTGATGAACTTTGACTCCTTTGAAATCAATTTCCCACTAACTTCACAGATGCCAGGACTTTTTCCCATTCGTTTGCCTTTCATAACATACATAGTGTGTTAAAGAATATTTCCTGAAATAATTCTGGGAGTAAATCAGGGGCCTAGTGTTGCCCTGCTGAGAGAAAAAGAAATCTGTGTATTTTAGGAAATGTTGGATTATTTTAAATACAAGTGTTCTTGTTCACATGGCCTCGGAGTTCAGCAAACCAGCAGGAAATGATGAACTCTTCTCTTCAATTAAGTCATTCCTGAAAGGTCTATTACTATTCTGTAGCATTTCCATCAGGCCCCTTCCTCAGACTGGTACCAAAAGGGAGCTTCCCTTCCAACTCAAAGAAGTAATGGGACACACTGTCAGCTATCAGACATACCAGCTTCTTCACATCAGTGTATCCCAAAATACACAGATTCTTTTCTACCAAAGTATTCCCACAGGATGTTAAAATGAAAGGCATTAAAAAGAGTCCATAGTAGAGTCATTATAAAGTCTAGAAGACTGCATTGTCAGAGGTGCCTTATGCATTCAGTCACTTTGGCTGACCAAACAGGTTTTGTTGTAGCTAATCACTATGGGGAAAAAAACAGCACCTGCAGGAAAAAAAAAGCACCACAGGAAAAAAACAGATCCTGCAGTTAGGCTAGGATTGCATTTTAAGTTGACAGTTGGTAGCTGAATGCCTTAATTCATCAGCACTGTTCCCAGTTAAAAGAGATATTCAGAGAAGCAGTATGCTTGCCTAGCTGGAATCAGGGAATGATGGTGCAAAGGGTGAGACCTGCCAGGAAGGATAGCAGGCCAAAAATATATCTTACAATATGCCCTCACAGTAGTTTTCTCTGAGAGCTACAGATACAGATCACAGAGTAGTACCATAAAGCTCCAGAAACTTTCATACCCACAATACCCTGGTATTGTGTCCAGAAACACAATACCCACTATATGTTATTTCAAATAAGCAACAAGTTCATGATTGTGTTCCTATACAAAGATCTCTTAAAACTCTTCCTACTTGGCCTATGTTTGCTGTGTGACACTCCACCTTTAGTTATCCTCTTCACCTTGAAATTTGGGCAGCACCGTTTGCTAGTCTTTTCTTACACAGTGGCATTTAAAAGGTTAGGAATATTCTGATGTTCTGATAATTTTTCAACTAGAGAAAAGGCACATATTTATCAGCAGTCACTTCCTCGAGGCCTTGGTTTGCATTTCACCTGATTTTTTTAAGAGGCTGAAATCAAAAAAATCAAAACCAGAAAACATGACAACAGAAGGATTCCCAACGACAGGTAGGATTCCCAAGAAGAAAAGAATTTTCCAACCAGAAGGGTGGAAGAATGAAGAATAAGTAGGAGTTGCAAAAAGTTGAAGGCTGATTAGTGTAAAAAGTATAAATGGCACTGAGGCACACAGATAGGCTTCAGTGTACTTCAGAACAATTTAAGAGCCTTCTGTTAGCATAAACACGTTAGATGCATGTGCTAGAAAGCCTTGTAATAGCGTTGTCCACTCATTGATTTAGGCCTTAATGAGACTGGAATAGACTTAGTGAAGAGCTTAAAGTTTAGAAGAACTGCATGGAGAGAGCACTTTGAAACAGCACAGTTTCTCCAAACAAAACAGCTAGTGAAGAACTATCACAACAGAAGCATAGTCACCCAGCTCCTGGAAAGGTAATTTATCAGTTTGTCTCCAGAGCTGAACAGGGGTTACTTGAAGGTTCAGTACTTACAGCAAGTTTACACAGTGCATTTACAGACACTACCACACTTCATCACATGTGTGAGTCCCACCTTCTGTATTAATACAACTAAGAAAAAAAAATAAAAGGAAAAAGAAACCACACACACAAAGAAACCCCCCACAACAAAAAACAAAAGTCCCCCCAGAGTATCTATTTACCAAACATACAGTTTCCATTCATCTCAGATATAAACCACCCTGGGACCTTTTATGTGGTGTGTGTGTCTCTTTGAAATTACCTCCTAATGTCAGAAGCCTACAAACCTTCGAATACTACTGGACAGATATCTAACATTGAACAGACTTCTGAGATGAATTTGACTTCTCTAACTTCAGCTGCCTCTTCAGAGGAAGGCTCCTTCAAAAACCCAGTCTCTCAAAAGCCTATTTAATATTATCCAAAATCATGATCATTAGTCATCTGTGACAGACCAAAGCATCACACTTCTGAGCCCTATTGCTCAAGAACAGCAAACTCTATGTATCCAAATGATACAGCACTTAAGGTCCTGAACACAGAGATTAATTAACTGGAGCTATTTGATTACACTAAAAGAAGGATTCTGCCACTGCTCATATCCAAGGTATTCGTAAGAATGCCTGAGAGTACACAACTCTGTTTCTCAGATGAATTCCTATGATATCAATTTCAAACTTTATTATTCATGTAGTTTTTAGGTTTTACTGTTGCTTGATAATAGAGTTACACCAGATTACTTTGCAAGTGACACAGCTACAACTACAAATTCATTTACTAATAGCATACAAAGAAATCATAGGGAAGCTATTTCAGTTTCAGTAATCAAAAAGGAAATGTTATGAAATGCTAAGGGAAGTAACATCTACATAGGCTCAAAACACCTATGAATAAGAATATTGAATATGTGTCAATGTAGTTAAAAAAAAAAAGGCATTATCTACTCACCATTCTTAATGTCCCCAAAAGATAACTCTCATGAGAAAAAACTTAGTCCTGACCATGAAACCAGAGAAGCTGCAAAGCCATTCTAGGCATTCTACCTGATAGAAGTACTGTCAGTTTTGGTTGATCTATATTGGTTGATCTATATTTCTACAGACAAGAATCAAAAAAGGTATCCATTTTTATTTTTTTAACCAAATCTGCACAAGCGACTGTCCAATTTACATTCATAGGGATAGATTTTGTATTCATGGCTATACATGTGTAACAGACATAAATCAAAAAAGGATGAAATAGGTCATGAATAAATGGGGATGGTGAGGGAGGAATGAGCAGTCAGATACTTACAGGTAGTGCTCTGTGATTGACTTCAAAAGAATAAAATGTGATATTCTGTCTTTGAATGCCTAATAAAAACAAGTATTTCATATCTGCCAAGTAATTAATTTGTAGAATATGCTACACAGATGAGCAAGTGAGACAGTTTCTCAACAACAGTGAAATATTCATTATTTTACATTTAAACTCCTGTAGTGCTTCAAACTGCACTAAAGTGAGTCTCAAAGTTCAGGAAAGCAATTTATGCTCAGTAACAGTAACACGCGCACCCCCAGGTAGCCCTGCAGAAAACTAGAACACAACAGAAAACTCATCTAAAACATGACTGGCTGCAGCGAGTGACTGGTTCTTGTGATTAAACTACAGTGTAATTTGGAAATGGAATCCAATAGCTTGAGGTTAAAACATCTTGCCCCCACCTCACAGTCTGTTTCATTTTAATTGACATGAAATAAAAAAACCTGTTCAGGTCTTTCCTCACAGAGTAGCTACTTTAACTACATAACGCTTACCTCCCAGGGGCTGGAGAAAGGCTCTCATGTCAGAATAGGTGCCCTTTGGACAAACAGCGTAAAATAAAAAGTTACAAGAAATAAACCCATTTTCAGTTTATCAAGCAACCCTTTCTACTGAGCAAATAAGAAAGGAGAGAGCATTGCTGAAAACAATTCTTCACTGTTTTAACAGGCGACCCCAAAAGCAAACTAAGGTTTAAGCCCCACGATTCTACAGAACAAGAGAAAGAGGAAAATTTCATCAAAAATAGGGAAATGTAGAAATTATGTCATATTACAGACATTATGAAATTAAAATTCACGTGTATATTTGCAGATGTCTAGCACACAGAAGAGCATCCAGTATCCTTCCCCTTTGCAGCTGATTTATGCAAGACACCTTCCCTTTTCTTTCCTTCTGTAAGAATTGTAGAAATTTTGGAGTCAAAACCAACTCAGAGCACCCTTAATTTCCATTTTGTATATTTTCATGTACCATGGACATGAATAAAGAAACTGAAGTATGAATGGTTCGATTCCCTCTAAACCACAGTTGCCTTCTGGTAGAGTTGAAGAGGACTTTGGTAATGTTGCTTAATTTTAACATTTGAGTTCCTCCTTCAGAGACCTAGATCCTCATTTTCTTTCTAGAGAGAACATTATGACCCTGAAAGAATCAGATATACATTGCCAAACTAATATACGTTTGACCATTTATTCAATAAGCAGCCATGAGTATCCCAATGTGATTCTTAGCTCCAGTAATTATAAGTCTAGAGTTTGGTCACAGCATTATTTACTGAATTCCAAATGACTTTCAATATTCAAAAGTTCTTAGCGCTGCACTAGCACTGATCAGTTGAATAGGAAGAGGAGTTTTAGTATGTAAGTAAGAACAGAACTCTACTAATCTAACATCAACTAAATAAATATGATAAAAGAAAATTTTCTATATTTTTCAGTAGTATATAAAACCTACAAAATCAATAACAACTCAAACAAATGCTTTGAATTTGCCAAGACAATTTTTTTTTTCCAGTTAAAGCCAAGAAGAAAAAAAATAAGTGGTTTTCATTAAATCTTGCTAGGGGACAGTTACCCAAAATCTTGCTATTGAAACAGAGATGTTTCTTGAAAATAAGAGCATCAAAAGAACTGAAATTAAGAACAGGGTAAACCTTTGTCAAAGGCAAAATATTTCACACTGAGTGACAGAGTGACCTCTAGAAATGTGGAGTTTCCAGCTCCCCTGCAATAGTTTATTATTGTCCTAATCAAACTGAAAATTCACAACATGCTCCAGTATCAAATGCTCTGAATTAGAATGCGATCAGTACAGAAAACTAACAAAATTATTTTCTTTTCAGAAAGTACATGAAAAAAACTTAGGATTTCATGTTGCGATTGGAGGACATCACATACCCAGGAAAAAAAAAAAAAGGCAGGATGTTCTTTGATTACAAATAGGCAGTAGGAGCCCCAAATGGACAGGAAAACTGGACAAATGAGGGATATGGACATAGTTTCTGAAGTTCAGAGATACATTATCCTAATCACTTCTGCTTTTACCTTAGGCTAACCTATTTTATTGATACAAGGATTTATTCACATTGCTTGCTTACTTAATTACTAACTTAATAATTGAAATATAACGTGTTTTGAATTCAAAGAATTAATGTGTGATTCCATCCACAGCTTTCACATCCCAGTTCTCTTTAGAGTCAGTGGACAAAACCAGTCCCTGATCCAGTATCTGTTCAAGATGCCTGTAGTATGCAGTCTGGTCACCAGCCTGGTGGTTATTTCAGTCATAGCTATTAGCCATCACTTAACAATTCATTCCTGTTGACAAAGGAACTTGGTTATCTCATCCATTCTTCAATACTTTGAATTTTTCCCCCTTATCACCACAGAATTTCAATTCTTATCCACAGAATTTTAGCTCTCAAAGTATTGCCAAATCTACTTGGAAAACATGAGTAAAATGCACCCAAAAAATGCCATGAGTATTTTTTTAAATAATCACTGTACCCAAAATGCACTGAGATCAGATGAGTGAAGTGGATGACTGCAATGGGCATCATAAAACCTAATCCCAAAGGTCCTTTAAATCAGTGACAGTTTTTGGATCAAACCTAGTTAGCAGCAATTAATTATCAGAGCTGTCAGTTTAAAATCTTTCACTAATATTACATTCATGTTAATTAAAAAAAATAAAATCCTCCCAGATAGTTTAAGACCAAATTTCTCTTTCATGTTTGCATCCTTGAAGCCCTAAAAACAACATCCCCTACAACCCCCAAAATAGAAATGTTGTGGTCTTGCAGATCTATGGAAACTCACTTTAACATCCTTAGAGGTAATTGGGGATGCAAGGAAATTTTTTTTTTTTAAACAGGAAGACTGAAGTGACTGTCTAAACAAAGCACATGTGCAATAACCAGAGAGTGATACTGCAGATGGTTGTAACACTGTTTACATGAAATCTGATTATTTCTCTGATTTTTGGCACAGTGTATAAAGAAGCTTATTTTCTTCTCTACATGTGTAATGCCTTTACTAGATACATTGAAGAGCTCAACAAACATATGCTTTCTATCCTTCACCTAATTCAACCTGCTGTCCCATGAGGTCCTATCAGGAAACAAAAGTAAAAAAAGATTCAAATGAAGAAACTCATCCAAAATACAGGTGTTAATAGTGTAACAATGCTCCTTCAGTCTGCAGGCTTCAGAAAGAAACCACAGAAGCATTCAGCACAGCATGAGGGTTATTAGGATAACATCAGCTGGAACAGCATTTCCGGACAAATGTTTGCTGGGACTAAAATGTTTGAAAATATTTTCCTTATTTTTTTGTAAACCAATTTCTTATGATACAGAGTAGTAAAACTAACTACTCTGTTAGTGTTCTCTGTTATCTCCTCCCAGAAAATGGAGTATGACAGTAAGTAGTTATTTTAATTAAAAAAAAATATATATATGAGAACATAGAATGTACAGTCATATTAGTTGCTTCAAATAACTATTTTATGAACTATATAATACGTTCAAGTAGACTGGTAATAATAACTAGAGCTCATAATTTCTTGTAAGGCTTACACTTTGTTCAAGAAAATTACACAGTATTACCTGGAAGGTTGCTTTTCATTTTTGTTATTTTTGTTTATTGTTGATATTCTAAAGTTTGTACCAGAAAATGGAAAAACTGTCTTGGTCTAAAGAAAAACACACAGAGAAACAAAAGCCAGAAGCATAGAAAGTAATTAAAAAGTTGAAGAACAATACTTTTTGCTAAAATCTACAGCTCAGACAAAAGTTGAGCCCTGAGAAGAAACACCACCACATAGGCAGCAGAAGAGAAAGTGTAAACACTCTAATCAGGATTCCCCATTTTGAAGCATGCAGAGCAGGAATAATTTGCTCACTCCAGTGACAGAGAGTACTTCTCCTAAACATCTGGGCTTGTAACTTAAAACCTATGTTAGAGTATCTCACCTTTGAGCAGATTTGTGTGGGAGGCTCTGATTCCTGAGATATAATATTCATTATTCTGTCCTGAGACAGAATGGCAGTATAATGACAGTTTCTCACATATTGCACATTCCTGGACATCATTACAAGACACTAACAATAAAAACTGAACAAAAATAAAAACAGTTTTCTCTTGTGTCACTATTTCTCTCATGGCTGCAGCAGAATAGGCTGCATCAGAACAGAACACATGGCTATTCATGACTTGTAACAGTGCAAAATACTTATGTGTTTTGCCACCCACCAGAGCCCAGATGTTGTCTATCAAGCTAGCTGACAACAACCTTCTAATGTAACTTCCTCTTACAAGACTTCTTTGGAAAAGTTCACCTCTCATGGGACCTCTGGCTTTAGAGGGATCTTCTTAGTAGTTGCTTTAGTACTCATACCTCCTGGTAATCAGCAGATCTATTATTTCATTTCACCTTACAGGAAAATCCTTCAGGAGGACTCTTCAGACTACCATGCAGATTTCTTCTTATGCTCTGCAAGAAGTTAAAGGACCTCACTTGCTTTCAAACCAAATTCACTTACTTCTAAGTATATGAAAAGGTGCTTATGAGTATATGCTGTCAGTCAAAATTTTGGGAACACTCTGATAGTAATGAACTCAACTGGGACAGTCAGAAGACTGCAACAGCTTCAAATGTATTGTAAATTTAGCATGAAAATAGGATGACTTTTTCCTCTTACTGCATTACAGAACTCATCTCAGGCATACATGATAGTAGTCATCTCGTGTACTGTGTCATGTATGTCTCTATGCATTAGAGACGGGAGATTGAAGATGACAAAACATCAAGATGGAAGGTAAAAACCAGGACCCCATTCTAGATGAATCTCTAACTTGTTTCCTCACCTTGCTGCTTGGATAGATCATCCTAACCAGGATATTAGGAATTACTCACACCAGTCACACTAATTTTTCTCAAGTTTTTTGAGATCTTCAGTGCTCAAAAGTGATATGTTGTACTTCATCAGCAAGTCCTGATCTTTCCAAATTAATAATCACAGGCAGAAATCTAATAGAGCACTCCACCAGTATGTGTTAAAAGAAAAACCAACTCACCAAACCAAAGATACTCCTTAAACACAAAACACACAGAACTCAGACCCTTGTAGTAGAGCCATAATCAGGACCTTACATTTGCAGTACTTCTTTGAGGAATGGAATCTCTTATCTTTTAAGGAGAAGCTTCACAATCATCCATACGTTAGAGGAGAATAAGAAGCAACTCATTTTAGTATTTTAAGTGACTTAACAAGATCCACAGTCATAAAGGAGAAGCATGAAAAATTTAACGTTAGTATTTGAAACTCATAGAAATTGATCTTATGAAAGGCTTCTTAGATAGTGAAAAATATCAAAAAAGTGACAGGAGCAGATGGTATTTAAGATAACGTAAGCAAATCGTTAGCGCGTGCTCCACGTCCATTAATATTAACGAATACAATGTTCTTTATGAAAAACATAATTTTCCTGATAAAATGATGAAATAACTTTCCTCCTTTATTATTATCATTTAGCTTCTGCTCACTTTTTTGACTATTCTCATAAAGTCAACTATCTGTGACAGAGGGAAGGATAAAACAGACTCCTTCAGTCCTCCAATATTTCTGTGGTTTTTCACATGAATTTGATTAGCTAAAGCATAACTCACAAAACTGTGCTAAGAATTTCACTTGTACAGTGCTTCACGTTCCAAATAGCAGTTTTTAAACTGTATTTTAAGTGATCCACACAAGTCTCCAGGCTCAGTTTAATAGCCCTACAAATACTTTACCTCAAAGTTTCATTTCTGTTTCTATCAGTATTTACTTTTCTTTTCTGTGTCTATGTCAGCCATGGTGTGGCAAAGGTTGATGATTCTGAAGCATCTATGCAGCAGTTGCAACAATAAGCTGACCATTTTATTTACACTAACAAGTAGCACACTGGAGTACAAACGTACCTGAGGAGTAAAACATTAGTGCAGAGGACCAGGTATCCATGATGTAGACATTTTTGGTAAGTAAGTGGTACTTCAAATTTATTTTGGAACAATTCCAGATCATCAACTGTCAACCTAGCACCACCACTGCATTCACCATCAAGATATGCACTCAAAACACAACACTGATCAGATCTCAAATGCAAACAGATGAATCATAAATCAGTGACAGAAAAATCTTCATCAGGTCCTGAGGGAGATGAAAATTTAAATCCGTAGCTCATAAAATGACAATGAAACGCTTCACAGAATGACATCTTAAGTTATGAAATGCTGGCTATGATTTAAAAACACTTGCAATGGATATGGAATAGAAACAGAAGAGCAAATAATTATCACTAATTGGTCACTAAGTGAAATGCTGCATATTGAAAAAAAATAATCCAAAGAAGTTACACAGCTCAGACTCAACAGAACAACTCAAAGAGTCCACAGAGGAATTCTAAGACCCTAGGATAAGCATGGTGCTTGCACTGTTGCAGCACCATGGTTCAAAAAAACACCAGGAGATTCTGCCCCACAGAAGGTGCGTGGAACCAGTCCGGTCAGGGACCCTTAAAACTTTACATAACAATTCTGCATCTTTATTCTGGCCTATTATTTACTCTGTGCACCAAATCTTTCCCCTGCCATAGAATTTCAAATTTCAGTCGTTCACGTTTCCTATTTATGACTCTGTTCTCCACACATTCGTGTTTTACATTTTACACTGCAGGGCTTGCAAACACCTGAGTACCCAGTACAGAACTGACTCTGAGTGCCTATTATAAGACAATAATTTTGTTAGATATTAAAATAACAAGCTCTATGACATTTAGTCTCTTTTGAAGCCAACCTTGAGCATTAACAAAAAAATGCTCCAAAGTAGGAGATGCCATTATTAAAGAAATAAACCCAAAGATTTTTCCAGATGAAGAATGGCCACAGGAATAATCTTGCTTGTAGGACCACATACGAGTATTAATGAGTTTTCAGTGTGCATACATACTCCTCAGAGAACCTTTCATAAGCTGTTCCCCAGCTGGGGGATGCTTGACAGTGTAGCTCCACAGGGAGCCTCTATAAATAGTCCAAGGCCAAAAGAGATTGTTAGGATGAATAGTTTGCCCTTCATATAATTTACATGCTCAAAGTCACAAAACACTTTGCACATATCAGTAAGGCTCATGGCCTTAACTTATGATTTCCAATGTAATGAGGGAACAGAATCTCTTTTCTTGAATTTGAATCAAGGGAAATGAAAACAAAGTGTAAGGTAATTTATGGTATGCCTGCATGCTCAAGGCCACAGAGGACTACCAGAGCTAGCCCTGCTTAAACTATCTCAGTTATCAGTATTAGTGCAGTTGTACTGAGTTGTCTCATAATCTTGAAACACTGTGCCAATAGCTCAGCTGGTTGATTATCTCTACATTAAACAGCCATTTAGTTGTTTCAACAACACACAACTATACCAAGCCCATAACAGCTAATGAAAACACCCCTGTGTTTCTCAGAGGCTTTGGCTGAAACTCACTGCTGAAAAGTAAACAAAGCACTAACTTCTTTGTCAATGGAATTTGCCAAAAAATAAATGGAGATGATGGATTTAGATTACAAATAACTACTAGAAGCATCAGAATCAATCAAAGTTTAAGAAAACAGAAAATGTAGGAACTGGGAAAGACAATAGGTTAATCCTACAAAGGCTGAGGGGATTGCCATCAGGGATTTAGGAAACCTCTGTAAGGTTTCTGTCAGAAATGAAAGGAAAATTTATCTTGGTAACAGTACTGCCTCACATTTTTCATAAATGTAAACCAGGAAACATTAATACATAATTAATGGCACATTTTTATTTATTTATGCAGCAATGAACCTAAAAGAAACATGTAGAAATCTATGATTACATCTCAGGAATAGCTTTTGCCTTCCCAATTTTCTAACAGACTTATGGCAGAAATTTGATAGCTATTGCTTCTGGTACAGGCATCAGGCATAATGGTCTATATCTCATTCACATTTTTAGTACCACTGTGACCTTAAACGAGCATTTAGAAAACTTTTGGAAATAAACTAGACCAAAATACACTACTAAAAGCTACATATAGCATATGTAGCTATACAGTAATGCCATACATAAACATAGAGTAGTTCGACTAAGGATGTCTAAAAATGGGCCTTTAATTAATGAAGTGTTTCCTGTATAAACAAGATCTTATTTAAATTATATGATGTATCATAAGAATCACAAAATGATAAAAAAATAACAATAAAACAACTGACACTGGAATTGATTTTTAAAAGATAGGTGTCAGCTTTAAGTTAAATTTCAGATTTAAGACTACAGAAGGAAATCACAAGAAACACACTATATGAATTTATGTGCTTATCTCTGATATGCTATCGGAAATCCCAGTGTAAAACTGGAATAGACTACTATAAGCCTGTTTTATTGCTTATAGTTGTGTGCAATTGGACACTGTAGAATTTGATCTTGAGAAAAAGCAATTGCAGATATGAAAAGTGGAAAAAATAAATTTGGTGTGACTGTTTTATGGGACTTAGAGAAAACAAATTCCACTACAGTGTCAGTTTTACCCTATAATGTATTTTTTATGAGTAATTAAAAATTACTAATTTGAACAATACTGCATGACAAGATTCTAAATCAAATTTACTAGACAAAAAGAGGTACCAGAGAACAGTAACAGTACTCACAAGACTAGCATTTGCCAGCATTCATCAGTTCACCTGGAATTGAAAATGATAATTTCCTTCTTATGGATGTTTTTGTTTCTGGAGCTCAATGAGAGGGAAAAGCCTGTACACAGAAAGAAACATGGCCAGACACTGGCCCAGGTACAGCTTGATGATATTTCACATCTATCATCTACATGCAGTATTAATAAGAAAAAACTGTGGTTGCAAGTGAGACTGCAAACCAAATTAATTCCCGAAGCAGCACGACTAATATTAACCTAGTTATATCTGGCTTACTGCACTGCCACAGCTCGATTTTTACTTCTGTAGTTTATCAGCGGGGTACAGGAATCATTTACATGGCTCTAAGTCCAAAGAACACCTAATGCTTGCTTCAGTTCCACCGAAGGCAATGAAATTAGACCTATGTTTAAAGTAAAGTGTACAGTGTATGCTTGGATACACAATGATGAAAAGTGGCCTAAATCACGTTACTGCAGTAACTGGATCAGTATCTGAAAAGTCTTCAACTAATGTTGAGTTATGATTATAGTTTTTTCTTTCCTCAAAGCCTAACAAGTCATTTCCTTATACACTTGTAAGAGCAGCTGGAGGCTTTCACTCCAGAGAAGCCTTTGTGTAAGGTGCTCTGTGAAAAATAAAATGGCAGTCATCACTGCATTTTGGCTTGAGACAGTTACTGAGGGTGCACACAGGTGACAGTGAAGTGTCTGTAAAGGAAAGTAAGAATGACCAACTTCTGGATCTTAGCTGTAAGTGTGGCCTGTTTATAATACCAAGATTAATAAACTTTAGAGCACAAAGAAAAGATTTAAGGATTAAAAAGTGGGATGCGTATGAGGTATAAGCAAGCTAGGTGAGCATCTAAGTAATTGTATAAAATCTGATCTGTTATGCTTGCAAAAAGGCAAAAAATTGGGCAGTTCCTCCAGTGACAAGATAGCATCAAATACAGCAGCCACAAAAGAACCAAACAAAAAAGAAACAAACAAACAAACAAACAAAAGTACACAAAAAACCAAACCAAACCAAAAAACCACACACACAAAAAAACCACCAAAACCAAAAAACAGTTCCAGAGTTGTTTCCTTGCCATTTCATGCTGGGCCTCAACTGCATCTATGAATAAAAACATCAGTTTTGAGAGTCCTTTGTAAGTACAGACAAAGTAAGTAACGTGGTAACAGGATTTGATTGTCACCACTGATCTTTCATATCTGCTTTTAGACATATATATTTACTGATTTGTTCACTTGGATAAATTCAAACTAGCTACTAAAAATGCTATTTAAAAAATCAAAACAAACCAACAATTATTTTCGTCCAACAAAACAGCTGTTATTATTTAGGACTAATTAAAAAAAAGCTAAGTCTTACTTTTATATTGAATTTAATTATTTGGCATACTCATTTGACATGAGGATCATTTGAACTCTAATAAAGCTATATTAATTTGAATAGAAGTTTCTTGCTCCAACTTGTTGGCGTATTTTAAAATGTTAGTTGGACAACAGACCCAACAGACCTCCAAATTCTGCAAATACATTAAAAAACCAATCAAAGGTAGTATGCTGACATCACTTGGCATAAGAGTCACAGATTAGGGATTGCAATATTTCATTTGGAAACAATTTTTTTTTATGCCTGGTAGGTAAGAACATCTTAAATTATCAATAGCATGGAATAATATTTGCAAATATTTACTTTTTCAAACAACGTCCATGTTAACTAAATGCAGCCTTGGTGAATTTAGTACAGGCTTTAAAAATATTAGGAGGTTAGAACAGAATTCTTTTTTTAGTCATGTTTAATGTTCACAAGCCTTACATTTTTCTCAGGAAAAGAATCTTCTTGCCTTTCATCAAGCTCTAAGGTTCTCAATTTCTCATACCCAAGATTATAAATAATCTCTGTAATATCCCAACAGCCAAAAACCCCCACAGCTTTTTGGGAAGTGTTCTTACACGTTGACATACAGTCTCATCCTTTTCTTACACTGGACAGACTTAGATGTTTTTATCCTTCCTCCTCTCAGAACAGTAATTGACTGTCTTCTATTTAAAGGTCACCATAATGCCATGAAGGAAAAGCAAGGAGTATGAAATTTAGAAGCACTCTCTGTTTGTATGCATTTCTTGATAAATGGAGAAAATTAATTTCAGAGAAAAATCATGATGGCACAAAAAAGACTCAAATTACTTTATATGTGGCTAAATTCTAAAAGAGACTGACTGAATCAATTGCTCATTTTTTGAAAATGTTGATTGTTTCTGCTAACCAAATATTCACTTTGTATAGTGTCAAGTGTCTTATCTGGTTTTATTGATTTTTAAATTAACTCTAGCTTGGTGTTTTCAACAGCTCTATTACTATCCCTCAAAGTGAAACCAGAAAGAAGTAAGACAGACAACAATTTAAAAAGGTGATTATTACACATCTTTTAAGATAAGAGAAGCTAATCATCATTCTGAGAAAGAAAAAAGTGTTTTTTCCTACTTTTCCCAGTTTTATATTCATGCATTCTCTGTGCATTTTGCCAAGTAAACTATTTTGCTTCTATAGCAAGAATATAGCACACATCACCAAAGTAGTATCAGTAAAACTGTTAAAATAAGCTGAATTTACTATAATTCTATAATATGTAAAATCTCTGTTTTGCTATGATACAAGTGATAGCAGAACAATAATCACAACCTTGTTCCCTCAAGGAATTGATGGATTTCTATCATAGCAAGAACTCCACTACTAATTTTTATTTTTTTTTCTTTTATTATAAGATTGTCATATTCTCTCATATAAATCCTTTAAACCAGAGACTATGAACAATGTGTACTTGCGATACTTTTGTTCTGGTCTTGTTTCCAGTCTCAACAGATGACAGAACAGCCTGAAGACTCTTCTCATTATAGAGTACGTCTAGGGAGGTTGAACAGAAAGGAAAAGTTGGTTCTAGGTCTTAATTATCTTTAAAGAGATAGTGTGGGACACCAGATTATTACATTGGCTCGGACAACTCAAGTGCATGTGTGTGTGTGAGGGGCGAGGTGAGGAGGGACAGGTCGAATCTTAGGGAGGTGCAGTCGTGCCTTGTCCCACGTACCAGCCCCTGCTGGTCTCACTGGTCAACCCCGGATCAGCTGTCAGTCAAAGGAGCACAGTGCACACCATGCTCTCTGGAACCTCTAACCCAGCCTTAGATTGGCTCACACAGTGGGAGCACCACCCCTCATCCTGCCCCAGAGCCCCAGAGTGGCCAGTGGGTCAGAAGTCACACCTGGGAGGGGTGGCCACAGAGGGCCAAAGCACATAAAAACAGCAACATATGCTCTCCATCTTTGCTTGAGACCTGCCACCTGGCCACGTGGAAGATGGACTTGCACAGGACTCTCTGGTGGTAGATATGATCTTATCTTAATCTCTCTTCTCTCTCTTTCTTTACTCCTTCTTCTTCTTCTCTTAATCTCCTCTCAATATTTTGGGTAATTTGGGACTGAACAGCTTGGATTTTGCTAAAGTGTATGGGTTAGCATGTGCTAAGTCAATGCCTTGTGGAATGCTTTGTTTTGGTTGAATGTTACCCTTTAAACTTTTGCCAAGATCTATTTCCTAAAGTTTACCCGTAAAGTACCTCCTGAGAAAATGTGTCCTGCATCTTCTCCTTCGCACTCTCTCTTAAGGCGTTAGGAGGACCAAGGGCTCTTCTAATAATTTGGAGGGTGAAAAGTTGGAGCCTTGTATATTTTTGAAATAAAACTCCCTTGGTGAGCTCTTAGCTACAAGACTTAGGGTCTTACAGATAGTGGAACTAATACAAAGCCTACTCAGAGCTGTAATTTATCCAAAGAGAAGTCTTTCAAATGGCAGGGAAAGAGCTGTGTGGCATCTATTCCATTAATATATCCTACAGAGTGCCACAGCCAAAGCAAAATATTTTCTATGCCAAGCCTGTTATTTATCTCAGTGCAAAGAGAAAAGGTAAGAAGGTAAGTGAAACACCAATCACTTCTTAGATTAAATGATAAATTAGATACATTCCTTACTTTTACATACAAAAAGCAAAAGTTAGATTACCAACTATAATGTTTCTAAATGTGAAACTTGCACACCAATAATCGGTATTCATCATGGAAACAGAAGGATACAAAATGCAATATTCTGCAAATTCTGTTCCACCTTCAACACTATTTAATATGTTTATTAATTATAGAAATAAAATTATTACAGTGGCACAGTCTGGAAAAGAGGTTTAGAAGCTCTCTAACAGCTATAGAAGTCTGAAAAACACAATCTTGAAACCCAGAAAATTCAATATTTACACTAGGAATAATCAGCTCCACAAACACAGGAACAGGAGCAATTACTGACCAGGAGTTCTGTAGAAATCAACTATGTAGAAATCAATTGTGTTCCCTTGCAATGTAGTTACCAAAAGGATGATTATCATTCCATGGCATCTAATCAGAGGTATAGCATATCCAGCTTTTAGGTCTCAGTAAGTCAAATCAGAAGTTTTATTAGTAGATGGAGGTTAGAAACAGCAGTAAAAACTTGAAAGACTGTGAAAGATTGTTCAACATGAGACCCGAGCAATAGTTTCATTTTGACACTGCACATTAAAAAAAGATCTGAGTTTCAGAAGAAAAACAAAGTGATTAGAAGTCCAGATAACACTGAGTAGAAGAACTCAAGATGTTCTGTTCAGACCAAAAGGACTCCGGATGCCTGCAAAGGTACTACAAAAAGAAGAGAATTTTGCAATACTTTTTTACATTATCCATTGAGTTAGGACAATGACTTGAGAAAATCTATAAAAGAACAAAAAAAATATATAAAAGAACAAAAGTAAACACACACCAATAAGAAGCTAACTAAGAGATAGTATTTCACAAACTTCCTTATTATATCACTTAAGAAAATGTTTAGCAATTAAAACTAAAATCTGAAACAAAGATTTTCATGCTTTGGATTAAAATTTTAGTCAAAATTTCTGCATGTCAGAAAACTCCTGTGGATACTGAAAACAAGTTTGGAAAAGATAAATTGTTTTGTCAGTGTAATGATAACTTTCGCAAAGGATAGCTCTAACTTAAAGCTATATAATGCTTTAAAGGACATGCCTTTAATGCCCTCTTGAAAAGATGACCAGATATCACCTTGTTCATGTTTACTTCTCTTTATCTGTGCATGCCTTAACAAGCAGAAAAAGGAGATATAGTTTGGCAGCAAAAATTTCTGGAGATTCCAGCTTCACCAACTCCAAATGTCTCATGGGCACTAAAAGTTAATGGAAAATTTTTGCCTATAACCCCTTTGTAACTTTATTTGTAACTGGCTAGAGGTAATACCTTTCACAGTCTGACTTAGTAGGGATTCTCATTTCCTTTAATTATGTAATGCTTTACTATTAAATACATTTACAAAAAATACTATCAAGTGAAAACAAAAACACGAAGAAGGAAAACAGTCGCTTTTGTGTTCGAGACAGGGTATAAATGGAAAGCAATAAGTAAGACAAAAGACCACATCTGAGGATTAAAAGAAGCCTGGAAAAATCTTACACTTTTGTAACACCCAGTAATAAAAAACAAACCGGATGTAACCAAGAAACTGAAGATTGTATTGCAAACAGATGAATGAAGTTAAAGCATAGCCCTTTTCTGAAGATCTAAACTCTCAAGTTCCCAGCCTTCAAATGGTCATTTGCAGTGTTACATATTCTATACATTGTGGGGTGAAAGGGGCAGTGATGTTGATGGGAGAAGCTATACTGGTAAAAATGGAGAAACTAAAATAAATACTACAGAGTGATTATACAACTGCCATGTGTCACACTGTATATGAAAACTCAACTTGAATACTTCTAAAATACTTAAGAGGAACTCACAGCAAGCCTTTACCACTTTAGGCTGATGCAAGTATTCTGAAGATTTGTATTTATACTTCCTTTTGCTTGTTTACTGTAATAACACATACATACAACTTATTGACTCTAGTAAAAACCTGGATTTGGCATCCCCTTTAGATGGGAAGTAATTTTCAAGGGGGATTTATTTATGTTAGAGGGAAATACTAATCTGCATGCAATTCATTCCTGTACTAGCTGTCAATTATCCAAAATTCTGAACAAAATAAAAAATATTAAAACCAGCTGTGAACTGAACCACTCTGAATTTAGCTATTTGTGATCTGAAATCCTCACACACGCAAAAACGTTAACTGAAGAATATGTTACTTCTTTATTCCTTTCTATTTCTGACACCATCTGAAAATTAAAATACCTGTTTTTTACCCAAATTAAGGTAATAGGATGTTGAACTTAAACCACCCCAGTGGGTTGTGGTCTCTCTGCTCTATACCTCAATATATTCAACATTCTAATAATGAACTTTCCAAAGCCTTATACTGATAACATTTCAATGCATGTTTTATAAATCAAAATATAATAATTTAACTGTTATTTTTATTCTTCCCTTTCTCATGGGTCATCTACCGCCACCACCTGCGTCTCCTAGAACGCTTCCATCGATGCTGTCTCCGTTCAATCCTAAACATCCACTGGTCAGATTATGTGACTAATACATCTGTTCTAGAACAAGCAGCAGTCACAAGTATTGAGGCCATGTTACTGAGAACACAGCTGCGCTGGGCAGGGCACATCTCAAGGATGAAGGACCACCGCCTCCCTAAGATCCTGCTCTGTGGTGAACTTGCCACCGGCTGCCGCATGAGAGGAGCCCCGAAGAGAAGATACAAGGACTCCCTGAAACAACATCTCAGCCTTGGCCATATTGATCACCATAACTGGTCTACTCTGGCCTCCAATCGGGAGGCCTGGAGACACACCATCTATAACGCTGCTGATGCCTTTGAGAAAGCACGCAGGATCACTCTTGAGGAGAAAAAGCAACGCAGAAAGAATCGTGTCTTGCAGAATACACCATCTAAGGAGTCTTTCTGCTGTGCCTTTTGCAACCAGACTTGTCTATCTCGTATTGGTCTTTTCAGCCACCAGCGCGCTTGCAACAAATGTGGGTAGAGCCCTTCCCAAATCTTCGTTCGCGAAGCCTAGCCATGATGATTATTCTTGCCTTTAAGCCAATGGCTGTTAATAATTCCCAGACTTCTCAGCAACACTAAAACTGTACCTGGATTAAACAGGCAAGCATTATGACCCTACTGAACTGTGGAAGTGACACATAAATTGCTCCTTTACTAATGCTTTAAAGAGATATTTTTTTTGTTGTCATCATCATAATTTGATGTATTTAATATGTTCTACGAACAGGTTAAAATATTTCTATCATTATCTCCTTGAAAATCCTATCCAGGATCTTCCAAAGTAGAGAAGAGTGGGAGAAGAGGCTCTGGTTCAAGCTTGATCATGCAGGACAAAGAATATAGGGCAGAGAAGTTGCACAAAATGATCTGACACTTTTACACAAACAAAGTTTTCACATTCATGTCACTGTGGCTCCTGCTGAAGTGAAGCCAAACTTGCACCACTTACAACTATGTTGTGGTCACCTATCCAGGTGACAGAGTGAGCAACAAACACTCGAGATTAAGCAGTTTTAGCCTTTAATCTTCAGTGATTCATTGCACAGCCAAACAACTGAAAAAAAATGATCTTCAGAATTGACCAAGTAATTTAACTTCTCTTGCAGGCCTTAGCTATCTCATCTAAAGACAATAATTTCATAATCCATATGGATTATGCAAAATCCAAAATATGTATAACATTTTGAGACTTTGCAAAGGAAGCTGGGCATACTTACATATTCTGGGCATCTCATTGTCTAGGCTTTCTGTAAAATACATTTGAAAAAAGATATTTTAATGTAACAGTTATAACACAAGATTACTTTTAATAGTTCAGATACTAAGCCAAAGAGGTTTTCCTCGTTCAACATAAGATTTCTTCACAGTCCTAAAATATAATTAGCAGATCTCCCAGTTTAACATAATTGTAAGTGGTGCAAGTTTGGCTTCACTTCAGCAGGAGCCACAGTGACATGAATGTGAAAACTTTGTTTGTGTAAGAGTGTCAGATCATTTTGTGCAATTTCTCTGCCCTATATTCTTTGTCCTGCATGATCAAGCTTAAACCAGAGCCTCTTCTCCCACTCTTCTCTTCTCTACTTTGGAAGATCCTTATTTTTCTACTCCAGGCCTAGTCTGAAAGAATCAGTAGTTATTCTGAATGTGGTGCTCTGCACCACGTTATCCAAATTTCATATTGCAAATAACCATGGCCATTTCATGTGTATATAAATCCGTAATTTTGCTCTTAATGGTATTTATGGTGTTTGGATTTCAGCAGTCACTGGGGATGAGATGACTTCTGTAACATTGTAACATTATCAGATGCACACATGATTATTTTTCCTTTAGTTGCCTCTTATGAAATATGCTAAAATTCTGACTAACAAAAAAAAAACCAACTGAAGAAGTGTGAGCCAGACAGAAGAGTAACTTTAAAAAGTAATTATGTGAATGACAATTCTCTTCCACCTTTTAAATAAGAAACAACCAACAGTCAAATTATGCAATCAATCAAAAACTAGTTAACAATACACTACTTCATCAATTAAGTAGGAAGATTAGAATAAAGGAGGGAGAGAGGCTGTGTATAGTTTCAGTGTGATTCCTGTAAAACCACATAAAACAACTGAAAGGAAAATATGTTGGGAAGAGTCCAATTAAAAAGTTCAAAGTATTCTAAATCACAGAATCATAGAATATCCTAAATTGGAAGGAACCCAGAAGGATCATCAGGTCAAGGTCCTGATTCCAGGAGCAACCTAAAAATTAAACTACATATCTAAGAGCATTTTCAAAACACTTGAATCCTGAGGCTTCAGACAAGGACCACTTCCTAGGGAGCTTGTTCCAGTGCTTGACCCTCTCAGTGAAGAACTCTCCTAATACCAATCTGAACTTCACCTGTCACATCTTAAAGCCATTTCCTTAGCTCTAAGGCATTCCCTTGCATCCTAACCAAAAGAATGGGCAATTTTCAGGGTACTTTTGAGAGAGATGGCAGTTCCACTCATCCTCACACCAAATGAATACTCTCACCTCAAAGCTATTGATAGTTTTGCAAGCATTTTAATTAAGCAGCATATGCCTCACTTGAGCTTGTATAACTGGTTCAAAAAATGAATTGGGATAAATGAAGAAGCCAGACTGAAAAATACAGCATTTTCTCTAGAGTTAGAAAAAAAATACTTAAGAACATAGAAAGATCACAGAAATCTCTTTGTTTAGTTTACTGTACTATGTATTTCATAGAAGACCACAGGTATTCTGTGTAACCATCTATCTGCCTTACTGAAGATAAACAAGGGAATTCAGGGGGAAAAAAAAAATCTATTTAATTCTGACTTACAAAAAAAACCAAACAAAAACATACAACATGCTATTGTTAGAAAATACATACCCCACTGAGTTAATCTAACTCAAGTTTCTATTTGCATAAATACACTAGCATTTCACCAGCAATTTTCCTGTATATCAGAAAAAGAACAGAGATGCCAGAATAATAAATAATTCATAGTAAATTGCTAAACAAGAGCTGAATGACAGATTCACCATCTTTCAGCTGCAATACAAATAACTAGTATTTCTATAAAAGCTCTAAGTTTGAGTCAATTCAACTTAGTCTCCTGATTAGAAGAACTTCTTTTGGCACTAGGGTATTATTTTACAGGAAGACAAGCAGTAGGTCAAATCCCATAATGGCACACTTGTAACAGATTTCTACAGCAGAGACCGTATCTTAATTCAGCTTCCTTTGGCCCATATTATTCACCAATCATGATCATCTCTCTCACTGGAATTTCATGTTGTACAAATTTCATGGGAAGCGAATCCAACGAATTTTAAATTATTTTGACAGCTTGCTTGAAAACAAAGCAAAACATCGGAGAGTTTTTCAAAAGCTCTAAGGTTTTTCTAAAGATAGCATTCTCAAATTCATGTATCTTGACTTAGAAAAACAAATCCTAAATTCCTATCTGAATTTCATGAACAAAAGCAGTCTGGCTGAATTTTTTATGACTTGAAATTTATTCAGTACTCTTTTTTTCTTAAGAATGTTGGGAAAACTTTGCAGAATTGAACATTCCTTGCAAATTCTGTGCTGATGATACAGATTATTACACAGTATTCTTTAAAATGTTTTCACCAAAAAATCTGAAAGGGCAGTGAGACTGCCTTCATAAGTAAATCAAGTACATATATAAATACAGAGTAAAAAAAACTTAAGGAGATTAAAGATTCCATAAAGACAGACAAGGAAATTAATATTTAAGTTGGGGGGAGAGGGGGGGGAAAGCCTTTCAGAATTACCTCTTGGTTCTTTCCTCAGAATCAATGTAATTTCCATTAAGTGTTCTAGACAATGCCAAAATTAGATGACAGGCTAATGCAGAGTTCTTGACTTTACAGCAGAGAAAACTCATTTTCATCTAGTCTGGCCACATGCAGTGCCTAGGCTACAGATTTTCACAAAGAGATTCCTTTCCTGTATTACATTACCTTGTTGTGCTAAGAACTTATTTCCAAGAAAAATCTACAGTCATGACTAGTCTCTTGCCTTGCCCTAAAACATTTCAAAATTAGAACCTTATGTCTGCTTAACTAATTCTTATCATTTTGATTTTTTATGAATTCTTTTACTTCAAAATGCTGTGAGTCTTGAAAGTATGCAAAAAAATCAAAAACCTTTTTTAAAAAAAGTAAAAAATTTATTTTAGCCAAAGATATAAGGATGATCTATTAATGTGGAAAAGAGACAAGAAAAAAATCAGTTCATAGAAAAAAAAGGCAAATTATCAATTATTCACACAATTTTAGTCAAAAACCACTTGAAGATGTCATTACTAGAATTAAGAAAAATTTTTTTTCCAAAAGCTGTACTAATGCCAGTGCAGTAACAGCTGCCTACTCTTCCTTTGTTTTTTTCCCTAAGTATCATAGAAAGATTGCTTCTTTAAGAGTCACCAATGCCCATTGTGGACAGTTGGCCATACACAGCACTTAGATTATTTTGTTGCATGAATTCAGTTCTCTGGGGGAATGTGCATAGTACATATATATGTATGCATGGATGATTCATACCATTTAGTCAGAAATGTACATACCCTATTAAGTGAGATTATGCTACCACGCAACCTGTACTGTGCTGTAAATCTTGGTCTGATTTTGATTATTTTAATGATTGCTTAACTGATGTTTATGACATCTGAAATGTTTACTAGCAAAAAATTCAGGTTTTCTTGCAGATATGTTATAATGATGATAAATAGCCTCAGAACAAGAAAAGATCTTCTGGACCTGGCTATAATCTCATTACCTGATTTTCTGTTTACCATTTCTTTGGGGTATCCATTATCATTAAATCTATGATACACTGGTCTTTGCAGAATACTAGTTTTAATGAGGTTAGACTGATCAAAGTAAGCTAAATAATTTAAAACACTAAATATGTCAACTTTGTAAAAATGCATAAACTAACAAACATTTTCTTACAGTTGTTTCATGAATCTGTTTTCCAGCATTGGATTTCTTGTTGGCTAATTTCTTGTTAACTAATCCCAAAAGTGTCATGCACCTTGATTACCTCCAGTTATCACTCTTCTCCAGGATTTTCCTTTGGATTAGTGTAATGCTAATCTGCCTACCAATACTTGAGACATCTTGCTTCCACTTTTCAAATGCTGCTATTTCTTCTTTCCTTTTAAAGACTTTCAAGTTTGTCTAGTATTACAATGTTCTAAAAATCATTTCATCAATTCCTATCCAACGACTTTGTGGATGTTTTATTTTCTCAAAGAATTCTTATTTTCCTTATCCAAAATACCAAATAATTATTCTTTTGTCTGCAGATTTATTTAGCTTTCAGATATCTACTCATTAATATTAATTCCTAACAGTTATCTTTTTCTTTATTATGTATTCTTTTGTTTATATTTCCATTTTTGTTTCTCTTAACTAGGTTTTTTTAAAACTTTGAAATTAACTTTTCTATTTGGAGAACTATGCCTTTTCAAGTATCTAGTGAGGTTTTCTTTCAAATAATACCCAGTCATTCACATTGCAGTGGTGTTTCTTGAACATTTTCTTCCCATATAATTTCACAAGGGTAATATTCGAATCACAGAATATGCTGAGTTAGAAGGGAACCACAAGAATCATAAAGTCCAACCCTTAGAACTCCACAGGACCATGCCCAAGAGTCACACCATGTGCCTGAGAGTATTGTCTGAACACTTTTTGAACTCTGTCAGGGTTGGTGCTGTAACTGCTTCCCTGGGATGCCTGTACCAGCACCCAACCATCCACTCAGTGAAGAACCTTTTTTAATATCTAATCTAAACCTCTCCTGACACAATTTCAGAGCATTCCCTCGGGCCCTGTCACTGGTGACCACGGAGGAGAAATCAGTGCCTGCTCCTCCTCTTCCCATCATGAAGAAGCTGTAAAACTGCAGTGAGGTCTCCCCTCAGTCTCCTGTTCTCCAGGCTGAACAGACCAAGTGCCCTCAGCCACTCCTCATATGGCTTCCCCTCAAGGTCTTCACCATCTTCCTTGCCCTCCTTCGGATGCTTAAAAAAGCTGAATATCTTTCTTATACTGCAGTGACCAAAACTGCACACAACATTCAAGGTGAGGCCACACCAGTGCAGAGCAGAGCAGGACAATCCCCTCCCTCGACTGGCTGGCGATGCTTTGCCTGATGCCCCCCAGGACACGGTTGGCCCTCCTGGCTGCCAGGGCACTGCTAACCCATATTCAACTTGCTGTCGACCAGGACCCCCAGGTCCCTTTCCATAGCACTGCTTCCCAGTATCTCATTCCCCAGTCTGTATGAATATTTAGGATTGCCCCATCCAAGGTGCAGAATCCATCACTTTCCCTTGTTGAACTTCATACAGTTGGTGATTGCCCAGTCCTCTGGGCAATTTGTTGAGGTCTCTCTGCAGGGCCTCCCTGCCTTTGAGGGCGTCAACAAGTCCTCCCAGTTTAGCATCATCTGCAAACTTGCTGAGTATCCCTTCCAGTCCTGCATCCAAGTAATTTATGAAGATGTTAAAGAGCACAGGGCCCAAGATGGAGCCCTGTGGAACCCCACTAGTGACAGTCTGATGTCACCCTATTCACTGTTACCCTCTGTGCTTGACCTGTGAGCCAATTGCTCACCCACCACATGACGTGTTTATCCAGTTGTGTGCTGGACATTTTGTCCAGAAGGATCCTGTGAGAGATAGTATCGAAAGCTTTACTGAAATCCAAAAATCAACTGGCTTCTCTTGATCAACAAGGTGGGTTACCTTGTCATAAAAGGAAAACAGGATGGATAAGCAGGACTTTCCTCTCATGAAACCTTGCTGGCTTGACTGATGACAGCGTTGGCTTTCAGATGTTTTTCAATACTTCCCAGAATAATCTTCTCCATAACTTCACCAGGCACTGAAGTGAGACTGACAGGCCTGTTTCTGGGGTCTTCCTTCTTGAAAATCAGGACATTTGCCAGCTGGGACCACTCCGGATTCCCAAGACCACTCAAAAATCATCAAGAGAGGTTCTGCAATTATACTGGTTACCTCTCTGAGGATTCTGGGATGAATCCCACCAGACCCCACAGATTTGCAGGGATCCAGCAGGAGCAGCAGATCCCACACAATATCTGGGTTGACTGGGAGTTGATCATTATCAGAGTCATGCTCCTCCATTGAGACCCCCTTGGTCCATCGTTCATGTTGAAGATCAAGGCAAAGAAAGTGTTAAGCACCTCTGCCTTGTCTCTGTCCCCATTTGTGAGGTGACCATCCTCATCTTGCAATGAGCCAATGATATTTCTATACTGCCTATTGCCATTAACGTATTTGAATGCATCAGAATTATTTATTTCACAGTTGTGACACCGGTAGTGTGAAATGTGTATTTTTCTATTAGAAATGTTGATAGTGCAGTACATCTTCGTAAAGTATCACTAGACAAATTAGGCAAGGTGATGCTTTTTTCAAACTATCACTAAGATAATAGTGGTGTGACTCCGGCATCACTAAACTGAAGGCAAACACAGATGACTTCTTCATGAAAATATGTGTTTGGGATTTTGTTTTGACTGTGTTCTGAATCCAGGGAAAAATAAATATATAACAGGAAAATGTAAGAAGGAGACAACACTGCTTTTAGAAAGGGAAATTTGAGAAGTGAAAACAGGGCAGAGACAAATATTCTGAAGTCTTGTTTACTAAACATTTTCCCTCACATTACTTAGCGTAATATTGTCATCTGCTCCATTATTTTACGTATCACGTGAACTTTGCTATATCTTTTAAAACAAAACCAAAAATAATCAAAAAACTAATGTCATGCTCTGAAGTGGTCCTGTGAAATAACTTGCGTAAATTAATCACAAAGCATGTAGTTCTTTCTGAAGGGAGCTAATACTTCGAGTCAACTAGCCACTAGCATTCCCAGCCACTTTGTGGTTACCTTACTCTGCCATCTGCAAGTTCACCAGCAAAATGGCATCTCTGAATATCAGCCATAACAGCATAACCACGATGATGGCAATTTAGAATAGGGTAGATTCCTATCCTAAAACTGAAATGGAAAAGAGTATCTGAATATGCTGCCTACTCACTTATTATTTGTTCTCTGTGTGAGGGTTCTCATTAGCCAATGCAAAACTCACTTTTGAGAGTAAACAGCTAGAGAAGCAATGATCTGCCCCATATTTAGCTAATGCATTCTAGATAGCTTCATAATTACAGTTCAAAAACTTCTTCATGAAAAATAGTTTGGAAGTGCCTGCATCCTCTCCTCTGAAAGACGAGTGTGGGTTTACTCAGATGAATGAACTCAGTCACTGTTTTAAAAATTAGCTGTATTTCAGAAGACTTATCATCAGCTCTATAAGGCCAATAGAGCAGTATCTGCCTGAACTAAAACTAAAGTTCTTCATATTTCCTCCAAAGTCTATTAGAGCAAGGGAAAACATTTTTAACTGCTTAGGCATATAATTATCTAAAGCACATAATGTAAAGAAGAAAAGAAATGTGGGTGTTTGCTGGTTTGTTTGTTTTTTTTAAAACAGCAATATATGGTAGGAGAGTTTCTGTGAAGTAAGAAGTCAAGAATTTTCCTAAAAAGTACTGGAAAAGGAAAGCACGTGCATTGTTACAGTGATGATATAAAAATATTTGAATGTGAGAAGACAAATTCTCTTTAACTCTCACATTCTCTTTAACTCTTCAGAACTCAAGATGTCCCTAGTAAAAACTAGGTAATTTTTAATCAACTGCAACTCAGCCCTAATCTTAAGGGCTCTATCAAGACAGCTTTTGTAATTTAAAATATATTTTTCCTCATCTTTTTCTAGTAGCCTGGTTCAATCCACCACGCTAAATGCCTGATGATGTAACCTCTTCTCGAAATGCTTGAAATTATTCACATGAATAGTCCCACTAAAAACCATGGAAATGTTTTCAATGTGATTAAAAAGTAGCAAAATATCCTGCCCGTGGTCATTCCTCCCAATTCAGTTATTATTACAGATGTTCTTTGAAGCACCTCAATGACAGATAAATACAGAAACAGCTATTTTGGCAAAAACCTGATAGTCTGCGCATTTTGCAAATATAATTATAAACACATCAACAGAAACCCCACATGCCAAAGAATAGATGACAAACATCAAAATGGCCAATCCTATTAACACCTTTCAAATAAAAATACAAGATTCCCATGTCCACCCCAGACAAAACTGAACAGTACTGATTTAAGAGGTTCTCTCAGAACCTGATGTTTACATCTTGTTTTTCATGACACAGCACCACTTTATCATGGACTGTTAGTAAGGATTAGCCTGTGCACACTGTGGGTAAGTCTCACTCACATTGCCTTAAGTTTTGAAAGTTGTTCTCTATTCTGGCATTTTATTTCATACTTCTAGACTTACAGTATTTTCATAGGGAGGTTTAATATTAGAACACTTTGATTCATGTAGAAGAAAGTCACTAAGGTCACCTACCGCATCTTCAGATACAACCGACAAATTGCCTCTTACACTTTGATCCAACATCTATCTATCCAGACTAGGTGCAAAGCTGTACACTGTGCAGAGCTACACAGAAGGAATGAAGTGGCACTTCCAGGCTTTGGCTAATCTACTGCTTTTTACAGGCAGTGTAAAAATACAGAAGGCAGGATCAGCAACAGCCAAATATTTCCAAGAACAATAAATAGGGGAGAACATCCCGCAGTTTTCTGAGTTTTTTTAATCAGAAAAATTCCTTAGCAATGGGGTCATCAGGGAACACCTAAAAATCCCATACCATACCTGGGGTTTATATGACACATTACTGTCAAGGCCAAATCAAACTGAAACCCAAATACTCATACAGCTCCAATCTACACTCTCTATCTGAGAGCTCATGACCCTTGGCTAAAGGCCAGAACACTGACTGACAGCAGGATCAGGTTGGCAAAAATCAGCACTACTCTCATGTAGAAAAAACAAAGATCCAATAATAAATATTTAACAGATTTAACAGAAATTCATTGCCTTGTCCAGAGTTTTGCATTTGACATGTCTGGCTTCTACAAAGACTTCCAAGATATTCAATGCAATTTATACAATGCAAAATAAAAATCTAAATAAACCATCAGCAACTTAATTGAAAGAAAGGAACTCTTTAAGAAAAATATCATGTACCTATGCAATCTGATAAGAATTTTATTCGGTGAGATGTTTTTCCACATACTGTGTTTGTTTTTAAGATTTTGTTCTTTACCTTTTTTGTTGAGATGCATCATCCAAACGTACTCCCAGCAAGTTCAGCCCTGCTGACTCCTGCTGGATTTACACAGAAGCATTATGCATCCATAAAGTCCCAAAGTTGCTTTCTTCTGGATAGAAAGAATTAGTACATCACTTGCAATTTTTTCCCAAGTTATGCAATACACAAGAACTCCAAAGTGCAACTGAAGCATGCATATTCACAAACTAATTTGCATGTCTTCACATCACTTAACTGTACATTACAGTAAGTGTTGATATTATTTTTATGTTCATCAACACCTTTATTTTCTAACAGCAAAAATTACAAACATTTTTCACAGTGACAATTTGGAAAAGGTGTCATTCCAAAGCACAGGTTTTCTTTCCAAATTAAGTCTTTCATGTCTTCTATGCTTATTATTGTCAATATATCATTATTTCAAATATACTTCTTTAACACAATTTCTGTGTTCTTGTGTAATTAGAATACATTACTATACTGGACAGTAGGACAAGTTCTTAAACTCAGATGGAGTGTTAACAACAACACTTTGTACATAAATGATCCCTTCGAATAAGCAAATGCAATGCAAAATTAGGAAATAAGCCTGAAGGAGTGGCAAAGTTGAAGATAACAGCCCAATCAATGTAATATTGTAAATATACTGCCTTAAAGAAGGAACACATAATGAAATTTTGTGTGGATAATAAATCTTACAAACCTTTAAATTAATAGTTTTAAGATACTTCCATTACTTTTTTATAGTTCTGCACTTCTACCCAGCTATAACTGAAAAGAAGTACAGACATTCTGAGCGTCCATTAAGCTTTTAAAGTGGAGTAAATAAAAGAAATCTGCACTACAAAAGTAATTTTATAAAAATGAACTACAAGGCAAAAATCATTTAGTTTGATGGATACTGTGAAAAGTGAGTATAGCTAAAATAGATGTAATAAGAAACCTAGATGAATGTGTTTAATAGGAGTGTTTTTAAAAATTAAAACCATAACAAAATGTTAATGGGTGTATGGAAGTGGTTCTTACAGTAGTAAATCTTTTGGGAAAAAAACTGACACTCATGAAAAACAGATTGAACTGTTAGCCCATAACTTAATGAAATAACAATAAAGCAGGGAACTGAACTCCAGAACCCCAAAAAGTGAAAGTCCACACCAGGTCCAACCTTTACTGCAACTCAGGCCCAACAACAGTCATCTTTATAAGCTTCATTTTCACTTTTTTTAGTAAAAGTAGTCAGCTAAAAATTTGACAGACTCACATTTCTGCCAGAAGGTTTCACAGGCCAGAGGAGCAAAGGATCATGGCATCTTTTTTGTCTAAGGCTCTACGGCTCCTAGATAAGCTGAGAATACTAAAGCAAGGGTGTCCATCAAGCGGTACAAAATGACTACAAGAAGACAGCAGTAGCCTGTCATAAAAGCACTTCCCAAAGATAAGAAAGGCATGAAGAGAGCTGAAGATTTGCTCTCCCCTGCGAGCCTTCCTCTATCAAGAGTTAAGACAGATGGGAAATTCCACCTCCCACTGCCTTACCCTACATAGGTAAGAAACCAAAAAAGGGAAGACTATATTGAACCTCATGAGGATATGAGGGTCTAGAATCCCTTCTTTCCCAGAGAAAGTATGGAAGGAGCTGCTATGAGATGTGTTACAAAAGTATGAACTGGTTGTATCCAAAGGTATGATTTATTCCATAGAAGACTCTGAAAATGATGTAACTGAAATCCTATCTTGCTTCAGCATTCCCCTACACTAGCTGCTTTGTAACTCATCCTTTGATGCAAAAAGTACCCCCCAGGCTAATCATGTATCCTTTCACAGCATCCTGAAGGCACCCAGAAACATTTGATTCTCTGAATCACCAACCATGCTTATCTCCATTTGAGTGCTTTAAAGCCCCACTAGCCCCTAGCTAGCAGCTAGGTCAAGCTTGAAGAGACTTCCAATTTATAAATAAATTAATTTCATTAGCAGTCGATGCTTGTATGCTTATTCAGCTTGTAGATATATTTTCATTGCATTATTAGAGTAAGCAGAACTGGAATTTCAACTGACAACTTGCAAGCAGCTGACTTGCTCAACCTTAAAGCATTCAATTCAAACTACAGATTTTTGTGGGTAAATGGGAATTGGTTAAGAGCAATATTAACATTGTACTCCATGCTAATGATACTAAAAGGAAAACTCTCTGCATCCATTTTATAAACAGAAAAAAAAATCCTTCCCTCCTAGGCATAGCAAATGCAAGAATAAATGTACTAAATACCACAACACATGCAATCTTTAGTACAGAATTGCTTCAAATAATTGGCATGCGACTGCAAAAATTCTCATTTAGGCTTTTGAACTCTCCTATGTGAAATGTAGAGGCACAGCTCTTTATGTCTGAACAGCAATTGGGAAAGAACCCTAGAACCACAAGTTAAGTTGCATTTATATGCTAGCATGTGTCTGCACACAAGCACTTTTATCTGTACACCCATTATCTATCCTTCAGGAGATATGCCCATGAGGTTATCATCCTCATGTGGCTACACAGGATCTTGGCCTCTGCCCTGCCTCTCCGAACTCAGTTGCCCCAACATCACAGCAGCTCCCAGACAGGAAAACTTGTTGCAATGAAGCTATATCTCAGACACTTAGAAAAAAAAGGTAATATAATACAAGATTATCCCCAAAAGGAGGTCAATATGTTGGAGAAAATAAGAACAGTCAGAAAAAGCCAGATAGCCATATTAATTTCATCTTTCTCACAAACAAGTTGATGGGTGATCTAGAACTGGTAATGACTTTTTCATTCCTTTTTAAAAGCTCCCACGGATTTAAAAATACTGTCCTCTTTGGAAAACAATTACTTCTTATTGTTGCTTGTTGGTAGTGGTGATTTTGTGTGTCCATGTTTTCATACAGAATAAAGATCTAAAGAGCTCAATGTGACAATCATTAGAAGCAAAACCTAAAGAAAAAATATTACCTGCATTAAAAAAGAAAAGAAGGGAGTTTTCTTTACTCTGCCAAAACTAATTTAGATCAACATTGCTTTGAAAATTGACAGTGATGTGCACTCATACTGCACAAGACTAATTTTTAATGTAGTTGCCAGAGAAATGCAGTTCTGTTAGAGATCATTACCACATGCCTCATATGCCTCATACACTAGCCCAGTCAGATGTAATTACAAGAAAGCCATCCAAATGCAAAATAGCTCTTTAAGAAGGTGGTCATGTACAGAGAACTCAAACATGGGACCTGGACTACCTCATTTCTCAGTTATGATTTTTTTTTTTTATTTTAAAGCACTGTTCGTCTGCACAATAATAATTAAAAATAACATCCAGTTTAAGAATAGAATGTGACCCTCAGGTCACTGAGTTAAAAGACAAAAGAAATATAAAAACTTCCTTGGACAAGACTGCCCCATAGATTGTCACATGACTTCCTTCCTCTGCCTTCTAATTCCAAGTCCCAAACAAGGTTCCAACTCCCTTTTCTTCTACAAGTCCTATCAAAGTCCTTCCAAACTCCAACAGCCCTTCCTGAAACCCTTCATCTTTTTGTTTTATATTTCTGCTGTGGAACAGCCATAACACTGCAAGTTTTCTTTATTAAAGGAATCTCCTTGAGCCTAATGACATGACAGGTTTCTAATACAGACTTATGATTTTGCACTAATTGGGCAGTGCCAGAAGAAGGTGGTGAGGCAGTTACATTAAACTATGCTAACATAAGGCAGCCCACAACCCTAAATTGTATTTTTCATCTACAAATTCAAATTTTGTTTTCTTTATAGGCTACATTTAGAGACATTTAATTACATTTCCTGAACTTCAGATAAACTGTTGGATAGATGGGGAGTGGGGAAAACAGGTGACAAAAACCTAGAATCTGGATTACTCTTAAAGCAGGTGTAAAGGCTCTTCCAAGTGCACACTGTTGAATTACTGAGTATCAGAAGCTTCACTTGCTGTATCTTCTCTATTGACACAATCCGACACAATCATTGTCTTATCTAATTAGCCCTGAATCAGCTGGGTTTGGCTAAAATTCACAATTTGAGAAGAACAGGAAAAGTACCCTAGCAGAAGAAGTCAGTGCAAAAAGTAACAATACTTCGCTGTGAGTCCCTATCCCTTCTTGATCTGAGTGCAACTGTATAGAATGACATCCACACTACTATGTAACAATTTGTCCCAGATACAAGCCTCTGTAAGCATATAGCAGTCTCTGTAAAAAAAAATAGACTGCAACGAAAAATGATCAGTGTATACAAGATTGGTTATAAAACTTATTAAGCTCTCCAAAGAGTTTGCAAAGTGATAGAATAGCTTGGGATCCCCTGGGATCTCTGCATCCTCACAAGATAACAAGTTTTGTGAGAACATAATTCTTCATATGTTGGCCCATTTGTTCAAACTGATTATGAAAAACAGAAAATAAGTTACTGGTATGATATATACATATCAAGACAACTGAAAATCTACTTCTTTGCTCTATTGCAAAAGGATATTTTATGGCACTTAAAGACTATGTTACCATAGATGTACTGATTCTGTGTAATCATTAATTATGCAAAATTAATAATTCATATTATTCAAAATTAAGATATGGCATGTAGCTTCCTTAAAGGTAGAATGGTTGACATTAGCTGCAATTTGTGTTCCTAAAGAAATTTATAGAATTTATTAAATACAGAATTAAATAATCACATTTTATTCTTAGTAGAACCAATATTCCCCAATTTTTCAGGCTTAATTAATTTTCTCCTTTTATTCACCCTCTTCTTTCTTCCTGTCTACCTTTCCTTGTGACTTTTTTCTGTCAGGAAATACTTCAGACATTTCGTCTAGGTTGCTCAATCGGTACTGACCACTTCTCATGGTCTTTTTTTGGCTTCACACCCTCTCTTCCATTTACAGTTCAGACCTAAAGGTGGCAATTTCAAACCACTTTTAAAATAAATCCTAAGAAATTCTTCATTTTGCAATCCAGATGAGAATAGTACTGACTGAAAATCATTATTATTTGAAGCTGGCCTGTGGAGTTGTGCAATAAAAAGACAGTTTCAAATCATCAGGCATTTTATAAGGCAAATAAAGCTTAACATTCAGTAAGTCAAAGAGGTCAAATGCTGAATGAAAATAAAAATTCATTTCTTGAACCTAACAGTCAGATGATGATTAGGTCACGCTGATGGGGAACATAACGGAACATGTTCTTCCAACCTGTGTTCTTCAGATAACTAAAGGTAGTTTTGGTTTCCAGCTCATCAGACCAAAACCTTTTATAAGGGCAATTTTAAGGGGTCTTTTTAAGAAAAAAAAAATTAACATAGTTACAGAACAAAAAAAAACCAAAAACCAAAAACAAAAAACAAAAAAAAAAAAACCACCACAAACTTTTTTTATTAAACATTTAGCATTTATTTAACATTCTAGGCATTTTAATATTTAGCACTAGGCATCCGATAAGCTATCCTGTCTCCAGGTTTTACTGACAACCAACAACACATAGCTCACAGGAGCAAAGCCTTTTTGGAACAGACTGAATCCTGTTATTTTTTTACATAAATTATATGATCAAAGAAAATTATGTGGGTGGGGATTTGCAGTCTTCTATCATGAGGCACTTTAGGACTGTTCTACCAGAGGAGACATTATTTATGGAACAGGTTAACGAGGCAGAGCTTAGAAGCTATTTCAACAGTTTGTTGTAGCCATTTTCTTCTGCCTCCTACCTGATCTCATATTACTATGATTTTAGGAATGCAGCAGTTGCTTTATTGCATCAAACTCATATTTTATGTAATACCAGAGGTTTGATATAACAATCACTAGGTGTTCTAGAAAGGCAGAGGAAAACTCCATACATAATTCTCCCCTATTCCTAATTCAATATTAATGTATAATAGTTGAAGAAGTCTCACTTCAATACTCTTTTTATTAGTATTACATCCCAGAATATTCTCGGTATCCAAAACCACATTCAAATTACCTCCAGATTTTAGGGTAGTTTCAAAATGAGGGCCTGAGTTTCAATTTCCTTTTTTTTTTTTCCCCTTATGATTCTTTATCTTCTGGGAACATTTTTCATATCCACAGGTCATTTTATATAACATTTTAAGCTCTGTAGATTCTAAAAGACATATAGTAGTCCTACCAGCAGGAGAACTATAGTGTTTATATACTGACCTTTGAGAATTTTTGCCACAGAACACATCCCAAGTAAAATAACGTGTCTAAGGAACAACAGAAAGTCAAAGATAAGGCAAGTAAGGGAATCTTATTTCCTAAATGTCCATGCCATGTATTAAGCACCATTGTCCCACATGTAAGTACATGGTCATACAGTGTTTGGTGCCTTTTGCCCCAACATATTTTGTTTTATAAATGTATTTCATCCTCCTAAGCTGCAACCAGACAACAGAAAAGCCCCAGAGGAGTTTTCAGTCATGCTAATACTACACCTAGGATGAAGTAAGGATAAAATTTAATCAAAATACTGACATAGAGACATCTGTACTCCATTTAATCAGAAGGGTGCTGACACACTGGACAGATTAAAATAGGTTCATCAACATTTGTATTACTTCCATCATATTCCAAAATCTAAGTTTTCATCAAGAATTGGTAGCCAAATAAAAGTGTACTAAACTCAAGAAAATAATCAGAATATATTCATTTCAGTATTTCAGTCTCACTGCCAGCTTGGAACTTGAACAGAGCAGTTCATATTTTAGCATCAAAGTTCCTTACCAAACATTCGAAGAATCTATATTAGGAGCTATATTGTTTGCTTGCTCATTCAGCCAGAGATCCAAGCTAACAGAATCTTATCTGTTCATCCATCTCAGATCACCCATATTTTGAACAAGTTTTCTAAATATCTCAAAAGAATTTCCCTGTCGCACCTCGTGTTCACTGCCTATTATTGTACCATTCCGAACTGCCAAGGAGACTCTATCTGCATCTTTTTCATACCTTCCTATCAGGTAGTTGAAAAGAACAATATCCCCTCTAGTCACTTACGAAGCAAAAAAAGGTACTGCTATTTAGATATGAAGTGCCTGTCTTGGCTCTTTTCAGTATACAAAAAATATGTTAAATGAGAGAAAAACATCATATGCACTGGCAAAGATGCAAAATAAAAAAAAAGGAAAAATCCTTCGTAGGAACTATACACATCTCCTTAGTAGGGTGACCAGGATCTTTGAAAGGCATATTAGAACTCTTAATGTTTACATTACTATGGATCATAAAAAAACATCGGGGGGGGGGGAAGTATGTTAACAGAATTGGAAAGAAACACTAATTATTACAGTTAAATCTGGAAAAATTTAGACTTTTTTTGACAGTATAATCTTCTTAAATATACTTGGATAGAATTCAACCAATATTGGTTCTACTTTCTTTCTTCATTACATTGATTCTTACATAATACTTTTTTGCTGTCATCCAAATGACTGGATGAAACCTGATAGTATGATGTTCTTAATTTATGCATTTTTCTTCTACTGCTTAGAAATTGATTCCTGCTTTTCAGTAGCAGACCAACAATATTTTCAATTATAACAAGCTTTACTAAAGACTAGACATATGGTAGTATACAAATCTTTCCAACCTACTTGCAATACTTGAGTAATTAGCTTTTCATGCTTCAGCAGCTTTGCCAACAGTTTGTCAACATTCTTGTAATCATTACTACTCTTGATTTATTTTGCAGAAATTAGTTATTTTATGATCTAAGATTTACTTTTCTTCCTCTACCTTTTGCAATACATACACACTATATAATACAGCAGACCCTGAATACCTTCATGATCTATTCAGGATTCACAAGTAGGCATCCTTTGTGACCAACGGAGAGGTTTCATTTGACAGCTGATCTGTGAGCTTGCACATGCACAGGACCAGCACAACAGCAGCAACTTGTACTCAAAAAATGTTGGTACTGTGGTGGTGATCACCTTTCACAATTCAAGTCTGAAGTCTTGGAAATCCAGGAAAAGCCAAAGGGAAAAGAAAAGGAAAACTACCTTTCATCTTGAAGTATCTATCAGGCCTAACTGGATTATCTGGGTTAATTCTGCAGTCTGACTATAAATGCACATGGAGTGCTACGGGATGTAACAGCAGAAGGCAAAGGCAGTCCATAGGGAATTATAAAGTCCCGTTCTTATTTAAGTGAGCACCACTATATTTTTCATTACAGAATCAGTAAATAAAATATATAAAAATATACAACTGTATTTAAAAAGCACAGGGAGTAAGAAATAGATATGAAATCTAGTCTGTTTGCCAGATGAGTTGCCTTACCGCTACAGAACATCATCCAATTTTCCCAAAAACACTTGTACTCCTCAACGGGTAATCTGGCTTAAACAGGAAAAGCATTACTTAACCCCCACTAACTTTGTCTGTACCCTGATGCATAGAACATCCTCTTTGAAGACAAAACACCTCTGTCTGAACAGAGATAGAAGCTCAGTCCTCACATCAGAAGCAAGAGACCTATTTCATAAAAAACAGACACTGTCAGACACCTGCTCTAACACCTGCTGTTTGGAAGAACGGATACAGATGGCAACTGCACCCTAAAAAACAACAGAGACACACGGATCAAGCAGTAGGCCAGGAATCTTGATGCCATATAGACCTGCACTGCAAGTCAGTACCTACATGTGGAGAAGATACTGAATCTCAGCATTTTTCATCATTGTGCCTTATCATATTCATTCAGGATTCTCTCTTCCACTCTCACATTTTTCCCCTGTATCCTTTCCTGTACTACAGTCACCCTTCAAGGTAGTGGTGGGAAAGACCATTGGATTGTACCAGAGGATGGAGAATGATTACACTCCTCTATCCATCTTTAAGAGAAGTCACTATCAGTCACTATGTTTTAACCTAGTTTAAACCTAAACTAGTCTTATTCTTGGTAGTATTAAAGTGCTTAAGGTATTTGGTGAATACTTAGTATAAGTGTGTTCTAGTTACCTAAAGGCTGGGGTTTTTTTCATCACAATATTTAACACAGTGGGGTAGTTTGAAGATTTAAATTATATTTGTCAGCTAGTCTGCTCAAGGATGCGATATGTGCAGCACTTCAGCATGAAAAATTAGAATTATTTTGTTTTCTACTCTTCCGTAATTTTCTGTCTCTTCCCTTAAATATTTCATCACCTACGTAATAATGATTTTCTCTGTGTAACATTTCTAAACACCAGCAGATCCCTTAATAATTGCACAAAGCCAAACAATTAACATTTCAGAATGCTTCAAACTAGAAACTTTTTCACAGCAAGGCCATTGACTGTGATATGCAAATGTCATGCACAAATCATTTAAAATGCTTCCAAACAGTAAATGAAATGTTTTACTCAGGTGGCATTTGATTGAGATACTTACAGATACCACCATATGATTTGATGCCTTTAATGCATCATTTGTGCCTTTAAGTTATACTGGATAAGAAAAAACACAGCCTGTAATATCTCATCTACACAGATCTGGCACAATTCTTACACATACATTCCATAAGGCACAGCAGCTTCCATGGGGTTGGTGAAGACAGAATGAAAAACGAGAGTTAAAATGAACAATACATCAGTCCTCTAGCATAAGTATGGTAGTGATGTTTTCAGTCAAGGTGAAGTCAGGAGGTGAGGAAAGGGAAATACAGACACTAGGTCTTTAGTAAAACATTTGGCTTGTTTGCTGCAAAGTTTCAGTCCTTCTAGTTGCACATTTAAGCCAGTGACAATATCTACAAGATGTGACAAACTCTGCAAGTGCAGAACAGCAAGACGTGTCCAACCTACCTTAAACAACACTGAAAGGCTATTAGAAACCTTTTCCTTCCAACAGCAAATATCCTACTGTATTTAAAGAATTCATTAAAAAGAAGTGACAGGACGAAATTATTGTAGAAACTTATGGAAAAATTATATTACTCACAACACCTGAAATTAAAAAACCACAGAGATCATATTTGAATATAAAGGGTATGAAACTATAGCTTGGATGGTAGGCAGACAGTAACACGGACTACCAGCCTTGATAAATTGACCATAACTTCACAATATGCATATACTTCTTCAATCAAATTGTATTTCAGAGTAACTTTACCTCCTGATTATAACCCTTACTCCAAAGGCACAATTTGGCAGCGAACATACACACTGAAGTTTCAAGAATTTCTGTACTTCACACATAAACATTAAGTATAACACATCATAGCAAAACATTAAATATAATACATCATAGCAAAATAATAGTATTAAAATACAATTATGTTATTCCAAAGTGTGAAGCATGTACTGCAAGGCAGTAGGATTTTAATAAAAAACAGGTTCAAATCACAAATTTCAAAATGACAGTCTTTTGATTAAAGCTATTAAAAATCAAGACTAAAATATAAACATATTTTAAAAACTGAACAGGAAAGCTAAGGATGCATCTGTCTGTGAAAACTAAGTGTTCAAAATATCTTCCAAGTAAACTGTAACTACCTTCTGCACTAAAAACACACTGTAAGCTGGCAGAAAGGGAACTTATATGTTTGTGAACTGGGCTGTGCAAAGGTTGCTTGAGTCCTTCCATTTATCCTGCCCCTACTTCTCAGAAGAGAACAACTGCTTTTCAACTCTGTATGTGCCTATCACCATCTTCTGCTGCAGGCACCAAAATAAATCCAAGTCCCTCCTTTTCTAGGAGTTCCCAAAATTTTAAACATAATTGTTCTTCCTTGCTCATTTATTCAATGAAGAGCTAACAGTGAGACAAGCCACACAACATTTGTCTCTCATGACTGAATGGCAGGCCCCTTTTGCTGACTCCCATTTTCATTCCAACAAGTACACAATATTCAACAGGTCAGATTTCACTTTTTTGTCTAGATAAAAATGTTCTGCATACTAAGGAAGGCCCATATGCTGATACATAAGTTCCTCCAACTATTTTACATTGTGTGCTGCCAAAAGGGAATTTAGGTAGTCAAATGATCAATTTTGATACTGCAAAGCAGCAAAATGGCACCTTGGCAGTGGACTGAAAGCTCTCAGTTGCTGGTCAAAGCAATCAGCGTTCCAAACTGCATCTAACCATAAACAGAACTGAAAAATGTGATATTTTAAGCATACCTGCTTTGGACTAGTTACCTGGTTGCTAGACACTGACTGAGTAACATGGCCTCAATGCACTCTATAACAAGACAAGCACAAAATCAAAGGTCTTGGATTTCAGCCTTTTAACTGCTCATGCTTTTTTTTTCCTCTACACCTCCACAATCTATATAATACTGGCAAGTAATTGTCACTCTTTAGAATATTCTAATGTCACTATTACTTAATATAAACCACCAGTAATTCTCTGAGTACTTGACAGTAACAGGAATAGCTCAAGAAATAGATTAAGCTTTGACTAATACATTTTCTGTTTTAATTTAGTTTGCTTAATATATAAAATCTCTCCACTATTCCTTGAATACAGTGCTTAATAGATATATGCTTAGCAGATAGTCTAAATATAGATTACTGCATAATTGTATAAATAAACATTTATGCATTTACACATTTACTTAAAAATAACATTTGAATAAAACACCACAACTTTTAAGACAATATGTTGAACACTGAACCCACTGCCAGGAAGACTCCTTGTGTATGCATCGTGTTACAAATGAACATGCCTAGTTTAGGCCATAGCTGCCATATACAGAACTACAGCCAAGGTATCTTTCATAGAGGAGTACCACTGAGATCACCTGCAGAGAAATACACTTTATCTGCACTTTTACAACATGTCTGTACTTATCACTACTCAAATATAGGAGGGAAGGAAGGAGTTACCTGTACTCTATTGACTTGTTGACTTTGTCAAATGCAGCTTAACTTCAGTGTAGTTCAGCTATAACGTTCAATACTTTATTGACTGTAATTGTAGTCATTTCACGCTCCCAAAAAGGCATTTTATGTAACATCGCAGGTAGCAGAATGTTCTCCACGACAAAGTCTAGTCATTTTAATCTAAATTATTATGTGAGTTTTAAAGCTTGAATATTTTTTACTTTATGAATATATATGTCTTTGCAGATACCACAGACAACAATATGGATTTTTAATATGGAGTAGAGCGTCTTATATTTTAAAAAAGCTTGCGAGTGTACTTTAGACACAGAAAAAAATATATGGGACATCCCAGATAGCACATATAGCAATAGCACCCAGAGGGAAAATAATCACATATATTAGCTCCTTAAATGCCTAGACAGATCTACAGCATGCAGAAGAGGTAACTTCTGTCCGTAATAGACCTGTGTCATTATTCACAAGCCTTTAAGAAAATTTCTAAGTTCATGTTCCTGAAATTTTTACTTCTCCATCAAACTACAACCATTCATCTCTTTAAAGATCTTTTCTCCCCTATAAGCCTCACCACCCCAAACCTCCAAGTCAGGTCTCTCACAGTTTCCTGAATCGAGTTCTGTACCAAGGGAACGCAGCTATTAGCAGATCACAAATGTCACTTTATGAGAATTTACTGAAGTTTCAAACAGTTTCTCTTGTTAGAGGCTGCAGAAGCTTAAAACTTCCTTTCCTGAATCTTTCTATGAGATAAAGGTATTAGTAAGGTACCTTCTTTTAGTATCTGAACAAAGACTTGTGCACCCTTAAAGTTTATTCATTTTACCACAAACTAGTAAATCAGTTGGTCTAATACACAATTTCATCCCCTCCCATAACCCTCATATTGCTCATGCTTAATGTACTACAGTATTAAAGACTAACTTAGACCAAACTGCTTCGCTTTTGGATATAGGGAGCTTCCACACTAAGAATGACATTCATTTAAATGGATGTGGAACAATGAACTGAATCATAATTCAAGTTCCCAAAATTTCAAGGATTAGTAATACAGACTTATCAAACTCCTCAATTACTTCTAAGACCTAATGCTGAAGACTCTGGATGATACCTTAAAACGAAATCTCTACATGACCTGCCAAGGAAAAATTACATTAGGAATCTGAGGTGTCAGAGTGGAAGATTAAATATTTCTATTAGCTATATTTGTTTATGTTGCATTTTCACTTGAAACTGAACAGTAAAATTTTATATTTCTATTAAGCACTGACCAACCATTATTTTATTTAGACTGTTACATAACAAAAGATCCACCCTTGGCTGACAAGCTTCAATACAAGACACATGACAAAGAGGAAAGGAAAGAGGAAAGAGGAAAAGAGAGGCAGAGAGCAAGGAAGAGAGAGAGAGAGAGAGAGAGAGAAGTGGGAGCGAGTGACAGTAAGAGAAAGGCAAAGAGAAGGCAAGAGAAGGGACCTTTGTCCTTGTAAACAGGGGTAGGAATGCCCCTGATCTTGGAGAAAGTACTTATCTCCAAGTATATGGTCAATTTTTACTTTTGAGGGGCTTAGTAACACAGATGACCAAAATTGTCTCATCCAGGAGAACAACAGATGTTCCAAAGTGGAAGCTTCATGAGAAAATTGAATTCAGAGTTGTGTAACTTACTTTTTCCTCCTCGTTCCCTGTTGAAATCAACATTTAAAGAAGCTCTTAAACTTGCATAACCGTACCTTGACAAAACCCTGACAAAAGTGCCCTGTATCTGACAGAGTCCAGCAGAATAGGAAGCTTGACACTAGGCCCATAGTTACAGGGATTTGCCTTATAACATCAAGTTGACAAGTCTTCTCTAATTCACTACCTAATCTGCAGGGAAGTCAGTATAACATCCTAGTTCCTTCTGCTGTCTCCGTGTTTCAGTGTGTCTGGTTTTCAAGGAATGAAATATCTAGCCTAGTGAACATTCTGGGCCTCAAAACTAAGACTTAGTTTCCCATACCTCATCTTTGAAAATATAATGTAGGATTTATATACAAAATAATTTTCAAGTAAATTTCAGATAGGAGAAGAGAAGAAAAGAGTACCATGGGGGGAAAAAAAAAGAGACAAAATAACAGCAACATAAAAAAGATGTAAGCAGTATTAGCTTTTCATGCATTAGCATAAGAAAATAAGTTGCAAGGCCAAAATCTAATAGCTTTTTAGAAATAGAAGTCAAAGCATGAAGGGTAACATCCTCCTGAGTTTGACTTCCAGTGCAAGCATAACAGACACACAGACTGTCTTCACCTGTTATCTCCATGCCGAACACCAAAACACCATAGTGGAGCAGTGCCTGGAGAACTCCAAGACCACTACTGTTGCATTTAAGCCTGAATCTTTCTTCTCTGCAAAAGAAAATTATACCTTTTTCAAAATTCTAAGCCTAACTAAATTTGTCTCTAAGCTAAGGTTTCCCCCATTCGTGAAAAAAGACCACATCAGGTGGTCAGATCCAGAAACTCAACAGGCTTCCAAAATCTTGAAACAGCATCCAAGTTTTCGGGAGTGCAAATAGTAAATCAAGTGTCCACAACTCCTCACTGTGCCCATTAGAACTCAAATATTTTTTTAAAATAGAGCTGTGGCTCTTTCACCTAATTAAAAACGATTAAGTTCTAATAAAAGGCTTTAAAAAAGCAAGTATCTGGAGTTCATTTGACCTTAATGACATTCCTTAAAAATGTCCACAGAGTCTTCTGCTCATCAAGTATCTTTATATATGTTCCATGTGCTGCAGAAAGTTTAGGAAAAGGCTCCACAAACACTGCCTCTCCCAATTTTCAACCCTCTTATCAAACCTCTACAAGCCAAAAATTTAAACATGCTGAAAAGTCACTTGAATTGTGCTAGCCCACTTGCCACATGTACCAAAAGAACCCTCCACAGTACACATAACCTCAACATTGACCTCCGGGTCATGCATAATTGCAATTCATATACTCCAAAGGGTAAGAGGACTTCCCAACAACAGTTATTTGTCATGTCTGATGCTACTGAGGCCAAGAATCTTCTGTTGGCTCAGTTTTAGATCACAATGTACAAGAAAATCTCAAAGGAAAACAGCTACATTATACTTTGTTCATTGAAGTTCAGTAACAAGATTGCCAAGTTCCTTTCAAATAAAACTACACAAATCTAGTGAGGTAGTAAGCATGAACCACACCTATTCTCTGAAGGTAGTGGAGATCATACACAGCTGCTCCACAACAAGATTTGGTTTTTGTCATGCTACACAAATGCAACACAACATTTCCATTTTACAACATAAAATCAGGTTTCCAAAAATTCTGATCATATCCTGTGCCCTTGGAGATTAGAGAAAAGAACTGAAGAAACTTTCCCATTTTTCCTCAGAAAGCTTCATGATGTGTGGCAACCTATCCCTTGTTAAAAATCAGAGTGTTTACAAAGAATCTATCAGATTTTAAATACCCTCCCTACCCTAAAAAAATATGAAGAGAAGATTCTAGTGGGAAAGGAGGGAAAAAGAAAAATATGGAAATAGCCATGAAAAGTTATCTACTGGTGGTGTGTATTCTAGTATATTTGGCTTATATTCCAGTTCTTGCAAATTTGGATGCCTTATGGCTGGTCTTGTATTTATAATACAGAAAATTTCAATTTTAAGACATCATTGCTTAACATTAAGTACTATCTTTGCCTTATAAATACAGAAGCCAAGTTCCAGATATGATTCTGATTTCTTGGGCTAATTTATTTTTCAGAAAGATAGAAATTAAATTAGTTGGGAAAAAACTAATCAGTAAACTTCACACAACAACACTGGAAAATCTTCTCTTTCTGCCACTGTGAGTTCCTAAGCACGTTGTTCACACTACATCAAAGCTGTCATGTTCTCCTCCTCTCTTCCCTGACACTTTAACTCTACAATGTATAGTATATTTTACAGACCTCAATTTCCTGACATGCACGCAGAATTTTCTGCACTGTCTAGACAGATGAAATTAAATTATTATAGGATGAAGACTATCGTTTTGACACTGTTCCACTATAAGAAGAACAAGTGTTTCCTGCTCTTATCTCCCCTTGGGTTTACGAAAGTCACAATCATGCTTACTTCTTGAATGCATTTCAAAATGAGAACTAGAAATATGCTTCCTTGTCCTTTCATAATAGCAACCGTTAACTAATGGCCCTAAACCGTAACTACAGCTGCAAGTAATATTTTGCTGATGCAATTTCTTCAGAGAAAAGCTGTGCTACAAAGCAAATTAAAACCATGTCTCTCTAACTCTCAGTGAATATGGCTGTGTAATAAAGTGGCTACAGAAGATATTGGGAGTTGGTTTCTATTACCAGTTCTGCCACTGAAAACTTAAGTTCTATGTCTCTGTATGTCATATAAACTTTGCATGCCTGCAGTACTTGTAGCAAGTCAGAGACAAAATATGCCCAACCTGTAGTATTCAAAAATTACTTTCTAAGATTTCAGTTACTGTCAGCTCCACCAAGTGGTACGTGAATTGTGAATTTTTTCACTCTTCCACCTCTAATAAGGCTTCAGAAATACATTGCTGAAACAAACCGAATAGCTTCAGTACAGAGTATCGATCCATATTTGCCCAAAAGGATTTAAATACATGCTTTTCATCTCTTAGGAACTGGTTCAAATTCCACATGATTTGATGAGAGGGAGGGAGTAGGCATTTTTACATTTCTTACTCAATCTGTTCTCTAGTGAATTTTTGAATACTAATTTGGTCCAGAGAACAAAAGGAAGCATGATTTTTCAGCCACGGAGACTAGTCTAGTCTAGTCTTTCAACATGACAAGTATATTGTAACTTCACCAATACTTTTTCTCATTGCCATTCTTACTTTGACCTTCTATCTAAACAGTATTGGTCCCAATGAATAATTATATAATCCACTATTCAATTGTATTAGATCTTTCCTCATGACCTGCCTTTTTTCTAACAGAATCAGGGTATCAGGCAAGAAAGTAAAGCATCTAAATTGGGGGCAGTTAATCTCTCTGTTTAGGTAAAACCAAGTCTCCTTCAGAAGACAAATTTTGAGAGCGCCTCAAACCGGTACTCTGAAGTTCCATGTGAAACAAAATAACTATGTTTATGATCAATAGAACACCTCCCTAATCAAGCTATGTGCCTGATACTAACTAGTATAGATACTTGCCCCAGCACTTCATGTCTCAGTAGCTTGGGTTTCTGCGGTAGGTTGCTTTTTTTTTTGACTATGCTTTTGAAATGCTTTATTGATTTGTTAGAGAAATATAACATTAAGAAATTTATAGCATAAGAGAGCAGCATTCCTCTCAAACTTTCCTGTTTCTTCACAAATATGAAAATCCTTAAGTGAGATGGGAGGACTACTGTGTAACTCTACATATTTTAAAGCAGAAAAATGCCAAAGTGATAAGAAATGTGGATTTTGGAGTTAATATCTAAACGTCTGATGGAAGTCTGCTCAGACAAAAAAAAAAAGGAAAAGACCAGATCTTGGTATTTTTTTCACAAATCCTATTTAGCATTGAGAGACAGCAGAATAATTAATTTTATTTGTTCATACTAAATTTTGCTGCTATAGGTTAATTCTTCATATGTAATCTATTGCATATCATTTCATCTAAATAAAAAAAAACTCACACAGAGGAAGCCAAATTACAGTGTTTTCATCACCACAGTGAAGTTTTATGGCCATTGAAGAAAAATGAAAGCAGTTAGTAACCCAGAAGATGTTGCTTTGAATAAAAGTATTTCTACACTTAAATGAATCATAAAATAATACATAATTGAACTTGACCTAAACAGTCATGTAAACAGCAATTGCTTCCCATTTGGAAACGAGTCTACACAGAAAATGGAACACAATAATGTTTTTCCCTTTTTGATAGGGAACAGTTAATCACAGATTACAGGACAAATAGGGATAACAGAGAGCATCCATTTATAACAGAGGTTGATTTTGGATCCAAGCTTGTTTTATCTGGCATATCAGCAATACTACAGGAAACCACACTCAGATTAGAATGCATAAAGTTGAAAGATTCACAGTGTTATCAGATTTCCCATGCAGCATGCTGTTGCACTGGGCAGCATTTTAAGACGGGTAACAAAATCCAGATGCAAATGTAGGGCATTATTTTTTAACCTTTATTTCAATTTATAACTTCCTCTTTCTGTTGTTCAAATATCAAGTTTGCAAGAGTTTGTTATCAAAGACAAAAAAGTAGGCTGTGATCAGATTTAGAAGGCCACTAAACTTCTACATCCTTCATGCATTACTTGTCCTTCTAGGGTCTGAGTCTGCAAACACCAAGTATTCCTCTAACAATAACTGGGTACTTATTAAAAATCCTATACTTAGCACACAAGCATTTGTAGAACAAGAACACTGGAAGTGTAGTAGTCTTAAACAAAAACAGTATCTCTAAGTATTTACACACTTCTTTCTGTGGCCAGTTTCACCACTCTCTCCACACCACCAAGGATTGCCTTAATACAAATATCTTATTTTAAAACCACATACTTGCCATGTTATTATTTTTCTAGTCAACTGATACATATGGAGCTAATAATCCATATTCACAAAGACTGCAATAACAAAATACATGTGAAGTATACATATCTGTGCATGATGGCAGGTATTGCTTAAAAAACATCACCCAGAAGAGTTTTCTGGAATATTATGTTGGAATACTCATATCTGGGAAGGAAACTTGACTACAGACTCTCTCTGTTTGGGTCAGATGATTCAAGCAGATCAATTACAAATTTTAAGGAAAACAAATAATCCCGCATCGCACATTTCAGTTTATTGAATGCAATAATAGACCATAGAGCACCTGACTTCAGAAATGTTGCTATTTTTCAAAAGTACATTCTGACAAGAGAGCCTCTTCCTTTGTAAAAAAAAACCATAAAAACTGTCACTTCCGACAAAGATACAGGTTGGCGCACAAATTAATGTGTTTCTCAGACAACAACATATTTTCAAGAGAAGCACTACTTCTGTTTCCAGGTCTATTAAAATAATACTGCTGAGCCTTTTTTATCGGGCTGAGTGCACATCATCTTTCCCTTTCAGGTCTTGTATCAAGTAAACTGTCAGATCCAAGGGTAAGTTCACCTGTAGGCAGAAGACATGAACCTACTAGACTGAATAATATTAATAGAATAATAAAATTAATTCAGTATTCCATTATACATCCGCTATATCAAAAGCACAATGCACTTATCTAAATAGCATTGTACAAGCCTCATTTATGAATGTGGAAAGAACAGCTTAGCTCACCTTCCATGTACACATCTATTTTAGACAGACATAAGTAATTTCAATTTAATGGAAGTTATGCAGAAACATTCCATAGAGAGTGAACACAAAAAGACTTCTTACAAGGGTGGGAAATATGATCTGTCTCTATTCAAGAATGTTCTTAAGAATACTATTTAAAAAAGCAAAGTACCTCAGAATAGCTACAATCTCACTGTTTCTCCTTACAGTCTATATTGACACAGCTAGGTCATGTCTAAGGGCATCTGTCTGCTTTAAACTACATGGTCTTTATCTCAGTCCTACACCCATAGTCTAGTATCAAAACCACAGATTCACTCAACATTGTTCCCAAATTCCGAAAGTCCTAGATAATTAATTTGGTTGGAATTTTAATGCAGCTCAGTAACATGCAGTAATTCTAAACATTATATATGTTGCATCTTAGGTAGAGCAATATATATTGTGATGAAACCAAAGTCCTCCAATGTATAATACAGCACACTGGGGACAAAAACTGATTTAAGATTTTAGTAAGAAAATATTCACTGACAACAATAACTAGAGTTAAAATAGGTTAAAATTTCAAGGTTTGTTTTAAAACAAAGCTGAAAAGATATTCAGGAGGAAACAGCTTGTGTGTGCTTGCCAATTTAAAAAAAAAAATTAAAGCAAATACACTCACTTTCAGGCTAATTATATTTCTTAGGGGAAACTAAGGCTGACAAGTATCACATCTTAAAATCTCTTTAGGTACAATAACACTGAATACACTCTTACACATTAAATCCACTTTGAAATCTAAAATAAGATGTCAGATACAATTAGCTTTGCTAATAAAAATTAATCTAAGTTCTTTCAGAATAAGCCTCTAAAACCTCGGACTTACTTCTTAAGATACTTTATCCAAGAAATGCTGAATCTTTTGCTGAAGTTTCTTTGCACTGGTAAAAATTACAAGAATTATTTGTACATAGGGAATTATATGCCTATTTGGAATTACCCCTCATCAGGTTTTTCAAAAAACATAGATACACTCCTAGCTGCATATGTAGGAGTGATTAATGTTTATGAAACAGAACAGTGGGATTCCAGAAGTACCATCTGACGACATGTCAATATTTTGATCCTCACAGACTTGGAACAGCTGTTTCTTCATCCCAGCTGATACAGTGAAAACATCTTAACTTCAACACAGGAAAGTTTAATTCCTAACAAAAGTCTACTACGGATGGATCTGTATATGTAATTTTAAAGAGCTTTCCCTTGCATACTATTTCCACAATTAGTTTATCTTAAAAGTTAGTTGGTTTGTTTACTGCTAAGGTATCTTTATAGAGTCGAGGGAGCTGATACAAATATAGAAACAAAGCCTCATTTAAACAAGAAACAACACTAAATACTTCTTAATAGCTCTCTGTAGCCACTCACTCCTTAGTTTTCAACTATAGCTAATACTTCAGTTTAACAATTCATTCTGACACCCCTGGGACTCTCTGGCCCCTCATGTTCTTCCAGACATTGTAGAAATAAACAGCTTACACACAAATATGTTAAGCAGAACATTAAGACAGAACAAAATGTTATGTTCTGCATTGTATGCTCCCTCTATAATGACTTGGAATTCAAGTCTTGCCACGAGGAAGCCAGTAAGAATTTCACTGTAACTTCGAACAAACCTAACTTTCACTCTAAAATGAGTACATATCACACAATTTTTATCAGATAAAGAAAAATCAGGTAGTGAATGAAAGAAAATTATTTTGTTGGACTCTCTGTGGATTTGCTTTAACAGGGAATACATTAGTTCAGTTTCACTTCTAGAAAATAATTGTACAGGAACTGTCATACTGTAGACAGATGCTACGTTTTTAAACTAATTCCAGAAGTGATTTAAAGGTCTGCTGTGCAGAATAGAATGGCTTTTTAACATGAAATTTAATAATTACTTGAGTTTATGAAACAGATTGAGGAGACTAATTTCATCTCATTCTAGATTGTCCTAATAATGTTGACTCACTTTGAAACCAAATGTTATATTACAAAAATACTTAGATCAATTAATGGATTAATCTATCAGTGGATTTTCAGTTAATTGGAAGCATTTATTTTCATACCTTTTAGCCAAAATTCCTTCTAATTTCTGGAAACAACTCTATTCTATGTGACTCTAAGGAGAGTATAAGAATGTCCTTCATGAACCATGTCTGAAGTGACACACCTGAGCAGTATAAAGACTCCCAGTCACATTTGACCCTAGGGGTATGTCAAGTAATTTTAGGCAAACACTGCTCAGCCAGTCAGCTTCTTTAGCACAAAACTGATAGTCCATGCAATAGTTACTGGGAAGAAAACTCTGTATTGTCATAACAGCAACATCAGGCCTGATCAGCCTGGAGAACAGAAGGTTGTGTGGAGACCCCACAGCAGCCTTACAGTGAATGAAGAAGGCCTACATGGAAGCCAGGCCTGGAACTGGCTGGAACTGTATTGATAGGACAAGGATTAATGGGTTCAAACTGAAAGAGGGGAAATTTAGGTTTAATATACAGAAGAAATTCTTTACTGTGAAGGTGGTAAGGCACTGGAACAGCTTGCCCAGAGAAGTGGTGAACGCCACCAGTGTTCAAGGTCAGTTTGGATGGAGCATCAAGAACATGGTCCTCTGGGAGATGTCCCTGACTATGGCAAAGACATTGAAACTAGATGATCTCTAAGGTCCCTTCCAATCCTTCTGTGATTCTATGCAATAAAGACTCATAATAGCAGAGGAAGAGAGGTAGTAGTTAAAGACCATGTTAAAATAGGAGTTGTTTTCACTCTGCAACAACTTATATCAAAGCCTTACTTTTCCTAACTTGTTCAAAGTGCCTGTTCAGTGACATTTTCTGTGCTGTGCTTCTTCATGTTTCCAGGCATAAGTCTTTCCATGAGAATTTTTGCAAATAAAATTAAGGAAAAGTGAGACTGAGAATTTCTTGCGTGAGAAATGTGCAAGTGGTTTGTTTCACAAATGCACAGAACCGAGGTGAACGATTAAAACCTGTCTACATTCAAGCTACAACAGATTTCACCATTTTTGAAGCAGACTGTCTACAATTGTCCCACATTTCACAGAGATGGTGAGATTCACATGAAAAGTGATGGTCTATAAATGATTGTCTGTAGAACTGGAATTCCTGATGACTCACAGCACCTTACAATTAGATACAGCAGAACACTTACTAGTTACTGGATCTTTAATAACCAAGTCATAAAAAATTGACTGCACCCTGTTTAACGGAATGCTACATTTTCTCACGTTAAGTGACAAAGAGCAGTTCTGCAGACCACTACTAGGATTGCAACAAATTACTGAATAGCTTCCAATATAACTAATGTTCATATCTTCCAATTCAATTTAAGACTAATTTCATCCCAGACAGGTCAAAGCCTTTATGAATTTTTCCATAAATTTAGTTCTCTCCTCTTTTTCTGTGATATTGTAGTTTAAGATATTCAGGCATATTCTGAAATGCTCTTCTGAAAACCCGGGTCTACTACAATAGCCTTTATTAATATGTCTAGTAAAAATGCTTTGACAGCTTGCCCATACAATAAGAAAACCTTGCTCTGGGTCTTGGCAATACAACATATTTATCCATGTATTTACTAAATCTATGCTTTACTATGCCTACAACTATATTCATTTCTAAGACTATAGTGACAAGTTTACTGTGTGAGGCATTTTTAAATATTAACATCATATCTGCAGGCTTCCATTTCCCCTCTAATGAGGCTGTTCATATAACCTGTTCAACAATCAGTTATATACTGATATTACTTCATCAGCACTTTCATATCAAGTTCTTTACAACCTTCCATAAGTCTCAGATTCAAATACCTATTTCTCCTAGAGCTACTGAGCTGATACCATTCATTAGTCTTAAATAATCTATATCAAAGCTGGTTCCTCAAACATTTTCATGCTAACAACAAATCCTAGATCCAGAGTTGATAACTTGATAAATTAGCTTTCTTTCCTCCTTCATCTGCTGTTTAGATCAAAATCCGAGCACATTAGCTGTCTGTGACATCTATAGTGCTAAACACAATCAGAAATTACTGTGTACATTTCATTGGTTTGCTCATCACCACAGTTCTTCTCTTCAACTACTTTATTTCTGCCTATATGGCACTTCTATTTTAGTCCTAAAGAGCCTGGAATATAAAGACAAGGTTTCATATCAGCAAAGGTAATTCTTGAAGCAAAAACCTTCATTTCTTAGCAGTCATCTCACAGAATTTTAAACTATTTTTATTTCATTCTTACAGATAGGCATAAATAGTCCTTGTCTCCCAAACTTTTCCCTCAAAAAGTACCTTATGTTCCTCAAGCAATGTTTTTTTAAGATAACCACTGACAAACTGTGCAAACTTGTGTATCTGCAAGCTATGTGCTCAAAAGTCACAAATTACTAAAATAAAAAGAACAAATTTTATAGGTAATAGAAAACATAGAAACAGTGCACAAAAACTATACATGCAGTTTTACAGTGTCCAAAATAATGTACTAAACCAAGCATTGATCTCTCTCTTACTAGTGGCTCACATGCAATTTTACTACTTTGAATGATATTATGGGACTTCATCAAGGTGAAGGCAAAAAGCAGACTAGCAGAACAAGTAGTTACATAAGAACCTGTGAATCATAGAACATTTAAATAGATATTTTTGAACAAATAGATATTGTAGGTGGAAGTAAAATACTGCACAAACAACCACAGATGTGCTAGCATCACGAAGAACCAATACATTAGAGCACAGCTGTATCCATTCATTCCTTTAGATATTATCATCTAAGAACGACAGCCCAAAGTGAAATCATGAGACTAACAACCCTGACCAAAGATAAGGTCTATCTTTAATAAATATAGTCTAACAACTATAATAATAAATAAATATAATAAATATAATAAATCTAGTCTAACAACTTGAGTTCTACTTTATTCTTCTGGGACAGTGTCTCATTTCCCCAAGAACTGACTCAAGCTCCCGACGAAGATGATGCTGATTTCTTATTGTTGCATTCCCCAACACTTTTATATGCCACAAAAGTTCTTTCACCAATTAAACTATGAGTTTCAAAGTCAGTTTTAAATAACTCCTACTAATATGGCAAACAGGTTCACTGCATTTTACCCTCTAGTTAACAAGCTATGAAGTTGATACAAGCATTTAACTATTAATTTTTCTGGCAAATGACTGTCATGTTCTCTATGTCAAAGCTGCAGCAGGGGGAAGAAGCTGAAGCTGCATGCATAATCAGTGATTATAGGGTATGCATGTAAAAGCTTCCCACCTACTCTGAATTTAGAAAATATTTGCCATATTTACTACATAAGCATACCAAAAGTGACACTTGCATAAACCCTAAACCCACACAACATACAACCTTAATATAATGGAACTCATTTAGAAGGTTGTGCCCAGCTGTAGAAAGACACTGTGCTTAAGTGAATAATTCAGTGTGCATATTACAAATATATTATTCAATTAAGGGGGGGGTCCAATGGTAAAAAAAGCCTTTTTGTGTGAGGGCTCAATCATCTTTAAAAAGGAATGATTAATAGAAGATATTCTCCAGTTGTACCAAAATCAAAAGTCAATGAGTAGCATACTCTGTTTTATGCCATGCGCTATATATGGGAATTCTTATATTCACAACTGGGATTTTTCCACAATTGTCATAAAAGGTGAACTAAAAATTATCCACAGGGATGAAATGGTATCGAGAATTGTTTTTTCAGGTAACATTAATTAATTCAGTATTGTCAATGATGGCTCAAGGTTTAACAAACAAAATGTACTTGTGATGGTCTGCAATCATCCTTTTGTTGACACTACAAAAAATGCATGTGTCATTCACACAGCTAAATTAGATGTGCAACTTCACCACATTCAAATCACCAGCTCTGGGATTTGTACAAACACACGTTCCGTTCCTGGTGGTTTCATGTATCAAATACAAAAGCCCTCTATATTTTATTATGTTACTTTGTACTCTGTAAACTTTTTCTTGTTAGGTAGAACTCTGTAGCTTTCAGAGGAATCCAGACTATTCGTGTTTCCACCATTACAGACAGGTTTCAAAAACGCACAAAATAGCTATCACTATTCACAAATATCACTAATCAAAAAATACTTATCACTGCAGCATAGTATTTTATCATACATATTGAGAAACATAGCAATATGTAAAAATAATGCTATTTATTTATTCCTTATCCCAGTCTAAAAGTTATTCAGCAACAAATACATAGCAATAGTTCTGCATTCCCAGTGCAGGACATACTCCAGGAAAGTTAATATATAATGTATTTCTTTGTAATAGAGATTACCCAGACATTTCTGTGGAATGGGATTACAGGCTGTTGAGCATCTAGCATAAAGAGAGTAACAAACTGCCATGTTCAGCGTCTCCCATCAAAACCTAAAGGTAGCCTGAGTGAAAGTGGCACCAAAAACTCTCAGGGTTCATCTGTGGAGTTGGGATTTATGCAGAAAACCAAACTGAATCCTAAATAAACTATTACTACCACTGGAAGTGTGCAGAAAAACAGTGCTTTTGATTTCTTTTTCTTGCACCTCTAAGCTCCCGATTGCCAGTTTCCAGCTTTGCTCCATTTTCCTGTAGCAGTGGGAAATACACTACAGTATATTTAGAGCCATTCATCATTCTGATTCTTTCTAATTGCCCTCAAAGAACACCCCCACTCATTGGGGTAGGTGAAGAATGACGAGATAGTCATTTGCCATTAAAAAAAATTTGTTTTTATATAGTTATAAAAATAATTTTTAATACTATTCCGTTCACTTTTAGGTAATTCTCTTTTTTATTACATCTTAAATCCATGAATTATGAAAGTAGTAGATACACATGTCAGTTGGGACGGAACAAGGCATTGTAATGGTATTTGGATAATCCACTCTGCAGGAATGTTCATTATTCTTCCCGAGGTTTCACAAGAGTTCCCTGGCATAATACTGCTACAGCTGCTTTACAGTCTAATGTTATTACAAGGTCTGATTCAAAGATAATGGCTGCTAGAGGAATCTGGCAGGGAGCAAGAGTCCTATGAAAATCCTTGTGACGCTAAGGTGTAACTAATGGACACTGAACCGCTGCAAAAACTGTGGGTAGTAACAGCTATTTGTTTTGAGCATTGCAAGACTCCTGGGGGATCTTTATTATCTGTCAGTACAAAAATCACTCAAATCCAAGTTATTTTTTCTGGAAATCTTATAATTTTTCTAATAAAAATAAATTGTAAAAACAAAAAGTCTAATCTCAACCTTATCTATGGTACAGAAGTGGTCCAAAATCATTGTCATTTACTTCAGTAGCTCTTTTATCTACATTTTTGGATTGAAGAAAACATAGAAACTGCAGAAAATCAGGAACTAGGAACTGGCTATCAACAGCAGCTGATAAAAGAGAATAACACCAGCAGGAGCCAGCTCATGAAATAGCTTCACTGGCAGACATAAAGAATTCACTTTCCCATTTCAAACACATGCATGGAATAAATATAAAGTTTAACAAACATAACGTATTGGTCTGCATTTTACATCTGTAAGGAAGATTTGGTCTGTATTATTGTTACTATAGCCTAAGTGTGTGACATAATGACCTCTCATACTCTAGACAAAACTCTTATTCAGGAGAAAAATATCCAGTAATTAAGGAGTTATGAAAAAAGTTGGGATAGGAAAGGAGATAATCAGGTATGCCAGTTCAAATTTGCATGTATTTGTGTCCTATCACCATTTCTGACTTATAAATATAAGGAGTCTGGACTTCTAGGGGGAGGGGGGGGAAAGGAAAAAAAAAAAAAGAGAAGAAAAGAAAAAACAACCCTGCACCAGGAATTCATGCTGTCTCTTATTCCAAAATACTATAATCTCAAAAAACTGTCAGTCCAAGTAGCTGGATAAGAAATTAGAACATGTGTGGGCGGATTCCTTCCTCCAGCCTGAATTAATTAAAAGTGATTGTTTGCTGTATTATTTTAAAGAGGATTTCTGGAACAGGTTAAAGAACCCCTGTTCTGACTTTAGTATTTCAAAACTAATAAGAATGACTCATGTAAAAAACTTGGAGGAAAAATTAATAATAAGGGTGTTAAACATAAAGTGCATCTTATCATCTTATGTTCTTAATTGTTGCTTGGAAAAGTTCACACATTCTTGTATAAGGCCTGCCTCATTCAGTTTGGCTGTGGTTATTTCTAGTTAAAGCATGTACACAAAATACTCACATATTCATGTCTCCAGTCAGTCTGGGCAATTCTACCTATTTCTAATACCTTAGGCTGGCCCTTAATTACTATGTTTTCCTTTCTCACATTCTAAACCTGAAACATATATTAATTCCCTCTTCTTTCATTTCCTCAGTCAGTTATTAAACTATCAGAAAGTCATACGGACAACAGCTTTGAAGTAAAAAATTACATGTAATCACAACGTATATTTGAGAGCAGCATCTCCCAAAATTTTGGGGCTGATTAATCCCTATTAATCAGGCAGCACTAAATACTGCTAGAACTGATCATGGTCTTGTACACATACATTTAAATAAATAATAATAATAATAAAACAAACAAACAAACAACAACAAAAACCCAAACAAACAAACAAAAAACCCAGAAATCATAATTTCCAGATCACCAAAAATTTATCTCCCAAAACATTTAGTAGCATATAGAATGACTGTAAAAAGGGGACACACTGAATGTACTATACTGCAATATGCCTTCAGTGACCAAGGCTTGTTACCTGTCATAAAATCCTGAAACTTGATTAAAGAACTCCTTTTTAAAAATAAAAAAAATACACATTGTAAGATGTCTATCCTCCACAATGGATGTATTCTCCTTCATATTCTTGAATCCAGAGTCCTACACATGTTGACTTACACAGACTGAATGGATTAGATAATGGCTAAATTCTACCTTTCTTCTAGCGGAAGATAAAGTATTTTGGGACTCTTTCTCTCAAAGAGCCATGGATTTTCAGTAATTGTATCTTAAAGATTTTTACATTGTTTTATTGTATCTTAAAGACTTTAACATTGTTTTCATATTTGTTGATATTGGACAACAGATTCAAAATTTATTTAGGTTGAGAACAAGCCAATAAACAATCACCTAAGCCCTCTTTTCTCAGGAAAGCAGAATGCAAATTTACCAACTAAATCTTTAACAAGCTCTGTTCTCCAAATAAAGTCAGCAGAATGTTTTGAATGCTTAAATGCCATTATCCATTACAGAAATGTTTTCCATTTCAAGATTACAGCTAAGTAGTCTTGGTCATTTTTGAAATTGACCTTACTTTAAAGAGGTCCCTATGAAGAAATAGGAAACTTGACTTTTGCTTTACCGGATTTCATTAACAAAGCATCTGGACATTTTTTATCTCGGGAAACAGAATCTAAGTCTACACAACATTCTTCATTCTTAGTACCTGAAATATTAAAATTATGTCCCATTAGCCTTCTCTCTTGACTTTTCAGAATACAGGATACAATATGCACACATGCTTGTGTGTGGGAAGGAATCTTGTAACTCCTCATTTCCATGAAATAACAGGGAGAATACAGTTTTGAACTAAACTCCCTGGAAACTTGCTTAAAAACCCCACACCTACAGACAGACATAAAAATATTGACCAACCTGCCACCATCCATTGCCTAACAGACTGACACTAGTCATACTCTGTTAACACCAGGCTGATTTCACTCCTCATTTCCGAGTGAGAAATTTCACTTTGACATTATAAGCATCCTATACACACCACCTCTTGGAGTCAACTTACACTTCCTTCTACACATGCTAAAAGCACCTGTACTTCATGAATTATCTCCACTGATGTCAGCAGCTGGCACCACAGATCAAGTTACCGTGCAGTGTATGTTCCTTAGCTCTGTCCCTACTATTCACACCTTTCACAGACAAATAGCTTCCATTCTGTCTCATGGCAGACACTTAGACCTTTTAATAAAACCGTGAGTTCAAGATCAAAAGCAAGTCATTCATTACTTTCTAAACTACTCTTTTGATTTTCTCAAATTCCACAGAGAAGAGGATGAACCAAGGTTCAAGATTCAAAGGAATATTACATAGCACTTCAGTACGACTTCAAGTTATGCATATCATTAAGAAACACTTACAGAATGCACGTGCCTTTCTGGTTCTGATTCTTCTATTTTCTGCGAAATTGTGCTTGTTTCAGCTGGGGTAGAGTTAATTTTCTTCACAGTGGCTGGTATAGGACTGTGTTTTGGATTTGTGCTGAACACAGCAATGATCATATAGAGATGTTTTTGTTATTGATGAGCAGTGCTTACACAGACACAATGCCTTTTCTGCTTTTCATACTGCCACGCTGGTGAGAAGATTGGGGTGCATGGGAGGTTGGGAGAAGACACAGCCAGGACAGGTGACTCAAACTGACCAAAGGGATATTTCATACCATATGACGACATACTCAGTACATAAAATGGGAGGAAGGAGGAGGAAGGGCAGGACATTTGGAGTGATGGCATTTGTCTTCCCAAGTAATAGTTATGCACGATGAGGCCCTGCTCTCCAGGAGATGGCTGAACACCTGCCTGCCCATGGGAAGCAGTGAATTAATTCTTTGTTTTGCTTTGTTTGTGTGCTTTGTGCCTGGCTTTTGCATTTCCTGTCTTTATCTCAATCCACAAGTTTTATAGCTTTAACCTTTCTGATTTTTTTCCCTGATCCCACTGGGGTGGGAGTGAGTAAGGGGTTGCATGGTGCTTGGTCAATGGCTGGGGTTCAACCATGAGAGAAATTCTACATGACTACTTAGTGTTCAAACAACAAAAGAACTAACAACGTGTAGCTGAAAATATAAATCAAACCCAAACCAAAAAATTTAAAATTAACTCCAGGTTTCTGACCACAGTAAATCTTTTAACAATCTAAAAATGGGGAAAAAAAATTGTAACAACAAGAACAGCAACAAGGAAAGAAATACAGACTGTTCTCATCTTTGAGGTGCAAAATGTTCTTGAACTGTTCTGTTCTAAAAAACAACATGGGAATTCATTGTCATGTCTCAAATACTGTTTTTCAAAGCATTGCAGCTCTGTTACATAATTTTCTCCGCAGACATCTGACTGATGCTAACAATTAGTGAGCAATACTTACCATCCAATGTTATGGTTATTACCAAATAACTATTAAGTGGAAAAACAAAAGTTATAAGTCTAAATATATAAACCATGGGTCCAGTAACATTCTTGTACATGCTAAAAATCCCTCGAGACTCCAGTGAAGTCAGACTTTTCAAACTTTTCGCATTAGAGAGGAGTTCATTACCTCTTTGCCTGAGCAACATAGTGACAGCTACATAGTGCTAGCACCTCCTAGCAGCTGTAAAAGATTTTAGAAATTTTGAAGACAATAAATGGCATAAAACTTTGACAGGTCAGCACTTGAATTCAACTGTGAAGTTTATAAGGTCTCATCAGCACATTAACATTTAATTAAAAGCTGTAGTGTTCCCCACTGGATTACCAGAATTTAGTTATAACATAATATCAGCGATGCAGCAGATGAACGCCAAAGACACCCACTTCTAACTTAAAAGAAAAATAATGAACATATCCCTCCACTGCAGAGGTTAAAAAAAACGTACTGCATAAAGAAGAGGATATTCTCCAGAAGTATCTCCATGTATGTGAGTGAGAGAATACTAAAAGAAATGTCAAATCACTATTTTTCTAGCTGAAAAATGAATTAGCTGGCAGGCAAAAAAAAAAAAAAAAAAAAAAAAAAAAAAAAAAAAAAAAGAAACAGCAAGAGGAAATTTACTATATTTTAAATTCTCTAATTTTAAAATCTAAGTCTTCAAGTTTTCCCAACAAATCATCATCTAAACACAGTCTAATTCTGGATGAATTTTTATCTGCACAGATACTTGATCAACTGTCGTTTATCCTCACATGGTAAAATTCATATTAAGGAGTCAGCTGTTTGAGATATGTTTTGTCATGAAACGTCAGTGCACCATGTTTTCCAAAGTAAACCCCAAATTGTAAAAATTCCTAATCCATAGTGTTCAGCCTACAGTGTGACATCAGGGTCAAAGGGAAGCTAGTTGTTAATCCAGTGGCTTTAATTAGTTTTATTTTGACACACCCACAGTATCTCCTCACTGAATTCATTTCATCAAGGCTAAAAATGTAAAGAGCAGCAAGTGCAAGCACCAGAAGGAATACTGTGAGCTGAACAATGGTTTTAAGGATTTCCTATGAGACTTGAGAAATTGAATAAAGATTATTTCTCCCATACCTGTACAACACCTTTTTTGATCTTTACACAGAACACCAACTTAAAAAACAAACAAAACCCCAGTAGTGTCAACACACCTAAACGCTGTATAATGGAAGATGATGGTATATGTAAGACATAGACTGCCCATGCACATACTCATACAATTGATTCTGTCCCCATCCCAGTCGTGGTTAGTTTATAACACTGGGATAAGAGCATCAAATTGTCACCTGAAGTAAAAGCAGCCCGGGCTTTCAATACATTGCTAAGCTTCCCCCACCACAGAGATGTCAACAGATGGGCACATCCCGGGTGGAGGCGGGCTGCCAGCAGATCAGCCCGTAACGACTATGCGACTCTTCGGGAACAAGAACACATCCTCCAGCCTCCCCTCAACTATAGCGACAATGATTTGCCCCCCCTCCGCATTCAGTCACAGCGCAGACCAACTGAGCCGGGACATCAAGCGCGTGTGTGCGGTACCGGGAAGGGCAGCGGGATGCGGGATGTGCCGGGGCTGCAGCGCAGCTCCCGCCGGCCGCCCCGCGGGACCGCGGCAGCAGCGCCCGCGACAGCCCCTCCGCGGCCCGGCCACCGAGGTACCGGCGGCGGTGCCGAGTCCCCTCTGCAGGCTGGGGGCTACTCCTCACGCTCGGTCTCCGTCCCCTCGGCCCTCCCGTCACCACAAGGGCTCCCGAGCTGGTGGCAAGGTCGCCTCCCCCTCTTGTCCGCCGCAGCCCCGGCCAGGCGGGTGAGGCACGGACGGGCTCCCCGCTCCCCTATACCTCTCTGCAGCGGCGGCGGCGGCGATGGCGACTGGCCTCGGCTGCCGAGCGCCGCCAGGAGCAGAAGGAGCGGCAAACTTTCCCGTGCCATGGCTCCCGGGCAGCCGAGCTGCCGACCCGTCCCGCCGCGGGACAGCCAGGCGAGTGAGCCGCGGCGGCCCGGGACAGGACACCGCGGTGTCCAGCGCAGGGAGCAGGACACACCCCTGTCCCCCCCCACACACCCCGCCCCGCCGCCAGACCGCCGCTCCCGGGGCGGCCGGAGAGCGAGAGGGGCCGGTAGGCACCGAGGGGCCGGAGGGCCGAGCGGAGCCCCCGCAGGAAGGGGCGCGCATCGGGAAGGGAGTGAGTCGGGAGCGCCGTGGAGGCGCCGCGATGGGGGAACACGTGGCTGGAGCGCCGGGCGGACACGAGGCGCCGCGCGAGGAGGGCAGCACGTGCCCGCCCGACGGCCGCTCCCGCCAGTTGGGAAGTATTGCCGCCTGGAAGTGTCCTCGCCATTTCGAGTATTTATCGGGTTATCTGAGGGAGAGAAAAAATACCTGTGCTGGGGGGGGAGGGGGTGTCGAGGAGCTTTCTGGGAAGGCATTCAGGAAATGAGGATTGGAAATGAGTCAAACATGTTTTTCCTGCTGTGCCTGGGAGTAATATGTCATTGATAGCCACCTATGACGAGAAAAAAATCTGTATCACTGCATAAAGGAAAAATTAGCTTTGCATTAAAATGAAACGTTGATTAAAATCTGTTGCATAGTTTTCCTGAAGTAAATAATGCTTTAAAAAAAAAAATTAAAATCCAGGTTTCATCATGGAACAGAGAGGTTTCCAACCTGCGTGAGAGCACACTGAGAAAGAACATCATAGGCTGTTGGAACGAATGAGGTGGGCTGAACTCACAGCATATCTGTGGCACAATACCAGGATTGTGCTGGCAGGCTGTTTCTGACTTGCGTGGTCAACCCTGCATCTTCAGAAGTCTTGTAACACTGCACTTGAAAGTGAGCATTCCTTGTATTTCTCATAGAGATTAAGCAATTATATTTATTTACTGACATAAATACTTCAGTATCTATGCAGTCATACACAGCTTTACTTGCTGGAATCAACACTGAGTGAGGCTGGGGATAAGCGTGTGCGAGCCTGAGTTTGGTACAGTCTATTTCAGCTCTCAAACCACAGCATTTTCTGTTGGTAAATTTGTCTGTCACTTCAAACCCCAAGTTCGAAGAATGTGGCATTTTGCATATAATAGACTGTTGCATCCAGCCACGCAGCCTATTTGTTTCTGTCCCTGTCATCCCACTCCGAACTGACGTTCTTTCTCTTCACACTGACTGCTCACTTCTGAGGTTTCACCCCGAACAGCCTGGGCTCTGCTTCTGGGAATCCTGTTATTGGACACTCATTGCTTCCACGGCCTTTGGGAAACTGCTCTCCCAGCACAGGGCAGGAACAATAATGCTCTTGTACGACTCTGCCATTTGTCACTCGTAAGTCGATGAAAAATACTCCTCTTGGCAAGTCCTCTTGCCAAGAGATGATGTGTGTGTGGTCTTCTGCACTTTTTACTGGAAAACCCAAGTTCAAGGTTCATCTCAATGATTTTCATCTTGTCAACTATTTGCTTTGTTGTGGAAGTATACATAGTCAGGGAGCTGGGAGGGACAAAGAAGGAGATGGTGTTTATGACTCTCACTATCACTATTTAGTCCATAAAGTGTTTCCCTAAAAGCAGTAACAGACACTTCTTTTTTCTGACTGCTTCCCTCTCTGCAATTTCCTTCATACAAAAATTTTGACTGCAAGAAATTGTGCATATATGCAAGAGGAGTAAGCTAGGGAATTGTTAAGTACAACAAATAAGGTAAAAACTCTTCACCCCAAGTATATGGCAGTAACTTGGAGAATTCAATGCCAGTTTCATATGTAGGGATCTGACTACATTGACACTAAGTTGATCCTACAAATGGTTGATCAACCGTTTATTGGTTGAATTTGGTCAAGCATGGTGGCAGCCACTGAATGAAAGCCATACCAGCATGAGTTGCATACTCCCCCAACTGAAGAAATTCTTTCCAGGGCTCCAAAAGATACAAGCACTGCGGTGAGTTCGAGGTAATACTTCAGAGGCAGATTGTAGAAACTGAAAGTGAGACCTGAAGGCAGAAACCTTTGCTGCTTTGTGTAAAGGTCTCATTAGATCTGAGGTATCTGCAAAATTTCTCCATGACTTGTAAATTTAAGATCAATAGCAGATTGGTTGTAGGGGTCTCTAGTTCTCCAAATACCAGTATTACACCAATATTAAATACAACATGTTCAACATGTTATTTACCTGAGCTTTTATTTGAACCAGCTTTTCCTGCTGTTGAGCCTGTGTAGTCTTTAACTATGAGAAGGTGTTGTGAGAAAGCCTTGTTTCAGTTCAGCGACACTGCTGGTGTACCCAGGTAACCCCATCACCCATCAGACCCACTGTGCACTAACTCACTGTGCACCAGAGCTATAAACTTTAATAGTTTGGGGACACCAAGAGGCAAGATATGCCAGGATGACCTACTGACCTATTCAATGATTTTTCACCTCTGATCCACAGGAAATAATTTCATACTATAAAATGCCAAGCTGTGTCAAGAAGCAACAAGAGGGGCCTGCCTTGAAAGGAGAAACAAGTTGGAAGCTGAAGTGACAACACTGAGGCAGGCAGGGCAGTGGCCTTAACACCAGGCCTTGGTCCCACAGTACACAAATGCAGGAGAAACAGATCTGAGGGTGATAACCAGGATCAAACAAAGTTACAGATCTCCAGACAGGTTCATAGGGAGAAGACAGATCTGAGGTCAAGCCAAGAGGTCAAGTCTGCAAATCAAGGTCAGGATCAGTAAGGTGCAAAGCAAGGCATAGATGTAGCTGCAATGTAAAACAGTCTGAGGCTGAGGACAAGGGCTTGAGCTTAAATGCAGCATCTACTCCTTAAATGCAGTGGGAAACCAACAAGGTTTCTCCAAGCTCTGTGTCACACGTCAGATGTGTAACCACTGCCTGACACAAGGTTACATGGCCCTGCAAGGTCAGAGGTGGCCTTGAGCAAAGGCAGTCAAACCCACAGATGAGGATACTAGGCTGCAGAGCCTGTAGCTGCACTCAGAGTCATGGCAAACTAGATAATAAGCTTTTCAGCTACAGCAGTGGCTAAAGGGACAATAACGATAGTGTGTACTGAGGACAGAACTGCTGGGCTGAAAGGAGAATGTGAGTAAAATCAGACAAGGACTCATCTGGAAACCAATATGACAATATTTTCAAGACCTTTGCATAAAAGAGAGGTGTTTTTAAATTATTTTTGGTGATAAAATAAGATTGGGGAGGACCAATGTATATTTTATAAATTTATACATTTATGTATACCAATATGTGTTGTGAATTTATACAATTTTTATTCTCAATTACCCAAATATAGCAAATTAGAAGTTCCTAAATTCTACATGATCTTGGGTCATGCCAGTTTGGGCTAACAGTAACAGTTTCTTATGAGAATTAACAATAAAGAATATAATCTCAAACTCCTGGGTGGAAGTCAGTGAGTCACAAGGCATTTTTGAGTCACCAGAGAGATGAAGCTATGAAATAAGCAAGTAGAGCCTAGGATACATAAAGCCTAGAATCATGGAAAATATTTCCAGTGAAGGCATGAAATTTAATACTGTTGCATCCCACCTAGGATATCATAGGGAATTATGATCGTGCCTGTTCAAGAAGAATTTTTCAGACTTAAACAGTACAGAGGCCTCTGGGGAATGGAGAGTTTATCTGAGACACATAGATTAGAAGGGTTTGATTTGTTTAACCTAGGAGAATAAGATGTGAGACAGTTCTAAGTGTAACAGGGATATTAATGGATAGAATTGTCACAAAAGGAAAAGAACATAAGCAAGATGCAGATCAGTATAGGCTGGAAAAATGGAAGATGGTTTCTAATCATAAGGTATTGACACAGCCTTCTGTTAGGAGAGAAGAGGGAAAAAAAATAATTGATTTAAAAGTAGAACTTGGCAGTTCTATGAAAGTAATTCCATGACAAAGTTGCCTGCAGAAGGCAGGAGGAATGGATTTGATGACCTGTGTGACCCTGTCCTATGTTCTTAAATGGTCTGTAATCAAAGGATAAAGAAAATAAACATGAAAAATGAGGTTTAAAGGATAGAGGGAAGAATCAGATACAGCACTTATAATGAGTTGAAATGTGTGAACCGCAAGAATCAAAGAATTAACCCATATTAGGGTCAAGGTGAGACATGATTTGGACCCAAGTCAGAAACCAGATATGTCATCATGCCAGGGTTGTGGTCACCCAAAGAAAATGTTAGGGAAGGGCCTGGCAAAAGACAAAATAAAGACAGACAACAGATAAAGAAATGTGGTCTGTGACTAGGAATCAATATCAAAGCAGGGAACACAATTCAAGATCAAACTAGACAAAGGAGACATGAAAAAAAGAATGAATCTAACAGTGATAGAAAAGCATTCTTGTGGGACCCTCTGTTGCCAGGGTCACCAAGTACTGTCAGTTTAAAGCCTGATGCAGATAACTGCAGGTCAGAAAGTAATCCTGTAAAATTAAGGGAGGAAAGACAGGAAAAATAATCAAAAGAACAGGGGAGAATAGGGTAGACCTGGGACAGGGTGGTAAAGAGAGAGTAATTGATAATTTGTCAGGAAAGGTTGTGAAGAGAAGGATGATGGCAATAGCAGTCACTGCATGCTGAGGAGACTAGAGTCAAGGGCAGAGTTGTTACAGTTTGATGAGCTACAAATGACATCAGGATGGAGCTCATTTTGGAATAGAGCTCATTTGTTTCAACCCCTCCATTTTGCCTTGCTCACCATCCCTGTAATTAGACTAATTAGTGCACCCAAACCACTTATTGTCATTATTTTTCATTGACTCTTACAGATGAGCTAAATGCTCATCTATTAGTACCTTGATATTGGTACTTCTGCATAAAGAACAAACAGGAGTCATGTTCTTGACTAATATTGGATTCTGTGTGCCATTTGTAAGCACCACTCATTTCTGGCCTTGACTTCTAATAACTTCCTTTCTGCCTATGCTGCTATTTTAAGTGGCTTTTGTTTTAATTTTGATCTTGTGAGGAAAAAACAGTTTGGAGAGCAGATATCTCTCCAAACTGTGGAGAGATATCCACAGTGGCATTATGCTGGCTTGTGTTTAGCTAAGAATATGAAGGAGAAAGCAAATAGAATTTCTTGGCCCATAATTAATTTTTACAACCAAGGCCTTTATGTACTCATAAATAATATACCTGTTGCAAAGCCTTTTGTGGCTCTGTTTTCAGAGAATCAGATAGCTGCCAAAAATGACTGATTTTAATAGCTACTCATTACAAAGAAATTAGAGCTTACTCTGAAATGACACACAATCATTTCAGTTTTAGAATAAATTTTAAAATAGTTACTATCATTCATTTGTTTAGGAGGTCTGTTGCATGTGAGAAACTGCCAAAATTCTTAGATTTGATTAATAAGGAAAGTTACATCTCCTAATTTTGCCCTGAAGTATAACTTTGCCTTTCATGGAATAGAAATGAAGATTGCTTGGCTGAATCACCAGTGTGGGTTTTATGTTTCCCTGCCAGCCATTGATGAATTGTAAAAAATAAAAAATAAAAAATAATAATAAAACAGAATATTAAACAAATTCTGTAGAATTAGATTGACTTGCCTTCCTAAAAATGGATATTACTGCAAAACATGCAGAGAGGGAGAGAAACAGATGGGTGATATCTGACAAATAAAATTTCCAGATACTGCCCCATCTGTTTCTTTCTACACATTTCAGCTATAAGCTTTTTAGCATTATAGGGTTGCTTAGGTGATATTCCTCTTTGCAATGATGTCACACTCAGACGCTAGCAAAAGCAGGTTGATACAGTAATCTGAGAGCAAGGATCAGCTCACTTGATTATTACCAATTTATATTCTCAAATGTACAGGTGTTAAATTTCCCTCTTTTATAATGGAAAAATTTTATCTTCATGAAATTGTTTGATAAACTCTTTGGCTTGTTTTTGAAATTGTTTTCTAGAAATAGTAAGATGAATAAAATTAGAGAAAAAAAAGAAAATGTACAGGAAACATTGCTTCACAAGGACAGTAACAAGAATGAACTTATAAGTACATTGGAGACATTAGGTCATTGTCAGTTAAGATGTGAAGAGTTCCTGTTCATGTCCTGTGGATTTGAAGGCCATATTACTTTATCTGATAAAATCTAAATTTTTAGCTTCTCTGCTTAAGTTTTATTGTGTTTTCTTCACTTCCTGATACATTTCTAAACAAAGTTTATTTTTCCTCTCTGAGACTCCCCGTGCCTTAATTTAGGAAAGAAAAATTTGTCATGAATATTACTGCATTTTACAAAAGCAGAATTCATTATCCCGGAAGTATCATGGCCCTAAGGAGGATAACCACACCGGTCTATAAGGCAACACAGTCCAGCCTCCTCCCACTGACTTCAAGGATGCAAAAGGGCAGTTGGTCTAGAAAAGGAGGAAAGTCTATCATCTCCTGAGTATTCCTGGAGACTACTGAAATGAGTATAGAGTGTTAGAATCAATGAAATTAGCTGTGTAGTTATAGTTACACACATGATTACATCTTACTGAGCTGGCTGTATTGTGGTTTGATATGCTGAGGAAGGATCTTTGGCATATTTCTGGATCAAGGCTTTTAGAAATCTGTGTCATAGTGTAGTTGAATCTGAAGACAATTTTGTTTTAGAATAGAGAAGCTTGTAACTAACTAGCAAGCAAATTATAAGAAAGTTCATTAAAAGAAAGTTCATACACTTTGTTCATTAGGAAAACCTGGAGAATATTGTAAAAGAGCAGTGAAGATCACACTTTTGTCAAATTACATATTTGTATAAATGACCAAAAGTCAACTGCTTCATTTAAGCTCTAAGATAAGTTTCCAATCCAGAAAGAAGCCTCTAGATCTCACCACAACTTTAAAAGTGGAATTTTAGAAGAAGTTGCAGAGTAGATTTTTTTTGACTCATGAGTTTTAGTTCCTATTTCTGGAGGAAAAAAATGTGAAAATCTAGAAACTGTAAATATACAAAAGGAAGAGTCTTGAATGCAATGTCCTCTTCAAGAGAATAGAATATCATGTGCTATTTATAAAGCAAATGCCCTTGTGTACAAAAACATGTGTCAAAGGGTCAGCTTTTACACTGGTAGAATAAATTACTTTTAGCGATCTTAAAATGTAAAATAAAGGTATGCTTCTAATGTATATGTACATCCTCAAAGAGAAATCGCAACTTGATGCCAGCAGTAAATTGTTTATTCTATGAGATCATAATATTTTTGAAATAGAATTTGAAATGGCCAGATTAAACAAACATCTTTATTTAAACAGATAGCCAATTACACAATCTTTATTGATATGTACACAGTATTACTGTTGGCTGGACAATTATTTTAGTCAAATAAAATTAGTCTATGGCATGAACTCTAAATGCTTTCAATCATGATAGACCTGCCCATCTGTTATCCTGCAGAACTAGGCACACAGCACAAAAGTATATCCTACCTGTTCTACACATACACATACCACTTCTTCACAGAACCGATAAAACATGGGAAGAAACAGTAATATGGAAAGTAACTTTGTTAATTAAACAGTTGATCTTATTCTATCTTTATAGGCAAGAAACAGAATATCTTTCAGATATCTCTCGTCAAGCTTTAGTTTGACAGCTTCACTACAATAAACAAGATACATTCCTAGGTTTGTTTTATATGAAGCTGGTGACTGGATGTTCAGAAGAAAAGAAGGCTCTTCATTCTGTTTCTCCTTTTCAGTCCAAGGTTGTAGACTTTTAGAACTGGCTCCAAAATCTGCTTCTTCATTAAAGAAATACGGAAAAAAAAAAAAAAAACAAGAAGAAATGTGTTTTGCACTTGATCTAGAAAATAGAGTTCTGTATATTTTATATCAGACATGTTTTTTGTTGTCTGTTCAGGTTATTAGCCCAAAGATGTTGAGATAGCATTATTTATGTGTCATGAGAGTTTGTAGAGAGTTCATTTGCTCATGCATTTGTTTCACTTTTAGGCACTGACTTTATTTGTTTACAAATAGTAAGAAATGACTTGACACATATCAGAGGAACACAATAAAATATGGTTGTCATATGCACTGGGCAACTGAAGTACTTTTTACTACTCTTTGCTGTTATTTGTTGTTGGACGTAATACACCTTCCTTTTGACATCATCTCCTAAAGGGTTCTCTCTCACTGGGAACCTGAAGACACATGAGCTGCATTAATCAACTATTAGATGGGCTGAGAATTAGCTGGACTGCCAGGCTCCAAATGTCATAACCAATGGCTTGATAACCAAATGGCATCCAGTAGCAAAATAACCAGGGGGCTATAAATGTAGCATATAATGTTCAATTCATTCATCAAAACAGATTTGCAGCTGACACTAGTCTAGTTGAAGTGTCTAACACAACAACTGGTTGTACAGTTCAGAGTTGGAGAAACTCAAGGACTAATGAAAGGTGCAGAGCCCTGGCTGACCTGACATTGGCAGAGGGGCTGCATCAGACTGGAGGCTGGACTAAAGGACCTCTGAACATCTCATCCAACCAACATTTCTGCCTGTGATTTTTGTGACATTTGTATGGCATGTTTGCTGTTGCTCAAAGAATATGATTCTTTCCTTTATAAAGTGTGAACGATCTTATAAGAAAATAAGTAGATTCTCATAAATTGAAAGATGTAGAAAAAATACTTTTCCTTGGCGGATTATAGCTAATGTATTGCAAACCATGCCCTTTGTAACTAGTTTTCAAACTTGTATTTTACATCTTCTTATCCAATTACTGCATTTATAAGATACATTATACAAATGGATAATGAGGTATTTGACATAAACTGTTTGCTGTGTTAGGAATATTAAACTCAATAAAATCTTAAAATACATATGAAATGGATATTAAAACCATGCATTATGCTTTAATAACATTAAATATAACACTAAAATAACAATATTAAATGTGTACATATAAACATGCTTCTAAAAGTTGCTATATATGGTTTTAATTTTCTGCTGATATATGTATGTATATACATACCCACTTGCTGGATGTTTAATACTACTTTTTAATGAGACACACATCCATTAATATATGTAAATGAATTATATACATCTCTCATAAACACTCTACATACTATCGAATTTTTAGAATACCATTAATATAAGTGAAATTGGAAAAAAAGTGTGAAGTTGTTTGAAAATTACCTCTAATTTCATACTTTAGGGAACTGATAAATTAGTACAGGCAGCTGTCTCCTAGCTCCATATTTTGATTTCATTCTACTATAAACTTAAAAAATCTCAATAGTGACTTGTCAAGATTAATCTATTGGAAAAGTTGATATATGAGAAGCTGCTCTGGAGAGCCTTACCTCTCTTCTCCTGGGACCAGGACATAAGCTCAGGCTGTCATCCTGGTTCTGTGCCTGAGTCATGCTGCAGGTGTGGTTGTGCATACCTCCCTGATTCTGACTCTGACCTGCACAGTTGGTTTTCTGACCTGGTCCTTGACCTGTCTGGGCACTACAAACTAGATTGGCAAGCCCTTGAGTACATCCCCCCCTGGTTACAGTCACCGGACATGATCTGCTTTCCTCGTTCACGTACCTGGTTCTTGTCAGTGGTGCTGCTGCCTGCCCTGCCTTGGTGTTGTCCTCAGCTTTAGGTTTGCCTCTCCTTGCAGAGCAACCCACCTCATGCTCCTCCCAAACACTGACAGGAAAGCGTGCATAAGGATTCCAGAGCCATTCCAGAGCCGCACACAGCAGGAAAGTGATCTGAGTAGGCTCAGCCCACTATGGTTGTCCAAGGATGTCCCAGGAAGCCTTGTACAACCAATTTAGGTTAGCATGTCATAACACTCTTGCATGGATGGAAGGCCCATATTCTTGAGGTGCAAAGGGGGGATGAGGCAGTCCTTGAATCACAGTGCTCTCCTAACATTTCGTTCTGCTGGAATGGATGTAGATGCTTGACTCAAAGCACTTGAATCATAAACAATATAGATACAAACCCATTTACATTACTTGGCATAAACAGTGTTTTCCAGCATGATGTTTGAAGACAGTGCAATGAAAAATAAAACTTTAATGAGATATAACCTTTACTTTTTAGGTCTTATAAACAAAGAAGTGTAAGATCAGCAGGGCTAAGATAAGCAGAAGGCAAAAGGAAGGAAATAAAAGACTGGAACTTTGATAAATCAAATTAACAGCTGAAATTTTTGAAGTATTTTTAAATATATGTGTTTACTACCTTAGTAATTTCTTCCAAAATACATTGCACGTGTTTTCCAAATACTATCAATTTCCAGTACTGCATTCATCTAGTGCAACCTATGCTAGCTTTAACTCTTAGCAGCCTAAACATTATTCAAAGTCTCAAAATATTATTTTTTTTCTTTGAAGGTCCTGAAGGACCTGAAGGCAAGTGATTTTCTGTGAATATCAACTTCATTTTAAAACAAAATGTTGATTTATAAGTATAGTGATTGCAGAGGAAAACATGATCTAAGTCTTTGATTTGAAAGAATAAAAAAAAAGTAACTAAAATAACACATGTTAAAAATATTGGATACTTATAAATTTGAAATTTGATGGTGAATGCTGGGTGCTTGTAATTGTCAATACCAAGCTGAGCCTTTTTTTTAACCAAAATTTATTTGGTTAGGATTTGGGGACTGGGATTAAATTTGAAGAAACTTCATTCTCCCTTGTTCAGTAACCGGGAGAGCTTCTCCCAGCTCTCACAGGACTATCACCACCCTCCAATCCAAGGATATCTGACTGCATCATGTCAGACCCAGACCTGGGTGCAGGCAGCCTACTGTCTAGGAATGTGTGTGGCAGGCTACACTCAGAGCCTTCACAAGGACTGAGAAAGATAGTGTCTTTTTCTATGGGGTAAACATGGTTTACCTGTGTGTCAGTACAATTAACTAGTTTTGGGGCTTTCTTGCTGTGGTTTGACACTGAGATTTTTTGGGGAGCTTTGTGTGTAGGGCTGTTACAGTGCTGAATAAATGCTCTTGGTCTGTACTGAATTGTCCCAGAAGAAATCACAGAGGTTTTGCAAAGGGTAGCAAAAAAACCCTTTTTGATTAACTGTTACTGTTATGGTCAATAAAGGAAATAGGAAATCTAAGAAAAATATGTCTAGATATCTACCACATCTATCTATCTATTCCACAGATATACCGGAATTACAAAATAAGTCTGATATTGCTGTCACCTGAAAACATCAGGCCTTTTTCGGTCTATAATCATGGGATCCAGTAGCCTGAATTGCTGATAAAAAAGATGAAAGCAAATCAGAGTGAAATTAGCACTGTCAACAATAGAGAAAATAGGTATTTTTTATCCTTGTGTTACATGTGAAACTGATTCTGAAAAATGAATTCTTTTAGCGGGATTAGCATGAACAACATTGAAGATTATAATCAGAAAGTGTAAAATAATTCTTTTTTTTTTGCCTTACCTCATAAATGAAAAAGAAAAAATGTTGTTTAGAAAGAACATTTATGAAAATTTCAGCTTCTGAGTAACAAGCAAGGATTACTTTGGCAAGATGTGTAGGCATTTATATCTGAAAAGCAAATGGAATTTAATTATTTTGACAAACCACTGTGGTTTTCAAGATTAACTGCTCATGAAAAAAAATTAATATGCTTAATAAGTGATCATTCTTGTTCCAGCCAAGTAGTTCCAAACTTTTAAATGCTCTTTTCTTAATTCTAGTTAACATATTAAATGCGGAATTATATAATTTTATATGTGTCATTTGAGCTATAGTGGTTTGTTTGGGAAATGTGTTGCAGTACTGGTTTGAGCAAAAATTGCTTCAGCTCTACTACTAGTCTGCACAGTCTCAGCTGTGTTTCCAAGCAACATGAGTTCCCTTATTTTTTGGATGCATTTCACCTCAGTTTCTGTCACAGTGAACTCCTACCTCACCTTCCATTGTGACACAGCCTACTATTGGTGCTTCCTAACAGTTCTTGTCAGTGTTGGTGCACTTTATAACTAGATTGTGGCGCTTGAACAACTGCAACACAGAGATCAATACCTACATTTGCAGTGTTCTCCTGGATCTGTTCCAATGGCTGCCCTAACAAAAATATTTTTGGGAACTCATAGCTTCAATCACATCCATACTTTAAATTTCTGGGGCATCTCTGAATATCATACTTCATGTGACTTCACAGTCCTGGTTGAGAGGAACTCAAGTATTAATGTTTACTGGTAGTACAATTTCATCTTCCAAATTCTGGGATGATCAATAGTAAGCTATCAATTTCAGTATATCAAAGTTTCTCTTCCGGGACTTAACACTAGGTGTGGATATTTCTGGTCCATTTGAAACCTAAGACAACATTATCATGTTCCAGTGGGGAAACATGCCCAGCTGTTCTCAGCTTTAGAGCAGATACACATTCCTTCCAACATCCCTGGGAAAGAATTCCTGACTTATATAAGTAACCGAAAGACGACACAGCTGCTCACTATACTTTAGGGTCTCTCAGTCACACCCCATCAGCATTAGACACATCAACCATGTTTACAATGCCCAGTATTTTTGAAATGCCAAACAAGCTACCCTACTGTATTGATATTCATTGCATGACAGTTCTTACCTCCATTGCCAGCATTGATACATATTTGCCATTCTTGAATATTTAAAGTGTCAAAGTCCACCAGGGCTGCATGTGATATTGGTTTGATGACCTGTCCCCTTTACAACCTACAGAAAGCAGATGTCACTTAAGCTTTGTCACTTAAATAGTTCCAGTAAGAATGAATATTTCCCAGACCTTTAACCACCTGATCCCGAATGAATAGCCTTGTGGATCTGGTTCCATGAGGAAAATATTATTACATCATCTGTAGTTATACTGATTGCACTTTTACTGACTTATTCTCGAGTCATCCTCTTAACAGCTTTTCCCTTGGTCTGTTCAGCCTAGAGAAGAGGAGGTTGAAGGGACATTTCATTGCAGTCTACAACTTCCTCGTGAGGGGAAGAGGAGGGGCAGGCACTGATCTTTTCTCTGTAGTGACCAGTGATAGGACCCATGGGAAAGGCTTGAAGTTGTGTCAGGAGAGGTTTAGGTCAGATGTTAGAAGAAGGTTCTTCACCCAGAGGATATTTGGGTGCTGGAACAGGCTTCCCAGGGAAGTGGTCACAGCACCAAGCCTGACAGAGTTCAAGAAACATTTGAACTCTGGCACACTGTCAGGCACATGGTGTGACTTTTGAGGATGTTCTGTGCAGGCCTAAGAGTTGGACTTGATGATCCTTGTGGTTCCCTTCCCACTCAGCATATTCAGTGATTCTGTGACTCCTATCCCTCCTCCTGTCCTTTATCACTCATTTCCTGAAGGCACTAGATTTCTTTTTCACTTCTTCCTGTAACAGGCGGCAGACTGATTTAGCTGGCTAGAGTAGGGAAAGAACACTTCTTATGCCCCAAATGATAACTTTCTGCTTTATTCTCACTTGTAAAATAAGTTTCGCAGCATCAAGTCCAAAGCCTCTTTCACATCTGTATGAAGCATCCTACTGTTGTGCATGCCCAGTCCTTTTAGAGAAGCCTGGGTCCTGTGAAAGCTGAATGAAAAACATCATTCTATTCAGTGCCTAACAGAAGGCAAAGTGGGTGGCTGCCCACACATGCACAAGTACAAAAATCTGTCTGCAGGATGCTTCCCACATATTTCCCCATCTTCCCTTACTCCCCTGATACTATCCTGAACCTGGAGCCTAGAGTCAGGACATGTTGCCCTACCTTTTATTCTTTTATCATCTTCTGTGAGGTCTCTACTTCTAGACTAAAAACTACTAGATGTGCAGAAAGCTGCAGAACACTTCTCTCCTGTTGCAAAAACTAGGAGAAGGGACAGACAGAGAGATGGGCTTGGAGGCATCAATGCTTCAAGAACAGGCTTATGTTCTCTTTCTCTCTCATCTCCAGGTAATGTTTCATTTTTTAGCACCTTTCTGCATAAACACAGAACACAATTTCTTGCTCTCCTACAACTTGTCCCCTGAGAATAACCAGTCACTTTCCATACTAGTCTAATCATATGATTTGGAAGAAAGGACAGTAACCCAAGATGCAAAAGTGGTCCTTCACTGTCTCTCAGGGGCCCACCAATGTAATCAGAACATTTACTTGCTTGAAAGCTCCATTTAAGACTGGTGGCTTTTGTCCTTAATGTGTATTAGTAGAGTAACAATGCTGGAAAGAAGATTTCTGGCTGTCATTTTATAGTGAATTACCTCTGGTGACTGAAGGCCTGAGGAATTCAGTTCCTTGCTCCTCTACATTTTATTTTGTGTGTTTTCTGGGATGGTCTGACACTCTTACACAGCATGCCAAGAAATTCCTCTACTTAGCAGAGAAAGGGATATGTTGAGGAAATACAGGTTTCCAAGGCAGAAGACAGCTTCACTGAGGACTGTGAAAAAATGTCAGAAACATCCCTCATGTCTAAACAGGAGGTTCACCTTTCTATGCAGATCAATGATCGGTGTCTACTAGCCCAGACCATGCTTGTGGCCTGGCGTTTTAAGCAAGAATCAGCAGTGAGTTGTTTCTTCTCTGGAACAAAAATATAGCCCTACATTAGCCTGTGTAGTGGTAGCTCATACTCATTTCTTCAGGAAAAAGAAAATGCTCTTATTTTGTGAAATAAGAAAGTTTCAGTTGGATAAGAATGAACAATCACAGATCAGATATATGTACAAATATTAATTTTTCACTAACTTTCATATTGTTTCCATGTGTTGAATGAACTAAATCATTCTAGGATTTGTTTACCACAACCCAGTCTTCTTTAGATGTAGTTCTTTAAAGGGAACATTCATCCATCTTTTGAAAGAAAAGTTTCTAGCCCTTTTGTTTGCAATGATAGAATTTAAAATATGTCTAAGTGCTACTATTGAATGGGTAGATTTAAGGAAACGAGCAACTGAACTTTGCCCTCTGTCAAGATAGAGTGAACTTTACCTTTGTGTCAAGATGCAATACACACAACTTTGTGTGAAGTTAGAAATATCTTTGGACACATCTTACTTCTTCAGAAAAAGACCTTTAGCCAGGTCTCTTCCTAATGAGCATTGTAGGTGCACAGGACTTTCTGAGAGGTGAATAGTGAAAGCAGAACACACAGAAACTCTTGGAGAGGGGAAAAATATATGCTTTACAAATCTACCTCAGAAGGGCCAAATTTGACTCTAGAGCAAACAGACCTTGTATGATCTATACCAACACAACTGTTTTTAGTAAAAGTAAATATTTTCCTGGTCTCTGCCTAGGAAAAGAAAGTCGGGTTATTCATATTGTATTTTTCAGCATTCATGACTCATTCCTTTCAATAGTTTATCATGAAAATCCATGATATAGCTAATGGAGTGCTTACACTGTGCTGTGCCTGTGTTACCTCTAATCAACAGCAATTTATTTTAACAACATTTCATTATAGATTTTCCCCGTATACCAAGAAGTCTCTTCTTATTGTGAACCTGAGAAATTGAGAGTATCTGCAGACAAAACAGCTGTACGTCCTGACCATATCTATAAGCAATTTTTTCCCATTCCTCTGATTTACATGGAACATTGTGTGAAACCCAGTATTGCTTTTCAACTCTTTTTCTCTTTGTTGCAGCTAAAAATCTCTGGTTGGGAAAAGTGATAATGATAATATTTAAGGATGCTAGAGTGACAGATGCTCATTGGTCCTTAATACCTTCTTTGCTTCAGTCTTTACAAGCAAGACCAACTTTCAGGAGTCCCAGCTCCCAGAGATGAAGGGGAAAGGTTGGAGCCAGGACAGTCTGTCATTGCTGGGGGAGGATCAGGCCAAGGAATACTTAAGAAAACTGAACATGCGTAAGTTCATGGGCCCTGATGGGATGCATCCACAAGCGCTGAGGGAGTTGGCTGATGTCATTGCAAGGCCGCTCTTAATAACTTTTGATCAATCACGGCAACTGCAAGAAGTACCTGACGACTGCAGGAAAGCAAATGTCGCTCCTATCTTGAAGAAGGGCAAGGAGGATCCAGGGAACTACAGGCCAGTCAGCCTCACCTTGATCCCTGATAGCTGGGACTGCTTAACCCAGAGAAGGATGAGATGGGATCTTATTAATGTATATAAAATATCTGAAGAGGAGGTGCAAAGACAGTGGATCCTGGCACTTTTCAGTGGTGTCAAATGGCAGGACCATAGGCAATGGGCACAAACTGAAGCACAGACATTTCTGTGGGAACATCAGGAGATACTTTTTTACTGTGGGAGTGACCAAGCACTGGCACAGGTTGCCCAGGAAGGTATGGAGTCTCCATCTTTGGAAACATTCAGAAGCCATCTGGACATGATCCTGGCGAAGCAGCTCTAGGTGATGCTGCTTGAGCAGAGGGGTTGGACCAGATGAATTCCACAGGTCTACTCCAACCTCAACCGTTCTGTTGTTCTGTAATGCTTCTCATAAGAATAATTTAGACAAGAAACCTTAGAAGTCTAAAATCAAATTTGATCAGTTTAAGAAACAGATTATGTGAGAAATTTGTCCATAATAAGAGAATACTAGAACTGGTGATAGTGGAAGTCTCTCATTCATATATGTCCTACTTTGAAGTTACCTTTAAAAAATTCAGTAATATTTCTCATTGAAAATACTTACTGATAGAGGTAGAAGTGAGATATTGTAAATATTAGAAAATTATTTATGTTGTTTAATCATGCAGTGATATGTGTGCTATGCATAATTTAAGTTGCTTTTTTATTTAAAAAATAATGAGCAAGGTATTTTACGCACACAGCCACAAGAAATCTTCCCCTAATCAAACCGCTCTGTCAACTCTCTTTACATTTAATGAGCTGGTTCACTTAGAATACACAGCAATATCCTTTTTTTTTTTTTTATGGCCAGATGTATAATATAAAGGATCTTGATAACAAAGAAAGAGCTGCAGGATTTGGCCAAATGTGAGTTTCATCAGAGACTCACTATAGGGACACTGTTCTTTCCATTCTCGGTTCTAATTTCTATTGCTATCCCCTCTCTACCCTGCTCAGATTCAGAGTTTATTCAGCTCCCTTCTGTGAATATGGAGTCAGCAGCTGGATGTTGTACATACCCAACCCCCCTGTGAGTCTTAATTATTTTATCATCTTATGGACTGACCCTAAGAAGTGAAAAGTCATGTGCTTGTGACTCAAAGAGAATTGTTCACAAGGGTCTGCAATTTGGCAAGAAGTGCTCAATAATTCTGTGTTTAAAATATGAATGACTTCTTTATACACAATCTTAGAAGCAACAATAAATCTATTGTATTGCTATTACAGTGGTTTGTAACACAGCCTGTGCGCCAGCTGTTCTTGTTTACAACATGAGAAAACCCTTCATCGTAAAGGCTTATGTTTAAACAGAAAGCATGCCGTATATTCTGATCATTCTATAAGCATGTAAATCTTATGAACGATTATACAATCTAATCATACTATTTGATGATTACTTACATCTAATTAGGTTATGGTTGAGTGAACCTCGATCTTTCATCTTATATTCTCCATATATGTCTGTTTATAGATGTACACACACAGATTTATCTTAGAAAAAACATGCTTATTATTATGCTTCCTCTTACTAAACAGGTAGTAAGGTGTTAATATCACTAAGTAGAATTAATTGGTTTAGTTTAATTAACCGAGCTAATTTGCATCCTCTTTTCTCCAAATCAGCCTATTTTTTAATCTGAAAGACTGTGTCAACATATGCAATATGTAGAGTGCCCTTCTATTTTGTAATACTGATAATAAGCCACCACACAATTCCTCTTCTCAGTAATGAAGTGCTGGCATGTGTCTGATTTTTCTCCACATGGTTTTAACGAAGAGCTTTTCAGTTTTACTAGTACATAATTAGAATATATGCATAAATCCTACTCTATTGCTCCAATGTAATTAAAGATCTTTCGTCAAGAAGAAAATTATAAAGCTTTTCTAAGCAGAGTTGCTGAAACTTGAAATCCTTGACTAAATGTATTTTTATGCATGAATCAGTCTTCTGAAATAGTTCTGAAAACAATTAATGATCTGCTTAGAGAAACCATCTTAGTTCTTTAATGTGGGGGAGAACTTTCTCAACATTGCCTTCTGTGCAACTTTCATAGCAGTGTTAAGAAAAGCAAAATGTTCTGGCATTTTGCTCATGTAGAAGATGTAAAACTCCTTTGTGATGATTAGCTTAAATAAATCTCCTGACAGGTAAAGTTATTTACCTATCTGGATGTCTTATATTATATACACAGGTAAAGGATAAAGCAGAAGACTCACTCAAAAACCAGACATTATAGGGCTATATAAGTAATATCAATTTATTTAAACTTCACCTGCTTTTGTCCCGGATGCAGCAGAGGCAGTAAACAGCCAAAACACTTTATATGTTTATTTCTGGGCCTCTTGCCTGGAGGACTTCCTGGAATTTGACTAAGAATTTTGGGGTGCCTACTGGTGCTGGAAAAGTATGAGAACTAGAAGCTTTTTGTTTTAGCAAACTCAGTTTGTAAAAGTATCTGCTAGTTTTTTATGCTCAAAGGTGCTTAGACCTTTTGTCTGCAGGTGACTCCTGATTACAGTGTCAAACACCCACTGAACTAGCACTAGCAAAAAATCTAACTATCACACCTGCAGTGCAGCAAGCAGTGGCTAATAGATCTATTCGTTTGTGCAGGAGAGTTATGGATGGGAGCTAGAAGGTTGCTTGAAACAGCATGGATCTTCTGGATAAACTTGGGCATGTGCCACAGGACACAATCCCTAGCATCAGCTGGAGCAACTACTGGTACAGCAAAGGCCTTGGCTCAGAGCTCTGAAGGGCAGATGTGGCCGTCCAGGTCTGGGGTTACAGGAAGCACCTGGTGCCTCTCCCTGAGCTGGGGCAGGAGAAGGTGGTATCCTTGCCTGCAGGTGATGTGCCCTGCTGCGTTGTCTCTCTGGCAGATACGGGGGTGGACTAGGGCTTGTAGACCTGAGGCTGCTCCTATCTATCTGTAGAGGGCCTCATCAGCTTTGTCTTCCTGATCAAGCAATCTGTAGCAGACCCTCACTATAAGGTCACTATAAGGTGCCCTCTCTTTAATTCTGACCCATAAAAGCTTTCAGTGGGCACCTTATCCATTCGCAGGAGGAGCTCCATGCGCTCCAGCTGGTCATGGACATAGAGGATACCACCTCCTCTTCTCCCCTGCCTGTCCTTCCCACAGAGCCTGTATCCTTCCATTTCAGGAGTCCAGCCATAGGAACCATCCCACCACATTTCCACGATGCCAATAAGATCATTGCCCTGCAGATGTGCACAGGTTTCTAACTCCTCTTTTTTATGTCCCATACTGCATGCCTTTGAATAGAGGTGTTTGAGTCCCTCATGAAGCTGACTTACTGTCTGGAGTAGCTGAAATACCTTAGTGATATTTTTCAGGTGCTCTCCTGATCCCTCTCCAGGCTCTGGACATCTCTTACTGGTACTGGCATCAAACTGGTAAGAATGGGATGGATTGAGGTTCCCCTTCCCTGTCAATTTTAAAGTATTCTAAAATCTAGTTTTAGATGATTAATTTTAGTTTAAATCATTCTCTGATCCTATTATGAATAAAATATTTCCTTTGTCATGTTCTCTCACCAGTAGTTGCACAAAATGTGAAAATATTATGAAGATTTCATATGCTAACTCTTCAAGCACAGAGACTTAAAATGCTTCTTGGCATTGGGCACTGTCACTTCCCAAAGGAACAATGTTTTTAAAAAAATCATTAAAAGATGAAAAGATGAGATAAAAAGGAATAAAATACGTTGGGTTTTAATTGAGTTCTAGGAAAAAGATCATTGATAAAAGGGAAAAACTGAAGAGATAAATCACCTATGAAGTTCAATGCATTTCTAGCCTAGAGAGCAGAGCACAGCAGTTTTATAGTCAGGAACAGCAGAGGTCTATTCAACTGTTTTCTGCTTCTTTTATTTTCTCTGCTTATTGTGATTTAATCACCTATAAAAGTTTCTGTTATTTTAATTACTGCATACTGCTTATTCTAATCTGGAGAAGTGCTGATATTTAATCTCTATTGAAAAATACAAGTAAGTTTATCACCTCAGAGCATCTGTTTGCCTGTAAAAGTGAAGGACAACAACACATTTTGCAGTTCTCAGTTTTCCTAAAGAAGTGGAAATAATTTTACGTGCTACATAAAAAATTGCTTATGTCTGCTGGTCTTCATTATCATGACAAATTCTTTTTCAAGAACTGTCTCAACTTGAATCATGACTGCCAACTTGACCTCTTACTTGTAGATATGCTTTATTTTTTTCATGTCACAGAATCACTGAATATGCCAAGTTGGAAGGGAACCACAAGGATCCAACTCCTGGCCTTGCACAGGACCATCCCCAAGAGACACACCACTATTGGCTTAATTCCTTCCGTGTCCCTCAGGCTTTGAATAGTGCCTTCTCTTTCTCAAACAAGAAGTATCCTCTACAAATGCTGGCTCATGATCAAAATTTTTCAACTTTCCAGTGCTCATCTGTTCAGTGTTAACCATTCCATTCTTTTCTTTTTGTTTTATATCAGCATCACAATAATACTTTTCTGTTTGGATTAGAGTTTATTTTCTTAGGAGAGGGACATTATCTTTCATGTACTTCTAAAGTTCCACAGGCATTTACAGTCACATACTTATATATATTTGCATGCTTGAACATAATTTTGAATAACTATTTAAAGAGTTGTCAGAGTAATACACATAGAGCAGGCAACAATACAAAAAAACTGTACAAAAGCATACAAATAATTGTAAGTGAACACAAAGAAACCTGTCTAAACACATACAATTAACTACTAATGTTATCTTTCCTCATGCACTAAGCCTTGTCTGTGTCTGCTTTCCAAATTTATAATTGGCAGAAACTTTCGGAGAAGATGAATTTTGCTAAGAAACCTGAGCATTCATAAGAAGCATCAGTTGAAAGTGTGAAAAAATACTGCAAATATTTATGTTAGGGATCCATAGTACCAAAAGTTAAGCCCTCATTTCACTACAAAAAAAATTTCCTCATCTTAACCTACAAAAGGCAAAGGGTGGATGGATAATCTGTGATATTTTTCTGGATATGCTTACCAAACTGAACACTGTTTTGTTTCAGGGTTTTTTTCCTTTTTGCCCTGTCATTTCTATTTTAGTTTAAAGTCATTCAGGCAGCACCAAAAGCTAGACTAATACCAATAAAGAGTTTCTCTACCAAAAAGGGCCCTATTGAGCTTGTGCTGGGATAGCTGGGATGTGCCTAAACTGTATAACATGGGTACTCAGGAGTGCATCTGCATTACTGGTTGCTCCATCATACAGCTTCAGAGTTCTGTGGGAATACACCACAGATCTAGCTTTGCCTAAGTGAGATTTTCCTGCCCTTGGATCCAATTTTATACATGATCTTAATGCCTTAACATGGAAAGACCGAAAAAGCCCTTTAGTTGTAAACTGATTCCATTATGGAAGTAATAACAGTGCACATCCTCGAAGCAGAGATTTATTCTAGAGAAAATGTCTTGCATATCTAGAAGTGTGTGTGTTCACCCCAGCTAGCCTCATGACTGAGTGGTGACTATTTAAGATACCTTTTTTGAGGAGAGAGATCTTCTCCCTTGTGAAAGGGTATGCCATACTACTACCTCAAGACTTGAGCCAAACCCATGTCCCACAGCAAAAGTGAGGTTATAAAGAAGAGATAAGATTCACCATTATATCAATGGATCAATGCATTGCTATGTCAGATAAAAGTATGCAGAGCTGATAAACTATTTTGTTGACCTACTTTTTACTGCCATTCTGAAACAGTCTTCTCGATGTGTATAACTGAAGGGTCCTACAGTCAAACAAATTTTGAAAAAAAAGATGGCCAATGCAAGTGGCAGCTCTGAAGACCTTATTTCCTTGGGCATAAGCAGCTTCACTTCAAATTCTACTGACCAAGAAAGATGCCTTTTCCAAGCCTATCCATGCACTCTTCCTGTTCCTGGAATTCCTCTCTCTCAAGCTTATGAATCACAGTGACAGTCTGCTACTTTCCAAGAAATTTGAATCTCAGTTTAGGTACTGAAGTAGAAATAGGTGAATAGGTGCCAAGGATGATGATAACCATACTTACGAATCTATCATAAATCAGGAAGTTTTTCCTAAGAGAAGACATAACATTTAATTGAACTTACAATATTGATTTGGGGGGATAAAGAACATCTGGAGAAATAATGTCTGGCAGAAGAAGTGCATGGGAAAAGTGAAGAACTGGACTAGCCTTTGACTGAGTCCAGTTCTCATTTGTTGTCTTTACTGATTATTTCTGATGGCCTGGAAGTAGCATGATAAATAAGAAATTTGCTGCTGTCATCTAGACAGCAGTTTTTAATGCAATAATAAAACCAGATTTGATATATCTTCCTTCGTTCATTATTTATGTCAGTGAAAGAGCCAGTAGATACGGAGTGATGTAACTAGGAGCATAATTTGCCCTACTGACTGCAAAAATCAAAGCTACAGGGAATATATAGACTGAAAAATCCATGCCCAGCAGACAAAGAAGTATATACTCCCAGACTGCCACGTCTCTGTCTGTCTTCGCTTGTTGTATCTTTCATTAAAAAAGCTGTCTCCTACTATTTGATTTTAAGACACTTAATCTCTAAGCAGCATTATACGTAAATAATAATAAATATCGTACAATGGTAACCTGCATTGTCCTGTGCTATGCTGTATGTCAGAGCTGAATAATGATATTTCGTTGAAACAAATAGTCCAAAAAGTGTACTAAGTTTGGGAGATCTAACATAAATATTTTACTAAAATTCATATATTTTTGTAAACTTACAGACCTACTTACCTTTGTATTTGGTAGTCAGTAGAGAAGTCCTGAATTTGACCAACTAAAAACTAATTTTTAAAATAGATTTTACATTATTTTTGAAGTCCTGCATAACTGCGAAAGAACAATTTTCACTATTTTTTCTGACTTCCACATGTGATGTATCTGACAGACAAGAGATTTGAAAATAGAATCCTTTCCAGTGCTGTCAGAGGGCCTTGGATAAAACCGGACAATTCCTCCCTAACCCTGTATAGTCAAATGGAATGGTTCTATGCTCAGAGATATCTCTCTTTTCCTAACTTCCTTACATATCCCTTGATTAAGATAGCTGTATGAAATCCTAACCAATTTACAAGGAAAAAAAAAACTTATATAGAATCAAGAATAAAAATGAAAAAAAGAAAAACAAACAAATAAAATTCCCCAGCAGCAGCGCTGATTGCTGTCTCAATAAATTCTTTTAAACAGAAAATAAAGATTCTACAACACGAGATAGAGCAATTTCTTGTGTAATACATAATTTGTAAACAAACAACATTTGCATGTGATCTAATTCAGTTCCTCAGGTTGTTAAAATGGTTCTTATCTGTGTTTAATTAATAAAAATGGCTTTTAAAATGCTAAATATTTGTCCCATGACATTACACTTTTACATTAGATAAAGCAAATAACAACAGAATGGTTGTTTCCAGAAATGTAAATATCTACAGAAGTAATACTTCAGAACAGACTGATATTACATACTAATGTTTACCATTTCCCATGGTTCCATTTGTGTATCTCAGAAAATTCTGTATGTATTAGGAAAATTAACATTTTCTAACATTTTTTTTTCACTTTATAGATAGTTAACAGGTTTACTTAATTTGAGCACTATCTAAACCTATCATAGAGCATTCCCCTCAGAAATCTTTCTGAAGCTTCTCACTGGAATGGCTTCCATGAAAGGAGAACTAAACTAAGGTCAAAATTTGCTGTAAAAAGACACTGTTGTACTTTCAAGCACCTTCCAAGTCAATCCAGAAGATCATGATATTTTGTGGGATGGCTGGAAATATTCACTTTGGTCGTCAAAAATAGCAATAAATGTATATTTTGACAAGAAAGACACTTATTCAGTTCAGGTCAACATCAGCAGATTTCACAATGTGTAAAGGAAATATTCTAGAGCACTCAGTGATAAACCCATGGATATGGCATATACAAGAGTCAGTGATGAGACTTGAATAAGGTAGTCACAGGAACATAATTTCATACTAGTAGTGTTTCTGAAATATTTCTGCTTTTAGAACAAATTAATAAACTGTAGAGAGTTTCAGAATATTAGTTTTGCAATGAGAACAGGAGAAATTTCAGTATCTGATTGTAAATGACAGAACAGTGAAGGTTGTCTCCATATCTATTTAATCCTGACCTCATAAGAAAAAGCAGACAACAAGGCTGGCATGAATAATAGTTCATTTTGGAAGTGGACAAGTCCTGAGAGTTACTAGTGAGACTGCAGTTGATAGATATATAGATATACAGATATATAGATATATAGATATATAGATATATAGATACATAGATATATAGATATATAGAAATACAGAGATATAGAAATA